>NC_036842.1:52942154-53194117 GCF_002910315.2 Salvelinus sp. IW2-2015
GATGGGTGATCTGTCCATCCACCCATCTGTCCATCCACTTCATCTGTCCATCCAACTCATCTGTCCATCCACTCATCTGTCCATCCACTCATCTCGCCATCCACCCATCCGTCCATCCACTCATTTGTTCTCCACTCATCTGTCCATCCACTCATCTGTCCATCCACTCATCTGCCCAACCACCCATCCGTCCATCCACTCATCTGCCCATCCACCCATCCGTCCTTCCACTCATTGTCTTCCACTCATCTGTCATCACTCATCTGTCCATCCACTCATCTGCCATCCACCCATCCGTCTATCCACTCATCTGTCCATCCACTTCTCTCCACCACTCATCTGTCCATCCACTCACTGTCCATCCACTCATCTTGCCCATCCACTCATCTGCCCATCCACTCCATCTGTCCATCCACTCATCTGTCCATCCACTCATCTGTCCATCCACCCATCTGTCCATCCACTCATCTGTCCATTCCACTCATCTGTCATCCACTCATCTGTCCATTCCACTCATCTGTCCATCCACTCATCTGCCCTTCCACCCATCGTCCATCCACTCATCTGTCCATCCACTCATCCGTCCATCCACTCATCTGTCCATCCACCCATCTGTCCATCCACTCATCCGTTCACCACTCATCTGTCCATCACTCGTCTGCCTTCCACCCGTCTGTCCATCCACTCGTCTGTCCATCCACTCGTCCGTTCATCCACTCATCTGTCCATCCACTCATCCGTCCTTCCACTCGTCCGTTCATCCACTCGTCTGTCCATCCACTCGTCTGTCCTTCCACTCGTCTGTCCTTCCACTCATCTGTCCATCCACTCATCCGTCCTTCCACTCGTCCGTCATCCACTCGTCTGTCCATCCACTCATCCGTCCTTCCACTCATCTGTCCATCCACTTGTCTGTCCAGCCACTCGTCTGTCCTTCCACTCGTCTGTCCTTCCACTCATCTGCCATCCACTCATCCGTCCTTCCACTCGTCCGTTCATCCACTCGTCTGTCCATCCACTCATCCGTCCTTCCACTCATCTGTCCATCCACTTGTCTCCATTCCACTGTCTGTCCATTCCATCGTCTGTCCTTCACTCGTCTGTCCTTCCACTCGTCTGTCCTTCCACTCATCTGTCCATCCACTCATCCGTCCTTCCACTCGTCCGTTCATCCACTCGTCTGTCCATCCACTCATCCGTCCTTCCACTCATCTGTCCATCCACTTGTCCGTCCATCCACTCGTCTGTCCATCCACTTGTCTGTCCTTCCACTCGTCCGTCTCATCCACTCGTCTGTCCATCCACTCATGCCTCTTCCACTCATCTGTCCATCCACTTGTCTGTCCATCCACTTGTCTGTCCATCCACTCGTCTGTCCTTCCACTCGTCTGTCCTTCCACTCGTCTGTCCATCCACTCGTCTGTCCTTCCACTCGTCTGTCCTTCCACTCGTCCGTCCATCCCACTCATCCGTCCTTCACCTCATCTGTCCATCCACTTGTCTGTCCTTCCATCGTCTGTCCATCCACTCGTTTGTCCTTCCACTCGTCGTCCATTCCACTCGTCTGTCCATCCACTCTCTGCCTTCCACTCGTCTGTCATCCCCTCGTCTGTCCTTCCACTCGTCTGTCCATCCACTCATCCTCCTTCCACTCATCTGTCCATCACTTGTCTGTCCAGCCACTCGTCTGTCCTTCCTCGTCTGTTCCTTCCACTCATCTGTCCATCCACTCATCCGTCCTTCACCTCGTCCGTTCATCCCACTCGTCTGTCATCCACTCATCCGCCTTCACCATCTGTCCATCCACTTGTCTGTCCATCCACTTGTCTGTCCATCCACTCGTCTGTCCTCCACTCGTCTGTCCCTTCCACTCGTTGTCCTTCCACTCATCTGTCCATCCACTCATCCGTCCTTCCACTCGTCCGTTCATCACTCGTCTGTCCATCCACTCATCCGTCCTTCCACTCATCTGTCCATCCACTTGTCCGTCCATCTCACTCGTCTGTCCATCCACTTGTCTGTCCTTCCACTGTCCGTTCATTCCACTCGTCTGTCCATTCCACTCATCCGTCCTTCCACTCATCTGTCCATCCACTTGTCTGTCCATCCACTTGTCTGTCCATCCACTCGTCTGTCCTTCCACTCGTCTGTCCTTGCCACTCGTCTGTCCTCACTCTCTGTCCTTCCACTCGTCTGTCCTTCCACTCTCCGTCCTCCACTCAATCGCTTCACTCTCTGTCCATCCTTGTTGTCCTTCCACTCGTCTGTCCATCCACTCGTTGTTCCTTCCACTCTCGTCCATCCATCGTCTCCTCACTCGTCTGTCCTTCCACTCGTCTGTCCATCCCTCGTCTGTCCTTCCACTCGTCTGTCCATCCACTCATTCATACGTCCTTCTGCTCATCCATCCATCCATTGAGAGGAAGGACCTTTGTGAACTTAAACCAGTGCTTTCGATACAAAACCCTCAATGCTGCAACGGTGTGTGTGTGTGTGGTGTGTGTGTTGTGTGTGTGTGTGTGTGTGTGTGTGTGTGTGTGTGTGTGTGTGTGTGTGTGTGTGTGTGTGTGTGTGTGCGTGCGTGTGTGTGTGGTGTGTACGTACGTTGCCATGGCTACTGGGCAGCCCGACTGGCGTCATCACTTCAAACCCACCTTCGCAGCGAGCGGAGAGAGAGAAAAGGACTGAAAGCAGCATCCCTCTGTTCAACACTCGCGCTCACACCACACACACACACACCACACACACACACACACACACACACACACACACGGTGTGGTCTCATATTCCACTGAGTTCACCACATTCATTCAGCAGTGCAGTAGAGGGAGGAGGAAAGGAGAAGAGGAATAAAGAGAGCTAAACTGAAACACGCGGAGCCTAACAGATTGGGCTGGGCCTGTCTGGACTGGTTTGATATCGGTCTGACTGTTTTGCTAATGTCTGACTGTTTTCATGTGTCTAACTCTATTTGAGTGTTTTTGTCTGTGGACTGACTGACTGTGTCTGGGCCTGGTTGGCGTGGTGAATGAGAGAGAGAGAGATATGGTTTAGTGGTTCACAGTACACCTTCCATCTCCATCCTTCTCTAATCACATCCAGCTGGTGACTGCCAGAATGATACTCTGGTACATCTCGAGCTTACACTAGATTGCTAAATCCTCTTCAAAAGGACCACTTTATTTTACTGCCTGTTAGATATTTGTGCGGATGGTTTTTGGATTCGACTCATACACATTAGAAATATCTGTGTAACTGAAGTAAAACATTTTCTCTCTTCCGGACTGATTCCTACAGCATGGCCAACAACTGGTGGTTGCCAAACAGGATACAGAATTTGACTTGATCATGTTGATCTGTCTTCCTTCTGTACCTTAAGACCTTCCAGAGGTAAGTCACCTGACCTCCTCAGGACTTCCTCATTGGCTGATGGCTCTGTGATTCAATAAAAACAGCTGAAAAGTAAACAATGACCAAAACTGTCAAAGAGATATATTTAAATAGCAGAAATGGTTGAATTAGTGTCGGTAAGTATCTGAAGTGAAATAGCTACAACTGGAAATCGACCTCGAAACCTGGTTTAATGCTACTGTACATGTTTTGAGGAATCTTAGTTTCATGAGGAATCTTTTGTTCGATAATAGAAGAACAGGACGTACCGTACGGAGAGATCCAATTGAATCAGGAGTTCAATTTGTCATTCTGTGGGACCATAGACATCCAAGTCAGAGAGGACACTCTGTGAGGACAGCATGGCTCTGACTCCATTGTTACTCCATATGATAAGGAATATTGTTATTTAGAGCTTTGATATAAAGCTCTTGAGGGGTGTAAAATGTGCCACAGACACACACAGCACAAACCACACACAGGGCACATGCGCACACACACATATGGAGGGATGGCTGAGCGTGTGTGTGTGTGTGTGTTTGTGTTGTGTGTGTGTGTGTGTGTGTGTGTGTGTTGTGTGTGTTGTTGGGTGTGTGTGTGTGTGGTGTGTGTGTGTGTGTGTGTGTGTGTGTGTGTGTGTGTGTGTGGTGTGTGGTGTGTGTGTGTCAGGCAATCAGGCGAATGAGCAAGCACCCTTACATAATGGGAAAAGACAGATGAGTGGTACAGAAAAGGACTCTGAATAGACTGGCTGATTGAAAGAAAGAAAGAAAGAAAAGAAAGAAAAGAAAGAAAGAAGATGAAGTGGTGTAAACACGTGTGTGTGTTGTGTGTTGTCAGTGGATGATTAATGCCTGGAAGGATGAGAGGCAACTCTGTTGCCATGAAAGATGGACGGAGCTGTAAACTCCTCCCCTGATTTCATCCCTCCCTCTGCAATAGAGCTCAGACACACACACACACACAACACACACACCACACACACACACACACACACACACACACACACACACACACACACACACACACACACACACACACACACACACACCACACACACACACACACACACACACACACACACACTCACCACACGAGCACAATCCCAGTAGACCAAGGGATTCGGAGATGCAAGCCACTCACACCTGAATAGGCCCAGCAGAATAGACCCGACACACACACACCAAAGCACTTCAGGCTTAATGCGAGAAACACACACACACACATTATTGAGCTGCCAACAGGCTTATTTCCTGGATGGAGGATTTCGCCGAGAGGATTGCACTGCATTCTGGTTGCAGTCTAACATGGGCCTATACATTACTGTATTGTTGACCTACCTGCCCCCCATCCCTTCCTGTTTGTGCTCAGCGCGGCATCAGGACCAGGTACGACTGAGCAGCTCATCCCGTTTCCCCAGGACGAGAGGACTCCCGTCTTCCTTAAACCAGACGAAGACCCTCATATGGCTGGATCGACACTGCCAACGACAGACGGCGACCCCCATCTCAACCAGGGAGTATGCCCCCGGCCTTGATGCCCCCAGGACCAGGGAGCAGGTCCCCCAGGCCCAGAGACACCCAGAAAAACTGTGGAGGACAAAGTTTACACCATCGTCATGGGGATGCACTGGTGTGCGTGTTCTGCAAATCCTTCCCTAAATCACGGTGGGTCAGCTGAGATGCTCCCAGGTCCGACATTATTAACGACAGCGGCACTAAGCAGAAGGACGTTGTAGAAAAAGTGTTCATAAATGCAAAATGAGACGTGCAGTGCAACCCACAGTTCGAAAAAGCCGATAGCTGTGAAAGTTACCATGTTCTTGTCAGAAATCAAAAAATACTTTTCACACTTCATTGGTGCGGCAGGTAGCTTAGAGCATGGGCCATGTAACCGAAAGGTGGTGCTGGATCGAATCCCAGACTCTGACAAGGTTAACAATCTGTCGTTTTGAACAAGGCAGGTTTTTTTAATGTATATTTATCCTTTATTTTACCAGGTTAAGTTGACTGAGAAACACATTCTCAGTTTGCAGCAAGGACCTGAGTGGAATAGTTACAGGGGAGATGGAGGGGATGAATGAGCCAATTGTAAACTGGGGATTATTAGGTGACCAGGTGATGATTGAGGGCCAGATGTGGGAATTTAGCTCAGTGCACAGGGTAGACACCTGCGGTATGGGCCTCTCTTACGATAAGTTGGCCATGGGATCTTTAATGACCTCAGAGAGTCAGGACACCCCATTTCGCAAACTGTCTGATCGGCAAAAGACAGCACCCTACACAGGGCAGTGTCTCCAATCACTGCCCTGGGGCATTGGTGACTGTTTTTTTAAGACCAGAGGAAAAGAGTGCCTCTACTGGCCTCCAACACCACTTCCAGCAGCATCTGGTCTCCCATCCAGGGACTGACCAAGGACCAACCCTGCTTCAGCTTTTCAGAAGTAACCAGGCAGTGTATGCAGGAGGTGGTATGCTGGCAGTTAACAGTTAACAGTTAACCCACTGTTTATTGTAAACAACAAGTAGTTCTTTATCTGACCTTGCCAGTTAAATAGAGGTTATTCTACTGATTTGCTACATGTAGGAGCAGATCACTGAAGCGGTTCTTCTGATGCAAATATTCCCCGTTTTTTTTGAAAAGTGAATGAACAAGAAAAATATCCAGGCCTTTTTGAGGATACTGTCTGTGTTATGATGTTCATGCCGGGGGAAAAGACAGGTGTGAAATTAAGCACTTATGCAAAAGTCTAGTGAATGAGGCCCTTATTATGATATCATAACTGAAGTTGGTCACTCTTATAACATATTTGTTATGTATGACTTCTCTCCTCGTGTGTGTGTCTGCCTCCTTAAAATTGACTTAGCCTACTTTGCTTGATTAAATATCCTTGCTGTCGGTTGTGTTTTAGAGATTGTTGATTTCATTTGTATGTATTGTGGTTGCAGCAAATGGAATGGGCTCCAATGAGAACAGTCTGAATCCTCTCGCAGGGTTATTGGGCCTTCTCGTGTGGATGGTAATAGGGACTTGTTCACAGCCTTCTACAAATTCCCTGCAGGCTCCTCGACTTCTACCTGGGCGTCTCCTATCATTTCAACCCTGTGTTTGGAGTGGACGTGAGTAATTGGACACACCTGTACACTGACTTGCAACACAAACACAAGCCTATAAGGTGTGGCATGCAGAGGAACGTTTATAAAGACTTTAAACTGTAGTTGGACATTACAAAAAGTGTTGTATTTTTTACTTTGACATTCTTCGTGTTTGAAAGACAAATCCTGGCCAGTTTCACAAAGTGTTAGGACATAGCATTCAAATCAGTTTCCACATGTAGAGGCAGAGACCCTATGATTTTATTGCAAACTCTTAATGCTTGGACCAGATGAGGCTGCTTGAGGAGGATGAGGCTCATAATATAGCTGGAATTGGGGCCAAATGGAATGGCATCAACACACGGAAACCATGTGTTCAATGTTATTTGATACCATTCCACCTGATTTCTGCTCCAGCGTTAACCACAAGCCGCGTCCTACCCAATTAAAACGGGTGGCCGCCAAACCTCCTGTCGTGATTGACCATATTGCTCTCTGATGTTTTTCCTGCTTCAGGTGCTTATGTTGTGACATGTCCGTTATTGACGTGCTGCTTATGTATTTAATAATCATTTTAAGTGCTGGATTGTCATCTGTATGATCGATGCGTCCATTGTTGTCATAACATGGTTGTCTTCGTGGTCCAGGTCTTCTCTTTGAAAAAATATCTTATCATTTTTTATCTCAATGAGACTAAAAGGTTAATACAAAATATATAAATAAATGTCACCGGTATGTAATGTCCACATCCCTCTCTCTGTGTGGTTCCGCTTAAGCCAGTCCCTGTGCGTGACTGGTGGAGGTGGAGAAAATCCAATAACTTACATGGTCCTACAGGCCACCGAATGAGCATTGCATGGCTATCATTGTCTTCATGGTAGGTACATTCTCACACACACCCTGAGGAACGCTGCGGTGTGCATTGCACACTAGGAGGATGAGGAAAGCCCGGTGGCCCTATACGCTCACTAAGCAAGTTGCGTAGGGCCCCGCAAATTACGCAATGGGGCCCCGCCTCCCCCTCGTGTCCAAGCTTGTGTCAATGTTTACAACTTGGATGAGAGGCGTGAAGCGAAACTGTCCTTCTGTGTCACAGGAAAGAGGAAGAAGCAAAAAAACGCACCATGAGAGTGAATTGCGGGAACAGCGATTCAGGCAACTTGTGTTCCTCTCCTCTCCAAGTTGATGTCCGCCCAATAACAGTGAACTGTTAAGTTGATGTGCTAGCTTGCAGTGCAATCTCTCTCTAATCTGTCTGGTCTCGCTAACTAGCTGGGCAGTGCATCTTTGGTCTGTCTGTCGTCTTGCTTGCTTGCTGTGCTTGCTTGCTACAGCACAGCTTATTCAGGTCTTTGGTTCTTGACCTTTGTGCCTGACAAAGTGAAGTGAAATACAACGATTTATTACGTTGATCAAGTCCAACGGGCAACGGTGTTTTTAACTTCCTTTGGCTGCCAAAGCCCGACGTCGGTACACTTATGACCAACAGCCCAGCTCAAGTTGCAGGGCGCGAAAATCAAAATATATTTTGTTAGAGATATATTGTAACATTTCACACTTTTAAACAAGTCCAATACAGCATTGAAAGAAAACATCTTGTGAATCCAGCCAACATGGGTCCGATTTTTAAAATGTTCTTACAGCGACAAACACCACGTATATTTATGTTAGCTCACACCAAATACAAAAAGGACAGGACATTTTTACAGCACAGGTAGGCATGCACAAAACCACAATAAACTAACCAAGATCCAACCAAAACTAACCAAGAAAACAACTTCATCAGATGACAGTCCTATAACATGTTACACAATTAAGATCTAGTTTTGTTCGAAAAATGTGCATATTGAGTATAAATCTGTTTTTACATCTGCTGCTACCATCCAACAGGCTACCGTCAGAAATAGCACCGAAGCAGCCAGAGTAATTATAGGACCAAACAACGTCAAATACCTAAATAATCATCATAAAAACATTTTCTGAAAAATACATGGTCTACGCAAATGAAAGAACAGGCATTTGTGATTCCAAGCCAATATTTCGATTTTGTTAAAGTGTTTTCAGCGAAAACACAAATATAGCATTATATTAGCTACCACAAGTAGCCAGAAACCCACAAGCCAATTTCCCAGCAGCAAAAAGTTTAGCGATCGTAAAACAAAACCAGCAAAAGATAATTATAATTATTTGACTAACCTTGATAAGCGGCATTCAGATGGGACAGTTCCTATCACATTCAGGTTATACATACACTTATGTTTTGTTCGAAAAATGTGCATATCTTAAGCTAAGTGGTTATACTTGTGCTAACGGCATCTTTTCCCACAACGTCCGAATTTATCTGGACACTCACATATTTCTACCAAATAACTATTATAAACATGACTAAAAAATTACAGTTGTATAGGAGTAATGATAGATACACTATGTTCTTTTAATGCAATCGCAGTGTTAGAATTCTAAAAAAATAACTTCATTTACGACATGAAGGCTTACGTATATGGCGAAAGTGAGTTGCCCAAAACCTGGCACAAAACTAATAGACACAGTTTCGACAGATATATGAAATAGCATCATTAAAAATGGTCCTACTTTTGGAATGATCTTCCATCAGAATGTTGATACAAGGGGCTTTTGTCCAGAAACCAATCGTTTTGGATTTAGAACGTCCTCTTCTCCAGTCAATTAGCACAGAAACTAGCAAAGTGGCGCGAAGCTCTCCTTCCTGAACATACGCAGACAAAGCAACACGCCTAACGTCCCACCCACAGAAATGGGTGACACGTCATTCCAAGAGGATCATTCCACCTCAGACCAAGGATAAAAACACTCCATTTCTTCTCTCACTGCCTTTGACATACTAGTGGATGGACAGATGAGTGAATGGACGGATGAGTGGATGGACAGATGGGTGGATGGATGAATGGGTGGATGAAGAGGAGGCAAGCAGCACTAGTTTGTGTGAAGGTTGTTTGAAGCGCTGACTCTGTAAAGCTGGAGTTTCAGTAACCATGGTAACGACGAGCATACAGAACACACACACACCCGTATCAAAGCTTAGCGCGAGGTACAGTATACAGTATGCCACTGAGACAATAGTATGTATACTGCACAAAAATATAAATGCAACATGTAAAGTATTGGTCCCATGTTTCATGAGCTTAATCCCAGATAAAGTTTTTCTCTCAATTTCTGTCCACAAATTTGATTACATCCCTGTTAGTGAGCATTTCTCCTTTGCCAAGATAATCCATCCACCTGACAGGTGTGGCATATCAAGAAGATGATTAAACAGCACGATCATTACACAGGTGCACCTTGTGCTGGGGACAATAAAAGGCCACTCTAAAATGTGCAGTTTTGTCACAAAACACCATGCCACAGATGTCTCATGTTTTGAGGGAGAGTGCAATTGGCATGCTGACTGCAGGAATGTCCACCAGAGCTGCTTTCAGAGAATTGAATGTTAATTTCTCTACCAAAACCCATGTCCAACGTCTTTTTAGAGAATTTGGCAGTACATCCAACCGGCCTCACCACTGSAGACCACGTGTAACCACGCCAGCCCAGGACCTTCACATCAGGCTTCTTCACCTGTGGGATTGTCTGAGACCAGCCACCTAGACAGCTGATGAAACTGTGGGTTTGCACAACCGAATAATTTCTGCACAAACTGTCAGAAACCGTCTCAGGCAAGCTCATCTGTGTGCTCGTCGTCCTCACCAGGGTCTGGACCTGACTACTGTTTGGTGTCGTAACTGACTTCAGTGGGCAAATGCTCACCTTCRATGGCCACTGGCATGCTGGAAAAGTGTGCTCTTCACGGATTAATCCCAGTTTCAACTGTACCAGGCAGATGTGTGCCCCATGGTGGAGGTGAGGTTATGGTATGGGCAGGCATAAGCTACGGACAACGAACACAATTGCATTTTAATCAATGGCAATATGAATGCACAGAGATACCGTGACGAGTTCCTGAGACCCATTGTCGTGMCGTTCATCCGCTGCCATCACCTCATGTTTCAGCGTGATAATGCACGGCCCCATGTTGCAAGGATCTCTACACAATTCCTGGAAGCTGAACATATCTCAGTTCTTCCATGGCCTGCATACTCACCAAACATGTCCCCCATTGAGCATGTAGGGGATGCTCTGGATTGACGTGTACGACAGCGTGTTCCAGTTCCTGCCAATATCCAGCAACTTCTCACAGCCATTGAAGAGGAGTGGGACAATATTCCACAGGCCACAATCAACAGCCCGATCAACTCTATGTGAAGGAGATGTGTCGCACTGCATGAGGCAAATGGTGGTTACACCAGATACTGACTGGATTTCTGATCCACGCCCCTACTTAAAAAAAAAGAAGCTATCTGTGACCAACAGATGCACGTCTGTATACCCAGTCATGTGAAATCCATAGATTAGGGTCTAATGAATTTATTTAAATATACTGATTTCCTTATATGAACTGTAACTCAGTAAAGTCTTTGGAATGACTTCATGTTGCGTTTATATTTTTGTTTGGTGTATTAATGTTGGTCCTAACAGTGAGACCACCCTCCTCTTTAGGTCCTGAAGGCAGCACTCGCTCAGTCATTCATCCCAGTTCAAGACTACATTGTGTTGATCAGAAAGTAGAGGATGCAGCGCCAAGCACAAGAGCCCCAGTATAGCCTGGTAACCTAATGGTTGCTTCTTTAAACAATGCTGCTTGTTTCTCTATTTGGCAAGAGACCCAGGCCACCATCAGTAGTCTACACCCCAATAAGCAAGCCATGTGTAGCAACAGCACTGGGAATCTACTCTACATGGCTACCGGTCTGATGTGCGATTCCCGGCGATAAATGGGACATGTTCCTCTTGCCGTTTGGTTTCGGTAAGCAGGTAAAGACCCTCAGTCGTGAAGCACCCAGGTAACTTTTCGATTGAGATCCTTCTATGAAATAGACCRACAGCGGCGGAGGACAGCAACGGAAGGTCTGACCATCTTTTAGAATATGGCAGGATAGGGGATGGACGAGCAGTGAATCATTCACAGTTAACGCATTCTGAGGCCCGAAAATACTGGAACAAACAAACAAATTAGAGTGGAGATAATTTGGCGTTGAGTAGGATAAAAACCCAGTGGAAATTTACGGCCATTACGGCTAAGCGTTCTACGATCACAATTCAGATGGTTGAAAATGACCCCCTCAACGACGGATCTGGACTAATGTGTTTTCACAGTATGTTCATCAAAATAATATTTTAGAATGCGTGCTGTGTGGGCTTCCTGGTCTTGTCTATCACATAATACAGTACGCCTAAAAACGTGTGATTAGGAGACACGGAGATAGATATCAATGACAGCCCTCCGTGAGCCTCTCACAAAAAAGACAAGTCACCGTATGAGACTTCACACAGTCCCTGTCCCAGGAGAGAAGACCAGGGGCCTGTATTCACAAATCGGCACAGAGTAGGAGTGCTGATCTAAGATCAGTTTTGCCCTTTTACATCATAGTGAATAAGATGATATGGACAGGGGGGACCTGATGCTACATCAGCACTCGTACTCTGATGCCTGATTCGCACTACAGGGCCAAACCGAGCCAAGCTGAGCTGTACTGGGCATGCCTGGTTATGCATCCACCGTAGATGCTGGAACCGTGCTGAAAATATCCAAACCAGCTCAGTATGGTTCAGGTTGGCACTAGTATGAATATGGCATGAGACGTCTTGTGAATACAGGCCTAAGAGCAGGCCTACAGGCCTAAGAGCTCTCCAGATGAACTAAGCCTCTCACACACTTGGGAAAGTTTTGCACCTGTTCTTTTTCAAAGAAAACTACGGCGTGCAAGGTCAGAACTAAAGGTACAATTGAGTTTAGGAACCAAATCTTATGTGCACCAAATCTTATGTGCACCAGCTAGCTAACTCAATTTAATTCTGGGGGCGGAGGTGCCAACATCTGAACTAGTGAAAACAGCAGATGGCATCGAAGAGAAGAACAAACACTATATTTGAAAGGCATTTCTGAGAAAATAAAATAGACAATAAGGCAATTGCCTATCGCATTGGTGTTTTCTTCCAGCTGAGACAGTGGGTGAGGAGGTTAGAGGTCGGGAGGTATTGGACAGTGTTGTGTTAATGCTCACATGACAGGCAGGAGCAGGAAGCGCTTACTGAAAGTGATGATGGGACAGTAACAGGAGACATGGTCATGAGAGACAGAGACATGCCTCCCTCAGCAGCTTAAATCCTTCACGCACGCACACGCACACAGACACACACACTGGATTCCATTCAACAACAGTGCATTAAAAAAATGGATCAATAAATAAACATAAAATGAATTCCTCCAAGGATGGTCAGTTGGTAAACAAAATATAATAATCAACACTGCGGAGATGCAGCCAAGTATCATCCTTCACCATCTCAGAAAATAAAGCATCCTTATCTACAACCTCTCACTTCCTCAATGAGGAACGATTGCATCAACATTCGGCCTACATCTAACTACAAAGTATACCGAATATTTTCATTCTTTGGTAGTCATTCATACTGAGACAAAACACCATTCATATCACGTACAGCGCTACAGTGAGCCAGAGAGATCAAACTGCACAGAGAGAGCTGCATGAAAACATCCGTAATGAAACCCACAGGGATGGGAGCTGTTGCATCTCTCTATGGTAACTCGCATATTTTCGTGTAGGAAAAGATATGCACATACCCAAACAATACAGTTACTGAGACAAACACACTAGATTATACAATGTAAACAGTACTAGATTCAATGCTTATATTGGAAGGCAACAAAGCATAAGTATTGAAAGAAAACACACACGCACACAATATGACTCCCTCCCTACCTTTTACGGTCAGTAGCGCAGCAGCCAGCTGTAAACATTGATATTCACTCCATGTTGTCGCGCAAAGAGGAGGAAGAGAGAGAGAGAGAGAGATAAAGAGAGAGAGAGAGAGTAGTGGCAGCTCTAGGCTGTCATTACCCAGTCGTATGGTCTAGTCTGGCAGAGCTTTCTTACCTGGGTGTGTTTCTCTTCACATTACCATCCTTCCTCCCTCTCAGCTCAACCCTTCTACACAACGCAATCTGAAAATACTTTTTTCCTTTATCAGTGTGTGTGTGTGTGTGTGTGTGTATGTGTGTGTGTATGTGTGTGTGTGTGTGTGTGAGAGAGAGAGAGTGTATGTGACGGGTTTTCTTTTGTTTGTTTCCTGGAGGAGAGCGAAAGATCCACAAGCGACAACCTCGTCTAGGTATATGCAGCAAGAGGCTATATGGTAGCCTTGGCAACAGAGCCAGAACGAGGGAGAGGGAGGGATAGAGAGAGGGAGTAGGGAGGAGGGAAGAATCATAACACATCGCTGAGCAGTGAGCACCCCCACTGTCCCCTCTCATACCAAGCTGTAGGCTTTGCCACCCACCTCTCCCTTTCCCTGTCTTTTCCCTCTCTCTCTGTTGCTCATCCTTTTTTCCCCCTCCTCTCTCCGTCTCTTTATGTCATCCCCTCGCGTTCTCCTACGCTCACTATCGCTCTCGTTCCCTTTCACTCTCTCTCTCTCTCTCTCTCTCTCTCTCTCTCTCTCTCTCTCTCTCTCTCTCTCCAGATATCTCTCTCTTTATTCCTCCCCATCTCTCTCTAGCTATATGTGATGTAATACACACGGTAGCTTTTCTTTGGCAGCCCTCTGAACTGACCAGGAGTCCATAAGCCATCAACACAAACACACTACAAGACATGCTCTCCCTCTGTCTCTGTGTATGTGTCCCCCCATCTCATTAACACCAAAACAGTTCAATAATAATACAGTAAAGCACATGCTCTCTCTAAGCAGGCTTTAGCTCAGCGGGATACTGCGGTATTGTGACGCACGTAACTGTTTTTTTTAAATAACGGGCGGTCATATGCACACACACATACGCACAGACAAACACACGTTGTTCCCCGGAGGTCATCCGCGGGTAGGGCAAACCGACTACAGGTTAAAGAAACTGGAAAAGGCCTGGTACCCAGCAGCCTTGAGTTGACAGGCTCCATGGTCACCATGTTGGAATTCTTACATCACTTTGCCGTGACGGAGATGTTATCAGGTCCATTTCAATTCCTCACCAATAACATAGCTGGACATTTAGAAATGACAAGCCTTGAACAATCAAACAGTGCACTGCTCTCTATCTGATTTCCAACCTAATATGTATTTCAAATGACTGTGGGGGTAAAAGTGAAAGTAATGTAGGCGCCAATACTGTGCAACAGTCTACTCTAATGTATGAATATTTCCTGGTCAAAGCAAAACATGGTGAGGTGTTCCTCCCGTGAAAATGTAGGACATCTAGTGGTAAATATCTGTCACTGCAGAAGCATCATTTATAGACCAGTGTAAACACAGGCCTGTATCATACCATCAGTTTTGATTGCTTTTATTCAGCTGAATATCCAGACCTTAGTGGGTCAGAAATTGCATGTTCATTAACATGGTTTGTATCCTTCAAATGCACAAGTAAACAGGAGCAATCAAAAAACCTGAACGCCGTCTTCCTGCAGCCCTGTAGACAACCCTATAGTCTGTAGTCAGATGTGACTTTGACCTCTATCAAACAGCATGTTTTTTCAACAGCCTCCCTGTCTATCAGTGTCTATGCCATAAAAAAACGTGGCTGACGGCCAGGGATGCTAACATATCTACCGGTTGATTTGCATTAGGCTGCGGGTGAATCAAATCAAATTAAATGTATTTATATAGCCCTTCTTACATCAGCTGATATCTCAAAGTGCTGTACAGAAACGCAGTCTAAAACCCCAAACAGCAAGCAATGCAGGTGTAGAAGCACGGTGGCTAGGAAAAACTCCCTCGAAAGGCCAAAACCTAGAAAGAAACCTAGAGAGGAACCAGGCTATGAGGGGTGGCCAGTCCTCTTCTGGCTGTGCCGGGTGAAGCCTTCATCTCACTACTGTAGAGATTATCTCACTTCTTCAATGGACGATCAGTTGTCTTGAACTACATACTGCCACTATAGTCCACGACTAGACTATGCTATATGGCCTGCTTCCCTGACCTATAGTTTAGCCTAGTCCTGAACTAAAAAGTGTATTCTATGGAGATTCTCTATTAAATATGCTATTTAGTTCAGGACTAGGCTTATTCTGACTCCGGAGACACCACCCCTAAATTTATATTCAGTTGATAACGAACTTAGTAAAAGAGTTCATAAATGTATTAAACACTATTATTGCACACAGAGTGAGTCCAAATAACTTATGTGACTTGTTAAGCAAATGTTTACTCCTGAACTTATTTAGGCTTGCCATAACAAAGGGGTTGAATACTTATTGACTCAAGACATTTCAGCTTTAGATTTTTTTTATACATTTGTAAAAATGTCTAAAAACATAATTCCACTTTGACGTTATTGGGTATTGTGTCTAGGCCAGTGACACCAAATCTCAATTTAATCCATAAAAAAAATTCAGGCTGTAACACGACAAAATGTGGGAAAAGTATGTAGCTACAGTGCAAAAACCCCACAAGATGCCCAATGCCTTTATTTCAAATGGCTAACGTTAGCTAACTAAAGCTAGATATGCAGATTGTTGACATGATATTGTCTTTCTTTGTAGATGATAATGCTAGCTATCTAGGTCGTCGACAGCATTATTGGCCCAGGACCACTCCAAAAAATGCATCTAGCTATACAATTTGGTAAGGTAAAGTCACACAAACATGTTTTTCTCAGAGAGAAACTGATGGAGACAAGGTTTCAAGGGAACCTGAGGCTGTACAAGTTGTGCAAACCCCAACACTGAATGAGAGGTAAGAAATGCTGCATGCATTTTCTGTTACACTTTGTGATTCAATAATAATTTTGCTTGTAATCGACCAAAATAGTTAGCTATGATTGCCTGTTCAGCACATTGCCTGCCTACTGTACTGTATACGCAGCATTCACGCTTCCGTGACCAAGTGTTGGAACACTACGTCCAGAACTTTGACAACTTTTAATTGGCTGATGCAGAACTTGTTCTAGGATATAACCACTGCCACCAGGTGAGTTTAGCATAGGGCTAACATGTGCCATTTTATCTGATGGGACCAGCTACAATTTAGCATTCAGTCACGTGCAAGTAAATTGACGATTTTAATTTAGCTGACACGCATTTTGAGTCGGAGAAACTGTTAAAATTGAAATTAAATAAAATTGTATTTGTCACATGCGCCGAATACGACCTGTGGAGACCTTACAATGAAATGCTTACTTACAAGCCCTTAACCAACAATGCAGTTTTAAGAAAATACCTACAAAAATAAAAAATTAAAGTAACTAATAATTAAAGAGCCGCAGTAAAATAACAATAGCGAGGCTATATACAGGGGGTACTGGTACAGTGTCAATGTGCAGGGGCACCAATTAGTCAAGGTAATTGAGGTAATATGTACATGTAGGTAGAGTTATTAAAGTGACTATGCATAGATAATAACAGAGAGTAGCAGCAGCATAGAAGGGGGGGGCAATACAAATTGTCTGGGTAGCAATTTGATTAGATGTTCAGGAGTCTTATGGCTTGGGGGTAGAAGCTGTTTAGAAACCTCTTGGACCTAGACTTGGCGATCCGGTACCGCTTGCCTTGCGGTAGCAGAGAGACCAGTCTATGACTAGTGGCTGGAGTCTTTGACAATTTTTAGGGCCTTCCTCTGACACCGCCTGGTATAGAGGTCCTGGATGGCAGGAAGCTTGGTCCCAATGATGTACTGGGCCGTACGCACTACCCTTTGTAGTGACTTGTGGTTTGAGGCCGAGCAATTGCCATACCAGGCAGCGATGCAACCCATCAGGATGCTCTCGATGGTGCAGCTGTAGAACCTTTTGAGGATCTGAGGACCCATGACAAATCTTTTCAGTCTCCTGAGGGGAAATAGGTTTTGTTGTGCACTCTTCACAAATGTCTTGGTGTGCTTAGACCATGTTAGTTTGTTGGTGATGTGGATGCCAAGGAACTTGAAGCTCTCAACCTGCTCCACTACAGCCCCGTAGATGAGAATGGGGGCGTGCTCGATCCTCCTTTTCCTGTAGTCCACAATCATCTCCTTTGTCTTGATCACTTTGAGGGAGAGGTTGTTGTCCTTGCGCCACACGGTCAGGTCTCTGACCTCCTCCCTATAGGATGTCTCGTCATTGTCGGTGATCAACGGCAAACTTAATGATGGTGTTGGAGTCGTGCCTGGCCGTGCAGGCGTGAGTGAACAGGGTGTACAGGAGGGGACTGAGGACACAACCCTGAGGGGCCCCCGTGTTGAGGATCAGCGTGGCAAATGTGTTGTTACCTACCCTTACCACCTGGGGGCGGCCCATCAGGAAGTCCAGGATCCAGTTGCAGAGGTAGGTGTTCATTCCCAGGGTCTTTAGCTTAGTGATGAGGTTTGAGGGTACTATGGTGTTGAACGCTGAGCTGTAGTCAATGAATAGCATTCTCACATAGGTGTTCCTTTTGTCCAGATGTGAAAGGGCAGTGTGGAGTGCAATAGAGATTGCATCATTAGCGGATCTTTTGGGGCGGTATGCAAATTGAAAAGGGTCTAGGGTTTCTGGCATAATGTGTGTTGATGTGAGCCATGACCAGCCTTTCAAAGCACTTCATGGGTACAGACGTGAGTGCTACGGGTTGGTAGTCATTTAGGCAGGTTAACTTAGTGTTCTTGGGCACAGGGACCACAGGGACTATGGTTGTCTGATTGAAACATGTTGGTATTACAGACTCAGACAGGGAGAGTTTGAAAATGTCAGTGAAGACACTTTCCAGTTGGTCAGCGCATGCTCGGAGTACACGTCCTGGTAATCCGTCTGGCCCTGCGGCCTTGTGAATGTTGAAGGTCACATCGGTTGCAGAGAGAGTGATCACACAGTCATCCGGAACAGCTGATGCTCATGCGAAGCGAGCATAGTTATTTAGCTCGTCTGGTAGGCTTGTGTCACTGGGCAGCTCTCAGTTGTGCTTCCCCTTGTAGTCTGTAATAGTTTGCAAGCCCTGCCACATTCGACGAGCGTCAGAGACTGTGTAGTAGGATTCAATCTTAGTCCTGTATTGACACTTTGCCAGTTTGATGGTTCGTCGGAGGGCATAGCGGGATTTCTTTTAAGCTTCCAGGTTAGAGTCCCGCTCCTTGAAAGCGGCAGCKCTAACCTTTAGCTCAGTGCGGATGTTGCCTGTAATCCATGGCTTCTGGTTGGGGTATGTACGTACAGTCACTGTGGGGATGACGTCATCGATGCACTTATTGATGAAGCCGGTGACTGATGTGGTGTAATCTTCAATGCCATTGGAAGAATCCCGGAACATATTCCAGTCTGTGCTAGCAAAACAGTCCTGTAGTTTAGCATCTGCTTCATCTGACCACTTTTTTTATTGGCCCGAGTCACTGGTGCTTCCTGCTTTAATTTTAGCTTGTAAGCAGGAATCAGGAGGATAGAATTATGGTCAGATTTGCCAAATGGAGGACGAGGGAGAGCTTTGTAAGTCTCTCTGTGCTCTGTGTGTGGAGTAGAGGTAGTCTACAGTTTTTTTCTCTCTGGTTGCACATTTCATATACTGATAGAAATGATGTAAAACAGATTTAAGTTTCCCTGCATTAAAGTCCCCGGCCACTAGGAGCGCCGCATCTGGATGCCAGCATCGGTCTGTGATGGTATGTAGACAGCTACGAAAAATACAGATAAACTCTCTAGGTAGATAGTGTGGTCTATAGCTTATCATGAGATACTCTACCTCAGGCGAGCAAAACCTTGAGAGTTCCTTAGACATCGTGAACCAGCTGTTGTTTACAAATATACATAGACTGCCACCCCCTGTTCTATGCTTCCGATAGTGTATAACCCGCAAGCTGTATGTTATTCATGTCGTCGTTCAGCCCTGACTCTGTGAAACATAAATATTACAGTTATTCATGTCGTTGTTCAGCCACGACTCGGTGAAACATAAGATTTTACAGTTTTTAATGTCCCTTTGTCACGGCCGTTGGAAAAAGAGGACCAAGGTGCAGCGTGGTGAGCGTACATACTTTTAATAGTAGATGTCGCCAACAAAACAATAAACAATACAAAAACAACCGTGAAGCTTAAGGCTATGTGCCATCAAACAAAGTTAACTTCCCACAAAGACAGGTAGAAAAAAGGGCTACCTAAATATGGTTCTCAATCAGAGACAATGATAGACAGCTGCCTCTGATTGAGAACCACACCGGCCAAACACAAAGAAATAGAAAACATAGAAATAAAGAAACTAGAATGCCCACCCTAGTCACACCCTGGCCTAACCAAATAGAGAATAAAAGCCTCTCTATGGCCAGGGCGTGACAGTACCCCCCCCCCCCCCCCCAAAGGTGCGGACTCCGGCCGCAAAACCTGACTCTAAGGGGTGGGTCCGGTGGGCTTCCTTTACGGCGGCGGCTCTGGTGCGGGACGTAGACCCCCATCCGCCTCTGGCTCCCCACCTTGGTGGCGCCTCTGGTCCGGGGGCCCTCGCCGCCGACCCCGGACTGGGTACTCTCGTAGCGGGCCCGGGACTGGACCCTCGTTGCGGGCGCGGACTGTGTACCCTCGTTGCGGCCCCGGACTGGGCACCCTCGTTGCGGGCCCCGGACTGGGCACCCTCGCTGGGGGCCCCGGACAGGAGACCGTCGCTGGAGGCTCCGGACTGGAGAACGTCGCTGGAGGCTCCGTACTGGAGGCCGTCGCTGGAGGCTCCCTACTGGAGACCGTCACTGGAGGCTCCGGACTGAGAGGACGTCGCTGGAGGCTCCGGACTGGGGGGCTGTTTCGGGTGAGATGGTAGCAGCAACATTATGTACAAAATAAGTTGCAAACAATGCGAAAAAACAAGCAAAATAGCACGTTGATTAAGAACCAATAAAACGACAGCCATTGTGGTGCCACTATACCCGGGTTGCTTACGTATTGCAAGTATGACCCATATGTGTCTGTTTGTGCTGCAATCTTTCCTGTTTACGTGAAGCTCTACTGCCACTGAGTGTGTGTGTGGTGTTTATCTGTGTGTGTGTGTCTATATGTATCATTGTGTGTGTTTGGTGTGGTATATATCATTGCGTGTGTTTGTGTGTGTTATGTATCAGTGCAGTTGTGTGTGTGTGTGTATCATTGCATGTCTGTGTGTGTGTGTGTTTATACAAGTCTCTCTCTGCTCTGCAAGGAACTAGTCTTTAATGGAGTGAAGATCATGTTCTTCCAAGGCCCCCCCCCCCCCCCCCACAGGGCCACAGTCCTAATATCATCTTTAGTAAGCTAATAATGGGTCACACTTTACTTGACACCCAACATGGTCATAACCATGTCATAAAATGTCATAACACTGTCATGACACATATTTAGACCTGTTACTATATACATTGCGTTATATTATGGCTGGTTATGACACCAACATAAGAGTGCAAAACCCACAAAACCTACCACAGAAGTTATTTTATGGCTGGTTATAAGACCTACATAAGAGTGTAAAACCCACAATTATTATTATTATTATTAAATCTGATTTTTTAAATGTTTTACAGCGAAAACACAACATATATTTATGTTAGCTCACCACCATATCCAAAAACACACCGCMATTTTTTCACAGCAAAGATAGCTTTCACAAAACCCACAAATAGAGATAAAATGAATCACTAACCTTTGAACAACTTCATCAGATGACAGTCATATGACATCATGTTATACAATACATTTATGTTTTGTTCGATAATGTGCATATTTATAGCCACAAATCGTGGTTTTACATTGGCGCCATGTTCAGAAATGGCTCCAAAACAGCGAGAGTAATTACAGATAGCCACGTGAAATATAGAAATACTCATCATAAAACTTTGATGAAAGATACATGTTTTACATATAATTAAAGGTACACTGGTTCTTAATGCAACCGCTGTGTTAGATTTAAAAAATAACTTTAGTAAAAAGCATCCCATGCAATAATCTGAGACGGCGCTCAGCCATTCTCCGCCATGTTGGAGTCAACAGAAATACGAAATTACATCATAAATATTCCCTTACCTTTGATGAACTTTCATCAGAATGCAGTGCCAGGAATCCTAGTTCCACAAAAAATCATTGTTTTGTTTTATAATGTCCATTACTTCTGTCGAATTAGCAACTTTGGCTAGCATGTGTAGTTCACGTGTCCATACAAATTTACGCTAATGAACGAAAACTTAAAAAAGTGATATTACAAATCGAATAAACTGGTCAAACTCAGTTGAGAATCAATCTTCAGGATGTTTTTCTCATATATATCCAATAACGTCCCAAACGGAGTATTTCTTCATGTCTATATAACCCATGGCAAAGAAGGACATCACATGCCCAGTGTGCGTGACCAAGAACTGGCAATCTGTCTGACCAGTCACTCCAATGGCTCTCATCCGGTCCCACATCAAGCTAGACACTTCATTCCACGTTCTACTGCCTGTTGACATCTAGTGGAAGGCGTATGAAGTGCATACAGATCCATAAATATAGGAGAATTGAATAGGCGATGACTTTCACAGCGACCCATTTCAGAATTTTCACTTCTTGTTTGGAAGTTTGCCTGCCATATGAGTTCTGTTTTACGCACAGATATAATTCAAACAGTTTTTTTTATAGTGGAGATCAAGTTGATAAATTGCTTGGCTGGGCTGACGAGACAGTGGATTGCGCAGTCAAATAGAACAGAGTAAATAGGCATTTCACGTCATAGATTTAGCGGTGGTAACTTGTGGAATAGACACCGGCTGGAATGCGATATTAACCAATCAGCATTCAAAATTAGATCCACCTGTTGTATAATGCTTCATAACAGTGTCATAAAGTGTATTTTCTACAAGTTATCTAAAATATGATGAAAAAAACATCACTATAAAGTATTAATTACTACAACAACAAAGGATTTAAGAAACAAACTTTAAAACGAAACAAAACTTTTTGGCAGGGAAAAAATGAATTTGAATAAATGTGGGTTTTGACATTTGTGTACAGTAGGTGTCATAACCGGCCATAAAATAATGCAAGTTATGTCACCATAGGTGTAAATATATGGGTCATGACAGTGTTATGATCATATTATGACAGGTTACGACAAGTTACGTCAGCTGTTATGACATTATGAAATTATTATGATCTTGTCATATCGTGTTATGACACTGGGTGTACAGTAAAGTGTTACCTAATGGTAATAATGTCATCACTACTGGTAACATTGTGTATTTTCATATTATGATGTGTCCTGTGGAAGTGTTTCAGAGGAGAGGACAGTGGAGTGGGTCTGATAACATAATTATCTGTACAGAGAGATTGTGAGCCCTGCATATTAAGAGTGTCCAAACTAAACAAGGTGGATATGAACTGGAACATGGTTTGGCAGTAAAGACGTAAACATCCACAGTCACTGGTCATGATGGGAACTACAGTTTGACAAATGAGGGAGAGAGGGAGGCAGAGAGAGAAAGAGAATTCTCAGGGGGTAGATAGTGGAAAATGACAGTTTCATACAGACTTAAATTAAACTCTATGCCTTTAATGGATGGTTGGGACAGAGATTTCAAATGTAAAAAGACGTTAAAAAGTACTCTCCCTTTAGCCAAGCGTTTGGACATTGAATACAGTACGATGTTCTCTCTCTCTTCTCTTCTCCCTGAGGACCTCAGGACTACCTGGCCTGATGACTCCTTGCTGTCCCCAGTCCACCTGGTTGTGCTGCTGCTCCAGTTTCAACTGTTCTGCCTGCGGCTATGGAACCCTGACCTGTTCACCGGACGTGCTACCTTGTCCCGTACCTGCTGTTTTCGACTCTCTTTCTCTATCACACCTGCTGTCTCTAACTCTGAATGATCGGCTATGAAAAGCCAACTAACATTCACTCCTGAGGTGCTGACCTGTTGCACCCTCTACAACCACTGTGATTATTATTATTTGACTCTGCTGGTCATCTATGAACGTTTGAACATCTTGTCCATGTACGTATTGTTATAATCTCCACCCGGCACAGCAAGAAGAAGACTGGCCACCCCTCAGAGCCTGGTTCCTCTCTTGATTTCTTCCTAGGTTCCGGCCTTCCTAGGGAGTTTTTCCTGGCCACTGTGCTTCTACATCTGCATTGCTTGCTGTTTGGGGTTTTAGGTTTGGTTTCTGTATAGCACTTTGTGACATCGGCTGATGTAAAAGGGGCTTTATTAATACATTTTATTGAGTACAGAACAGTACAGTCCAATACAACAGAGTGATCCTGACTGAAGAGGAGTTATCCCCCCTCCCCCGCCTAAATAATGTATTTTTAACAGAAAACAGGATCCTCCTTTATAGTGAATGGGAAAATGTCAATCTTCGTGTAAACAAAAATATGTTTAGAAAACAGTCATGGTCCCAATAATTGCTTCTAATACACCAGATGTGTGTCCTTGAACCGATTATTACAGAAGAAGTTATAAAGATAATTAAGTTGCTAATGGCAGCACTGAGCTGTCTTGCAACGTCACATCCTGGAGTAGCTCAAACTGTGCGTGTTATGCCATCTTAATCGACATAATTTGGCTTCAATGCACTATTGAGTCTTCACATAGGAATGAATGATGTCACGTGATCGATGGCTTTGTCCATTCATATACATTCATCGCTTTCTCCTCTCCTCACTTTCCTCCCTGAACTTAGCCTGCCCTGGTTGCCATATCAGGCAAACTCCTGGTTAAAACAACAAAATCTGGCAACCCAGCTACCCTGAACTCTGTATAAGCTGAAACTACACTTTCTGCAGACACCGAGTGGCCCCGTCCATCTTTTCCTAGGGTAATCATTATGTGGAGTTTCCGGGAGTAAGACATCGTTAAACTCACAAGCACAGTTGATATTCCAGGAAGTGAATAAGAAACATTCCCAGTTTACTTTAGGTCCCAATGTGACTTAAATGGGTATTTCCTTCATGGGGCTCCTTGGGGAATATCTAACATGAAATGCTGACACAAGCATCACAAACATTTGTTTTCATAACGTTTTTCTCCTCAAACCAGAGAGGCCGAGACCAGTGGAGGGTGCAGAGGGTACAGTCTTAGTTTACTAGAGTATGTGACAGAGGAAAGGCGAGGCCCATTTGGATCTGACCGTTTTAAAAACATCCTCCCATAATTATCTTATATTTATTTTAATTAAACTCCAGTGGAATCGTGGCGGGGAAAAACGTGTCTGCCCATCCGGTGTAAAGGTGTGATACAGACAGGCTCAACCTCTATTGTTGACACATGCTCAACTTTCCATCTCCCCGTGAGAGACAGACTCAACCTCTCTAAGTCTTGAAGCAAAGTAGCCCTCCTCCTGGAGACCTCCTTTGCTTCCAGGCTTTTGCTCCAGCCGTAATCTAACACATCTGACCCAGCTAAGGAATGTCCTGATGGGTAGCTGATTAGCAGAATCAGGTTTTTTAGAGCTGTCACAAACTCTTTGCTTACCCAGTTTTCCAGTTCAAAACCTGTACTCTTACAGTGTCATTCTATGCTGGTTGAAACTCGACTTGTCTTAGTCTACCTGATGAGCTGACGTACTAGTGAAAAATACACCCAATTCTCGCAGATCTAAAAGGAAGGGAATCAACGAGGGTAGAAGGAAGGGAGTCAACAAGGGTAGAAGGAAGGGAGCAAGGTTTTTGGATTATAATGCAGCCCTAAAGCCCCTTGAAGACACCTCGGGACACGTGTGGCCAGCAGCCAGTATATATAACCACTTTTCCTTAATTAGGAAAGTCCATTGTGTTCAGTATTTGCCCTGGCTGGAACCTGAGTGCTTTTGTTTCCTTTCCTCCCTTCTTCTTTTGAAGGAGGGCAAACATTCATGTACCTAAAAAATGGACTCAAAAGGCACCCTGGGAAATAAATATGCAAATAAGGCTATACCCTAGTGTTAAAACAACACCCCAAAACGGATTTTATTATCTAACACTGTGAAAGTGTAACAGCATCAGCTCAAATAAAGTGTGAATTTAAGTAGGAATTTGCAACACCCATGGTGGCTGACCTTTAGACCATCATAAGAAGGTTCATTTCCATTCTAGTATTCTAATTCTCAATTCTATGATAAATAGGTCCTCAAAGAAAGGCTTATGATATACAGCATGTAATGTATTGTCAGAGGGAGTTTAATTTTAAAGGCTAATAAGGCTAGTGGAACCACTCATACAAGGTCTAGGCCTCCCGAGTGGCGCAGAGGTCTAAGGAACTAAGGCACAACTGGCCGTGATTGGGCGGCGCACACTTGACCCAGCTTCGTCCAGGTTAGGGGAGGGTTTAGCCGGGGGGGGTTCCAGTCATCAGGTTTCCTCCGACACATTGGTGCGGCTGGCTTCCGGTAAAGCGGGCAGGTGTTAAGATTTGGTTTGTTTCGGTGGACGCATGACTTCACCTTTGCCTCCCGAGCCCGTTGGTGAGTTGCAGCGATGGGACAAGATCCAAATCGGGGGAAAAAATGTTTAAAAATAAAAAATAAAAATATATATAATAAAGGGTTCTAGGTAGAACACCTTCAAAGATAAAAAAGTTATCAGTAGAACCTTTAGAGGATAAAAGAGTTTTTGGTAGAACCGTTCATAGAGGTTTCTAGGCAGAACTCTTCATAGTGTTCTAGGTAGAACTATTTACAGGAGGTTTTGTGAACACCAGATAGAGGGTTCTAGGTAGAACCCTTTGCAAAGAGCTTATTGCACCAAAAAGGGTTCCCCTATATCCCCTACTTTTCTAAGAGTGTAGGAATATTAAGAATATGTTTGGAACAAAAAAATTACGTTATTAACTGTTCTCAAATAAAGGTTCTGTTTGGTTCTCAAATAAAAGTTTTGTTCCCGGAACACTAGAAACTAACCCTAACCTGGTTAGGGCTGACATTTTGTCAGCCGGTTATTGTCGTGCAAAAAACTGCCGGTCCCATGGTAATTGACCGTTAATTAACATTTACATGTTAAACATCTCCAGGCCTCCACGCATACAAGCCAGTGATGAACACCTTGGGAACATCTACATTTTAAAAAGTCTAATAAGTCAATTTAATATACACCATCAGAAAAAAATCATTATTTATTTTAGTCACGTCTAAAGAAACATGATATGAAGAAAATGTATTTCAGAAGAACAGACATTGAGTTGGCATACTGTAGTCTAAATTATCTGGCTATGCGCCATGCCATAGGCTTTAGGCTAGTTCATTTAGCTGACAAGATATGCACGTCCTGTGCTATTATTTTATTTAATATTTGTTTTATAGTAAGAAGAGTGTAAATGGACATAGCTGAATAAAATATAAATGATATTTCCCCATTACAGAGCAACTGCTCATATGAAGTGGCTATGTTGAGCATAAGAGTGATCATTTGAAACAGGTCCTATATGCTAGATTTAGAGTTATTTAGCAACTTTAGTTGTGAATGATACAAACCTTACACTCTAAAAATTAAGAGTTCAACAAGGGTTCTTCTAAGATCCTCAAAGTTTTTTGAAGAACCTTATGTCACATCCTGATCTATTTAACCTGTCTTTGTGCTTGKYTCCACCCCCCTCCAGGTGTCACCCATCTTCCTCATTATCCCCAATGTATTTATACATGTGTTCTCTGTTTGATGCCAGTTCGTCTTGTCTTGTCAGGTCTTACCAGCGTGTTTCTCCGTCTCCCTGCTTTCTCAAGTTCTGTTTCCTAGTTTCCCCGGTTCTGACCATTCAGCGTGCTCTGACCCCGAACCTGCCTGCCGTTTTGAACCTGCCTGACTGACCTGTTTGTGAACCTCTGCCTGTTCTGACCCCGAGCCTGCCGGCTGTTCCGTACCTTATTGACTCTGCCCTGGATTACGGACCTCTGCCTGCCTTTGACCTGTCTTTTGCCTGCCCCCTGTTTGGGTCAATACATATGTGACTCTAGCTGTCTGCATCTGGGTCTTATCCTGAGTTCTGATATCTTAGGGTTCTTGGCACTGAAAATGGCCCCCAAAAGGTTCTTCCAAGAACCCCATAGGAGGTGGGGTTCATCGAGGAACCTCGTTATTTGGTATTTGTTGATTGATATCCATTCAATTGTGTCCATTTTGTGTTTTAGAAAATTTGAACAAATATGAATAGATAGATGGTATGATCAGAAACAAATATCAATTTAGATTATACAGGGGACAAACCTTACATTTAGGAGATTTTAACATATTTCAGTGAAGTGCCTACAACTGCTGTCCTTTCAGAATTAAATTCAAATGTTTCAGATGGGCAGTTCGGTTCCTGCAAGAACCCCCACCAACTAAGGAGGTTACTCGATGAACAGAGCTTGAGAGGAAGAACCTTTTGGGGGCCATTTTCAGTGCCAAGAACCTTAAGGTTCTTTTGAAGAACTTTGAGAATCTTAGAACCCTTGTTGAACCCCACATTTTTAATGTGTGTTCCTGTAGCTACCCAGAGCTTAATTTGGGAAAACAAGTGAAATCTGGTCAGGAACATCAATAGTAACGTGTTCGCAACGAAACATACAGTGTATTTGGAAAGTATTCAGACACCTTGACGTTTTCCACATTTTGTTACGTCACAGCCTTATTCTAAAATGTATTGAATTGTTTTTCCCCCTCATCAATCTACACACAATACCCCATAATGACAAACAGATAAAAAAAAAAAACTGAAATATTACATTTACATAACTATTCAGACCCTTTACTCAGTACTTTGTTGAAGCATCTTTGGCAGCGATTACAGCCTCGAGTCTTCTTGGGTATGACGCTACAAGCTTGCCACACCTGTATTTGGGGAGTTTCTCTCATTCTTCTCTGCAGATCCTCTCAAGCTCTGTCAGGTTGGATGGGGAGTGTCGCTGCAAAGCTATTCTCAGGTCTCTCCAGAGATGTTTGATCGGGTTCAAGTCCGGGCTCTGGCTGGGCCACTCAGGGACATTCAGAGACTTGTCCCGAAGCCACTCCTGCATTGTCTTGGCTGTGTGCTTAGGGTCGTTGTCCTGTTGGAAGGTGAACCTTCGCCCCAGTCTGAGGTCCTGAGCGCTCTGGAGCAGGTTTTTGGCAAGGATCTCTCTGTACTTTGCTCTGTTCATCTTTCCCTCGATCCTGACTAGTCTCCCAGTCCCTGACACTGAAAAACATCCCACCATGCTTCACCGTAGGGACGGTGCCAGGTTTCTTCCAGACGTGACGCTTAGCATTCAAAGAGTTCAATCTTGTTTCTCATGGTCTCAGAGTCCTTTAGGTGCCTTTTGACAAACTCCAAGCGGGCTGTCATGTGCTTTTTCGTGAGGAGTGGCTTCCATCTGGCCACTACCATAAAGGCCTGATTGGTGGAGTGCTGCAGAGATGGCTGTCTTTCTGGAAGGTTCTCCCATCTTCACAGAGGAACTCTGAGGTCACCTCTCTGACCTTCTCCCCGATTGCTCAGTTTGGCCGGGTGGCCAGCTCTAGGAAGACTGATGGAGGCCACTGTGTTCTTGGGGACCTTCAATGCTGCAGATGTAACAATTTTGTTTCTGTCCCCCTACTCGCCGCTGCCTGGCATCGAACCTGAGACCCTCTGCACACATCAACAACTGACACCATCGAAGCATCGTTACCCATCGCTCCACAAAAGCAGCGGCCCTTGCAGAGCAAGGGGAACAACTACTTCAAGGTCTCAGAGCAAGTGACGTGACAGATTGAAACGCTATTAGCGCGCACCCCGCTAACTAGCTAGCCATTTCACATCGGCCACACTCACCCCCCTTTTGACCTCCTCCTTTTCCGCAGCAACCAGTGATCCGGGTCAACAGCATCAATGTAACAGAATAGCTTCCGTCCCTCTCCTCGCCTCGAACCAGGGACCCTCTGCACACACCGACAACAGCCACCCACGAAACATCGTTACCCATCGCGCCACAAAAGCTGTGGCCCTTGCAGAGCAAGGGGAACAACTACTTCAAGGTCTCAGAGCAAGTGACCTCACCGATTGAAACGCTATTAGCGCGCACCACCGCTAACTAGCTAGCCATTTCACATCGGTTACACAGACATTTATTGTTACCCTTCCCCAGATCTGTGCCTCGACACAATCCTGTCTCGGACCTCTACGGACAATTTCTTCTTTTGCTCTGACATGCACTGTCAACTGTGGGACCTTATATAGACAGGTGTGTGCCTTTCCAAATCATATCCAATCAATTGAATTTACCACAGGTGGACTCCAATCAAATTGTAGAAACATCTCAAGGATGATCAATGGAAACAGGATGCACCTGAGCTAAATTTCAAATCTCATAGCAAAGTCTGAAAACTTATGTAAATAAGATATATATATATTATTTTTAAAAATAAATTAGCTGAAATCTCTACAAAACTTGTTTCAGTTTGTCATTATGGGATATTGTGTTAGATTGATGAGGATTTTTTAAATGTATTTRATCAATTTTAGAATAAGGCTGTAACGTAACAATGTGGAAAAGGTCAAGGGGTCTGAATACTTCCCGAATTTACTGTATGAAAAAAACGTATGTATCTTGTGGATTGGGTCTAGCATTTAAGCTATACTTGATTTAAGGGATTGCACTTTTGGGAATACTCCATGTTTTCCTTCAAATACCGGGCCAACAAAATCAAGCCAGTTCAATATATTTGGTATATGACTCAGGTCTGATGTATGCAAATAAGCGACATAGGCCCATTGTAAACAACCAGTTTCAATATACACAATATTAAAATGATTTAGGTGTGGAGATAAGACTTCAAATGAAATGGTATTGGTCATGTACACATGTTTTAGAACATACTTACCGAAAGCTGTGATTTTAGTTTCCATAAACATTTGCCTTGGCTGTGCTTGGAATTGTTGAGGAACCCCGTCATGGATGTATTTCTAAACACTGTTTCGCGGAGTTATGGCAAGAATGTGGGATGGCTACATTTCTGAATGAAAGACTTCCTCCCCGAAGTCCTCGCGGAGGAAGAGGACCCGGTAACGTTAGCAACAGCATTGATTAAATGACCAGAGAGACCATTGCCAGAAAGTGAAGGAGAGGAGGAGGCGCATAGCCAAGCTGACTGCACAGRCATGCACACAACTATAACTTCTGAAAGTGACGCCAGAGGCCACCGCTCCACCCCGCAAAAAGGGGACACAGAAAAGTAACTTCTTCCTATAAACACCACCACTCATTTGACGACCGGAGCCAACGCAACAGTTTACAAGACCACACCAGCGACAAGGCTAAACTGTACGCGGCTATAAAATCAAAAGTCGAGATAGTTTTCAAGAAAAAGTAACGTTTGGAATTGCAAGCGCACACTAGCAAGAAACGCTTGTGAAGTTTCTCCCAGATGTTCGGCATCATGAGCCGAATGTCCTGCTTCGGTGTTCTTCTCAGGACGTCTGTCGTCCTATATCTGTTTCTCAAAGTAAGTGATTGATTTATATTTGACAACATAACACAACTTGGAGAGGTTTTAGGTCTTGTTGTTTCTATAGAAAAGCCACAATACTGTGTCATAAATGACGATGCTGAACATGGCACCTGTTGCGTCAGGTAAAGTTCTGTTCTTTTGCCAGCAAGCGGCTGCAGTATTTAAGACTTAGGCCTATCACTATCAGTTTGTATAGAGAGTCTGTATACATGAGTTTGTAAAGTCATTGAATAATAATAATAATGGAACATCTTATTTTTCGATTTTCTGTCAAATCCATTCAATTTGAAAGGTTACAGAATGTATTCAGTTTATGACAGTGCTTCTATTGTGTAATGAATACGGTCTTGTTAGAATTAGGACTATAATCAATTCATGTCACTAAGTAATTAATACACTGACCTTTAAGTTTCAACAATATTAAGCTATTTATTCGCATGCGGGCCCACGATTGTCTGCATTTAGTTGGATGTGAGAGAATGTGTTAATCTCTCTCCAATACCCTCACATTTTTTGACAATTATTTCATACAGTAAATGCAAAAATGCCACTCTGGAATTCAGTATTTAATATTTAGGCATAATATGTGTGTGATTCTTATTGTTCTCTTTAGGCTATTTGATATTTATTCATATGTCTTTTGTTAAAGGGTCTTTTAATGGACTCAACATGTACAATAGGCTACACAACAAGCGTATTGCCAGCTACTAGATTAGGTACTACAGACCCATCTGTAATAGTAGAACGTTTTTGCTGCAGCATCATATTCATACAAACACCAACAATACCAACAGAGACTTAATTCACAAGGAATAGGGCACAATATACATAAACACAACGTTAAACATACTTTGCACAAACAGTGCTTGCAAAAGTTGTCAGACCCCTTGGATTTCTTCATGTTGTATTGTGTTTCAAAAGAGGGATTTAAATTGTTAGAATTGTAAAAAAAAAAAAAAAAAGTCAACAATCTACACAAAATACTCTAATGTCAAAGTGAAAGAATATTTATTTAAATTTTTTAGATAAATAATTATATAGAATATAGTTGTTGCATAAGTATTCAGCCACTTTGTTTAGGCAACCCTAAATTAGGTCAGCAATCAAATGTTGCTTTACAAATCACATAATAAGTTACATGGATTCACTCAGTATGAAATAATAGGGGTTGACATGATTTTTGAATGACTAACTCTGCCTCTGTCCCCCATACATACACCATCTGTAAGTATTGAATTTCAAATCACCCATCTGTAAATAGCCCACCCAACTACCTACCTCATCCCCATATTGTGTTTATTTACTTTATTTGCTCTTTTGCACACCAGTATTTCTACTTGCATATCATCATCTGCACATCTATCACTTCAGTGTTAATTTGCTAAATTGTAATTACTTCGCTACTATGGCCTATTTATTGCCTTACCTCCTTACTCCATTTGCACACACTGTATATAGATTTTTCTATTGTGTTATTGACTGTACTTTTGTTTATCCTATGTGTAACTCTGTGTTGTTTTTTGTCACACTGCTTTGCTTTATCTTGGCCAGGTCGCAGTTGTAAATGAGAACTTGTTCTCAACTGGCCTACCTGGTTAAATAAAGGTGAAATATATATATATATCTTTTTTWAATTCAACTACAAAGACCAGGGAGCTTTTCAAAAGCCTCATAATGAAGGGCAGTGATTGGTAGATGGGTAACAATAACAAATCAGACATTAAATATCTCTTTAAGTATGGTCAAGTTAATAATTATGCTGTGGATTATGTATATATTAAACCACCCAGACACTTCAAAGATAGTTCTTCTTCTGAACTGAGCTGCAGAACCGGAATAAAACTGCTCAGGGATGTTACCACGAGGCCATCCGTAATAAAATAACACAGCTACATAGTTCAATGGCTGTGATGGGAGAAAATTGAGGATGGATCAACAACATTGTAGTGACTCCACAATTATAATAATGACCTAAATGACAGAGTGAAAAGAAGAATACAAACATACAGAATACAAATATTCCAAAACATGCAACAAGGCACAAAATTAATACTGAAAAAAAMCACAACCAAGGAATAATGTTGGGCCTGAATGCAAAGCCTTATGTTTGGGGAAAATCCAACACAACACATCACGGAGTAACTACTTCATTATTTTCAAGCATGGTGGTGGCTGCATCACGGTATGGGTATGCTTGACATCAGCAAATACTGGGGAGTTTTTCCAGGATAAAAAGAAACGGGATGGAGCTAAGAACAGGCAAAATCCTGGAGGAAAACTTGCTTACCAACAAGACAGTGAGTGAATGGCCAAGTTATAGTTTAGACCTAAATCTGCTTGAAAATCTATGGCAAGACTTGAAAATTGCTGTCTTGCAATGATCCCCAACATCTTGACAGGGCTTGAAGAATTTTGAAAATAATATTGGGAAAATATTGCACAATCCAGGTGTGCATAGCTCTTTTATAGACTTACCCAAAACTCACAGCTGTAATCGATGCCAAAGGTGTTTTTAACATGTATTGACTTGGGGAGTTGAATACTTATGCGATGACAATATTTTTGTTATTGAATTTCTATTCATCTTTAAAAAATATATATCATTTTTCTTCCACTTTGACAGAGTATTTTGTGTAGATTGTTGACAAAAAAATGACAATTCAATCCATTTTAATCCCACATTGTAACACGATACATTGTGAAGAAATCCAAGGAGTCTGAATACTTTTGCAAGGCACTGTAGWTGCTGGAGCCCATTAKCCATTTAACCTGTGCTTATCCTACCACTATTTGACTATAGACTAGGTCCACCGCTCTCCAACTGGAGAGGGTGAGTGAGAATGGCATGTGAAGGTGTGTGAGTCCCACACAAAGGAGTCAGGAATTGAATGAGAACTGTGTGTGTTGTGTGTGTGTGTGAGTACTTGAGAGTGCTGTGCTTGTGTCCTGACATGGTCATGCTGTTTTGGACGTGGGTTCTCATATATAACGTGTAGGCTACAGTAGTAAGACTTCAGGCTGACAGAGAGAGCTCAGGACAAYGCTTTACATCTGTACTGCACATTCCCCGATACGTCCCTCTTATATTTACTAAATGATTTATCGAATGATATAACATAATATTGAAAAGTGAATCAAAAGTATTCCACAAACGGCATGTGCATACATATGTTATTCCAATGGTAGTTCCACTGGTAGTAGATTTGAAGGGTTTTGCTGGAAGAGCTGTGCCTATGAAAAGTGGCACAAACATTGAGAAGCTTTGGTTTGGCGTGTCCACCCAGCCTAAGGGGTTCCCGAGTGGCGCAGCGGTCTAAGGCACTGCATCGCAGTACTTGAGGCGTCACTACAGGCACCCTGTTTTGAATCCAGGCTGTATCACAACCGGCTGTGATCGGGAGTCCCATAGGGCGGCGCCCAATTGGCCCAGCATCGTCCGAGTTTGGCCGGAGTAGGCCGTCATTGTAAATAAGAATTTGTTCTTAACTGACTTGCCTAGTTAAATAAAGGTTACATTTAAAATTAAAACATTTTAAACGGGGTAATTTAAGGGTGATGAGGATGTAGTGATGTGGTAAGGCGATGCCTTATCACCTTGCCAACTTCTATGAAGAGTACACACAGTGATCGTGATGAGAACAGGTCATTGTACATATGCAAAACAGATTTTTAATCCTGTTACTATAACACAGGTAGAAGAAACAGTCCGGCCTCTGAGGTGAACTGCACTATAGTTAAAGGGTAAATATCACAAGGGAAGTTAGAAGAATCTGTTGTTCAATATAAGCATTATGCTAATTAGTTGAATTCAYATATAACCAAATCAGCAGAAAAATTGGGAAATGGGAGGGCTGAGAAGGGTGACCTAGCACTGGGTGGAAAGATTTAAGTTAAACCGTATAATGATCCCATGTTATTTGAATATCAAAGTTGTCCTCTGAAGTGGATAGGGGGAAGAAGGATTGGCCTGATTGGATTTAGAGAAYAAGAAACCTTTATTTCAAAAATACAAAATATTTAACAGAAGTCTTCACTGATATTACTTCCTAACCTCCACGTTTCGCTCTACCGTTAGCCTCAGATCTTTTACAGTCAATAAGGAACATTGTTTGAAATAGAGAAAAGCTGTGAGAAATAGACGCTACTATTGCAGCCATTTCAAATAACCCTCAGTTTGTTCTAGGCCGGCCCCTGGGGGACTGTGGAAGGCTTTGAGATTAGGATTCGTATGTGGTTGAGAGCGAGTTCCTATTGATAGCTCTCGGGTACTGATAACCATGGTTGTGAGTATGTGTGTGTGTATGATTGAACAGTGGCTGGCAGTGCCACCAAAGGGAGAGATTATGGTGATGATGATGGTGGGTAGGGGACCGATAAGATAAGACCCATTTCAGAGGAGGGCACCTTTGTGTTTCACAGCTCAAAGGACCCAGGGGTCGAGAGGTCAATAGGGAAAAGGCACTTTAAAGCATTTTACATAATCTCCTTCCTGTTATTGTTCTTGCTGGCAATTTATTTGTTCTTTTGCTTTTTCTCTTACTCTCTTTCTCGCCCCCTTTGTATGTAATGTTCTCCTCCCATATTGACTACATCACTCCCACTCTCTTCCCCGCTTTCTCATCCTTTCCCTTCCTTCTCTGTGCCCCCTCTCTTCTACTGTTTCCCAAAGGTGAAAGTATTCAGACCCATTGACTTTTCCCACATTTTGTTACGTTACAGCCTTATTCTCAAATGTATTAAATAATTCCCCCCCCCCTCCTCATCAATCTACACACAATACCCCATAATGACAAAACATAAACAGGTTGTTCAATTTTTTTTGCACATTTATAAAAAAAAAACGGAAATATCACATTTACATAAGTATTCAGACCCTTTATTCAGTACTTTGTTGAAGCACCTTTGGCAGTGATTACAGCCTCGAGTCTTCTTGAGTATGACGCTACAAACTTGCCACACCTGTATTTGGGGAGTTTCTCCCATTCTTCTCTGCAGATTCTCTCAAGCTCTGTCAGGTTGGATAGGGAGCGTCGTTGCACAACTATTTTCAGGTCTCTCCAGAGATTTTAGATTGGGTTCAAGTCTGGGCTCTGGCTGGGCCACTCAGGGACATTCAGAGACTTGTCCTGAAGCCACTCCTGCTTTGTCTTGGCTGTGTGCTTAGGGTCTTTGTCCTGTTAGAAGGTGAACCTTCGCCCCAGTCTGAGATCCTGAGTGCTCTGGAACAGGATTTCATCAAGGACCTCTGTACTTTTCTCTGTTCATCTTTGCCTCAATCCTGMATAGTCTCCCAGTCCCTGCTGCTGAAAAACATCCAGACAGCATGATGCTGCCACCACCATGCTTCACCATAGGTATGGTGCCAGGTTTCCTCCAGATGTGACGTTTGGCATTCAGGTCAAAGAGTTCAATCTTGGTTTCTCATGATCTGAGAGTCTTTAGGTACCTTTTGGCAAACTCCAAGCAGACTGTCATGTGCCTTTTACTAAGGAGGGGCTTCCGTCTTGCCACTCTGCCATAAAGGCTTGATTGAACGTAACAAAATGTGGAAAAAGCCAAGGGAATACTTTCCCGAAGGCACTGTATATATATATATTATATATATATATATATATAGCCTAACTTTCACACACTCACATAACATATACACATTTAAAATTAGTATATATATATATATTTTTTTGTGTGATTACTAAACAATTCATTTATAATTACTAGGTTTTGTTTCGGTTTTAACAAACCTTTTATTTTTGTACGTATGTATTCTATATTGTTTTTTTGTGGTGTGGTTTTCATATAAGCCCTTGGGCTTCCAAATACACCTGCACACCATTTATTTTATATATTGTTGTCAATCACTTGTTTTCGAAATAAAACAAAAACTAGAATAGCACATCTGGGGCCCCGGGACACCTACTTCGCCTATGCTGTTTCCCAGCTGTGAGTGTTGTCTTATAGCCTACTGGTTCTGATAGCACACTGTGCTTGCCCTTACATCCTGCGAGGAGGGGGACCAGGAATCTGTTTGTGGGAAGTTTGCAGGGTACTCAAAGCAGCGTCGCACAATGCTTCCTAAAGCAGCCACAGGAATTGACAGGTGTGGGTCGGGAGTCAGCACAGTAGCCCTCGCTCCCCTCTGGGGGCCCAAGACGAAAGATTGAAGTGCCTTTGAACGGGGTATGGTAGTAGGTGCCAGGCGCACCTTTTTGTGTCAAGAACTGCAACGCTGCTGGGTTTTTCATGCTCAACTGTTTCCTGTGTGTATCAAGAATGGTCCACCGCCCAAAAGGACATCGAGCCAACTTGCCACAACTGTGGGAAGCATTGGAGTCAACATGGGTCAGCATCCCTGTGGAACACCGTGCCCCGACAAGTTCTTCATGTTTCGTATACTCAGTGTGTGTACTAAAAGCAGACGAGAAGTTGACATAAAAACAGGGAGCTAAATTAGTTCACTGTCAAGTATCAACCGTCAATCTTCCAAATGCATTTATTTGCATTGAATGTCACCTCCAGCACCCAAACAAGCAAAAAGACAGCATCACAATAGACGGTCACATCCCTATTTATTTCGTAACAGGGAAATTTGTATGTGATTAGTACACATGAAAGGATTTCAGACGGCAGTATCGACATGGCCTCTGAGATCAAATAGCCTTATTAACTACAGTGTGGGTGGTGAGATAGTAGCTACAGTTCGGAGAGCGAGACCCGGCAATTAAAGACCCAGGAAAAGTACATGGCTTTGCATGAGTTTATCATGGAACGATTAGTCTCGTCTGTGTGTGTGAAATGACTTCTCTGTCTGTGAACTCATTTTTGATGGGAAAATTGTGACGTTGCTATCAGTGGGTCCATCTCGGGAACAAGGAAGCGAGTCCTTTTCTCCCGTCCCCTTTTATAGTTACGTATGCAGCTGTGTACAAGTTGCCGTCACATCTACATTTAGGGGTGTTGTCCTGGAATAAAAAGCATGGACAAACACACACACACACACACACACACACACACACACACACAACACACCACACACACACACACACACACACACACACACACACACACACACACACACACACACACACACACACACACACACACACACACACACACACACACACACACACACACACACACACACACACACACACACACACACACACACACACACACACGGGTTAGATGGGGACAGAAGACTTGTGCCACAATAACTCTGTTGAATTCCTCTTTCCATTTATACGAACACAATCACAGCACTTTGAAGTCGTGTTTGGTGCCACGCAACTTAGTGGTGGTCAGTGCCGTTTATGATGAGGGAAGGACAAAATTTATTTTTTCATGAGCATGGTCCTTATTTCTGTTACAGCATGTTGGATGACTATCACTCATATTCCATTCACCCAGTTCAATGTAACATCGATAGGTTTAGGCTACTACATGATACTCACATGTTCCCTATAACMATCATGAGGGTTGCTACAACCTAGCCTATGAAGGAAAGTTTACATCTTAGGTGCACACAGGTCGAGAGAAAGAATTGAGATGACAGACAGTGACACATGGACAGACAGTGTCACATTCAATACCGTCTTGCACACTCTTGCCTGCATCTAGCTGATCTAATCAGTAGTCCAACAGTTGCAAATGAGAGTTTCTATTGGACAAATTCAGGTATTTTTTATCCCTGTTTCGTTTGCTTCTCCTTCATTTTTGAAGAAATACATTTGTTGAAARGTTTTCAATTATTGTCTCTCTCTCTTTGAGTCAACTACTCACCACATTTTATGCACTGCAGTTCTAGCTAGCTGTATCTTATGCTTTCAGTACTAGATTCATTCGCTGATCCTTTGATTGGGTGGACAACATGTCAGTTCATGCTGCAAGAGCTCTGATAGGTTGGAGGACGTTCTCCGGAAGTTGTCATAATTACTGTGTAACTCCATGGAAGGGGGTGGGAACCAACAGCCTCCTAGGTTTTGTATTGAAGTCAATGTACCAAGAGGAGGACGGAAGCTAGCTGTCCTCCGGCTACACCATGGTGCTACCCTACAGAAAGCTGTTGAGGCTAATGTAGGCCTTAATTGCAAAACAGTGTGTTTTAATCAATTATTTGGTAACGTGAATATATTTAGTATAGTTTTATTTAAAAATGATTACTTTTTCAAGTTTTAAAATGTTTGTTTTTATGAAATTCACTAAGGAGGATGGTCCTCCCCTTCCTCCTCTGAGGAGCCTCCACTGCGCAAAATATAGAACTGACATCTTATCCTTTGCCTATGCTGCCTTTTGGAAATCAGGACTTATTAAGCCTGATCTCAAACAGCACAGAGATGCCTGTGTCCATCGTGGGTCAAAGGTACTGCTGTCACACAACTGGTCATATCAAGTGTGCTTTAGTGGAATGCTGCACAGCCCACTCCCTCTATGCCCCATCAGAATCCAGACAGGCCACTTCCAAATTAACAGCCCCAAACATGTTGCCTGCTGAACAGGCCTCTGACTCCTCTGCATGGCTATAACGCCTGACAAAGAGACCCAGTGCTACAGCCCCATGTGAATGAGAGACCAGCTTCTCTGACTGACTGACTGATTCAAAGCTCTTATTGTCAGCAGATGCCTAATCGCTCCCTCTATCACTGGTGGCCTATGAAGGAGCTACGGCCCGGACGTCGGGATGCAAAATGTAATAGCCATTTTCTTTTTTGGGTTGGGTGGACGGGGAGGGCTGAACTGGAAAGGTCAGGATGAGTTCTCCTTTAAAGATGAGGAAACTGGCCCTGTGCCAGGAAAGAGGGTGTGTGTGTGTGTGTGTATGTGTGTGTGGGGGGGATCTAGCTTAACAGAGAACTTGTTTAAACTTTCATGAGAGAGAGTGAGAGAGAGAGAGAGAGAGAGAGAGAGAGAGAGAGAGAGAGAGAGACAAATAAAGAGAGAGTTTAGCACAGCGAAAGAGTCGACAAGTTGGCGGGTTACATCGTTTCCCCTGAACTGGGATTTAGTGTATGGTTGGTATAATAAAATTGACACTTCAGCTGTGGATAAACATAGCTCTCAGTATCCAAGATCTTTGTGAACCACCGATTGGCTTCACTGTTTTACAATGAAAGAAGGGAAAACCGCCCAGTATTTCAGTCCCATTAGCGTGCTTCATGCACTATGCCGCTGTGGGTCTGTGGTGGTTTGCTCTCATACCCGTCTAGGACCAGGTATTATGCTGTGGTGCACGGCTGCTGACCGTATCGACACACACACACACGTGTCACAAACACACCCTGTTGTCCACTGTTTGCTGGGCTGCCTGGCTAGCGTTTTTGCGTGAGTGCGGCTGCAGCTAGGGCAGTAACCTGAGCAGGGAGAAGTGGTGCTGATTGTTATGCAATAAGGCCAGATAGGCATCTCCACACAACAAAGCACACTATAGCACCGCCGGCCTGGGACGCCAAATACCACTCAACTGATTTCCATAGATCCCGATCATAGCCACGAAACAGTAGGTGTTGTGCGACAGTGTGGGAGGTAGGATGGGTTGAAAAAGCACAGGTACATGCACACACACGCACGTACACAGACGCACAAAGGTATGTACGAGGCTGCGTGCACGCACACGCACACACACAGACACAATTTGCAGAAAGCGACTAAAACGACACAGAAGACAAGCCTAGATAACAACTAGCTCATCCACTGAAGATACTAGTCTCTTCAAAACTTCAATTCAATTACCAATAAGGGATCTTCCTTTTTATTGACTACTTTGGGCCAAAGTAGTGACTGGCTAAACAGTAACTGGAAAACAATCTCTCTGTCACATCTGCCAGCCACTGACTCCAGGAAACTCAGTAAACAAATCCAGAGGCAAATCTATTTGAAAATGGCTGCCATCAAACAGACATTGAGCTCTCTCTGGGGGGACGTGGTGTGACACAACTGGCTTTTCTGTTAAAAAGCAGTCTCCTAAAACCCTTATCTTATCTGCTACACAGTTACAGTCCACAGACAAAAATGATTGATTCAGAACGTTTCAGTCAGTACCGTGGTGTTCGATGATGCTCGTACAGGTTGTAAATGTGATCGTAGAAGTGCCATTATAAAATGGTTTTGGGTTGTAAATGGTTCAAACGTGACTGCTGTTGTGGTGTGCTTGTGTTCGATGGGTGTGCTGTCACTTAATGTGTCGTCTCCATCATCCTTCAACGTATGACTACCATAGAAAAACAATGGGTGCGATTCATTTTTTGGCAGATACAAAATGTCTGCCTGAACGCCCTGGCAGAAACAGACTGGCACACGGAGATTGTTAATAATACTGTATAATACAGACAGAGGCTATCTTGTGTACATCTTATCATGGCTTTGGATGGAGATATCATCCCAAATTTCCCTGCAGGGTTAGTTATCGTTTTAGCTACAGTTTTTACTTCCTCGTCGTTCACTTCAATTAGCCATTGATGTCTGGTTACCACTTAATGAACAGTTACAGTCCACAGAGAGAACCTGACATGGCTGATGTAATGACTGGATGGCTGGATCAGGGACAGAGACCATCCATGGTGAGAAAATGTCCACACTCATTTGATAGAAACACCACAGAAGTTCACCATGGCATAGTAACTGATTACACTCCAATTGTTCCAGTCTAACTTATAGTTTAACGAACGCCTCCTGGAGGCGCACCACTTAACAGCGGTGTTATCACCTCAACCAGATGAAGGAGTCAGAGCGTTGATTTATAAGACCATGTCGGGTGGCACTTCTCTTCCTTTGTTTGAGGTGGAGACAAAGGTAACTGCCAAAATAGAGGAAACATCAACATAAAGGGTCTTAATAGGCCGTTGGGCCACCAGAACATCTTAAATGAGCCTTGGCATAGGTTCTACAAGTGTCTGGTACTCTATTGGAGGTATACAACACCATTCTTCCACGAGAAAGTCCATCATTCGGTTTTTTGTTGATGGTGGTAGAGGAAACGCTGTCTCAGGCGCGGCTCCAGAATCTACCATAAGTGTTCAATTGGATTGAGATCTGGTGACTGACACACACACACATTAAACCCCCTATGCTCCATTGAGACCCCTCGTTTAACGTCACTGAGATCTCTTCTTCTAGCCATGGTAGCCAAAATAATGGGCAACTGGGCATTTTTATACATGACCCTAAGCATGATTGGATGTTAATTGCTTAATTAACAGAACCACACCTGTGTGGAAGCAACGGTTTTCAATATTATTTGTATCCCTCATTTGCTCAAGTATTTCCTTTATTTTGTCAGTTACCTGTACATCCCAGTGTAATTACTGGCTGAGAGGACCTGTGTTTCTKCCATGCTGTTATCAGGGTGTGTCGCAGGCCAGGCCAGGGTGGGCTACTTGGTGCTAGGATGTTGTTTCAGCTTAAAAACAATGACTAGGTCACTCAGGAGAGAGACCGACTGGCTGGCTGGCTGGGAGAAGTCCACACAATGCATGTGGAAATGTGCCTTTGGCTTCACAGTAAAACGGTACACGTAATGAAAGATACTTCTTGAGAAAAAACGACTTCCCGTAACTGCATTGTGTGCAACATATTTCTGAATGAGTTTTGTGAAAACAAAATGATTCGTTTGAGGTTTTCTATAGCATGGGTGTACCTGGGTGATGCTGGTTCCATGACCAGCCAGAATGAATGAGGTCGTGAAAAGTCCAGCATTTCAAACAATTAGCTAGTTCACAGATAGTGCTTTGCGATCTACACTAACTATACAAAACATTAGGAACACCTGCTCTTCCATGACACAGACTGACCAGGTGAAATCTATGATCCCTTATTGATGTTACTTGTTGAATCCACTTCAATCAGTGTAGATGAAGGGGAGGAGACAGGTTAAAGAAGGATTTTATTGGGCCATCCAGCCAACTTGACACAACTGTGGTAGCATCCCTGTGCGCCAGCATCCCTGTGGCATCAACATGGGCCAGCATCCCTGTGGAACGCATTCGAGACCTTGTAGAGTCCGTGCCCTGACGAGTTGAGGCTGTTCTGAGGGCATGTATTCTGTTTCTAGGATTTCCACCCGCAGTGTAGAACGTAGAACTTCAGCTTCAAAACCATCAGCCTGGCTCCCCATGCTCTGTCCACTCCTCCACGTGTACACACAAACACTTTCAGCTGGCAAACCCTCAGAGACTGTCTTAGCCCGGTGTTTCGCAGTGCCTCCATCAATCAATATTWGCCAAGTTATACTAAAATGTATCCACAAAATACTTGAAAATATTAGGTGATTTTTCCCCCCCTGTCTCAATGAAGTGTAAATATATGTTTGTTTTTTTTTCAAATCAGAGGAGCTTCACAGCTTAATCTAGGTCTGGATTATCTGTGTGAAATGCACACATGAATTCATGGACACACAAACAGAGAGGACTTCCAAGGCCAGATTTATTGTACTTGGCCAACGAAAGATGTCTTCSTGATTGGGGGGGGGGGGGCGCGAGCAGAACTACAGTGAATGACTTCCTCCTACAGTATGTCTCAAGATGCAAAGTATCTGGTGTATGGAACATATAACATTCATAGTATAACATCAACAACCCCATGAAGATGTTTAGACCTCTTGACATCATGTCTTAGGTTTTTGACTGACAATCGCAAAGTTGTGGGTTCAAGTCCCATTTSGACTACTGTACCCTCTAAATTCGCTTATCAGAATGTTGATCAGAATTAAACACTTTCATGGGGAACATAGATTGTTGGGTCATGTTMATGTCAGTTAATGAATAACATCTATAGCTGTATTTCAAGTCGCCAKCAAGTCTGTCTCCTCACTTTCTCACAAAGCAAGCGCTTCCAGATCTGTATTACATCAAAGAACCTCCCAAGCCCACACCCTGTGCTGCCTCCCTAGCCTTTAGGAAGAATAGGAGAACAAAGGGGGTTGAGAGAAGAGGGAAGTTGGGAGGGGTGGCAGGCAGGCAGGAGGGGGGGGAGAAAGTGGCAGGGTTGGTGATATGAATAGTGATGGCAAGGGTAAGGACGGGGAGAGGGGTCTCCGGGGAGTACCAGGGAGTATCCCCCAGAGAGGATATCTTCCTGTCCCAACTGAATGTCACAGCGGATGGGCTGCTATCTGGAGATCTGGATCTGAAAGCTCTACATCTGGGTCTGGATGCTGGTCTGAGTCTAGGCCTGGCTTTTTATTACACCATTTCAGTCAACTTCCTCGTCAATGTCGTTCCGCGAGTTGTCAAGTGTGCCCAACTGTGGCTAATGTAATGAAGGATTTGACTTTTCTAATCAGACCACACCCAGTWTGTTAAGTGGAGTTAATGAATCTCCTCATCTGCTGGACTGCATAGCCGAGGCTGTCTAGGCGAGGACCGGGTTTGTATAGGGGACTCACTAGTGGRACGGGATAATGTGGGTGTGATGTTTAGTCGTCTGGTAAACAGAGTGGACCGCAGGACATCAGCCAAGGCCTGCGGTTTGCATTTGTGGAATGTTTACTTTTGACTACTTTTGACAATCAAAAATTGTGGTGGACTGGACTAGGAAACTGGCAAGTTGCCATCATACAAAACATTGAATCAAAGTTTATTGGTCGTGTACACAGATTTTTGGTGTTATAGCAGGTGCAGTGAAATGCTTATGATTCTAGCTCCAACAGTGTATGTTTCACAAATACAATACCAATACACAAATAATAAAAAAATCTAAACAAGAAATCCGGAGACAGAATGGGTCCAATTAATAATCTAGTCRATATATTATTGAGCATTTGTCAGAATCCAGAATATAAATACTGTATGTGGGGTGTACAGACAGTATATACTCTGCTAAATGACTTAAATGTAAATGTAAATGTACACTGAACAAAAATATACACACAACATGCAAAGTGTCCCTCCGMCATTTTTCATGAGCTGAAAAAAAAATCCAAAACATTTTCCATACGCACAAAAAGCTTATTTCTCTCCAATTTGTGCACACATTTGTTTACATCCCTGTTAGTGAGCATTTCTCCTTTGCCAAGGAGAATCCATCCACCTGACAGGTGTGGCATATCAAGAAGCTGATTAAACAGCATGATTATTATACGAGTGCACCTTGTGCTGGGAACAATAAAAGGTCACTCTAAAATGTGCAGTTTTGTCACACAACACAATGCCGCAGATTACTCAAGTTTTGAGGGAGCGTGCGATTGGCATGCAGACTGCAGGAATGTCCACCAGAGTTGTTGCCAGAGAATTTGATGTTAATTTCTGTACCATAAGCTGCCTCCGACATCGTTTTAGAGAATTTGGCAGTACGTCCAACCGGCCTCACAAACGCAGACCACGTGTAACCACCCCAGCCCATCCGGTTTCTTCACCTGCAGGATCGTATGAGGGGGGTAGGGGAAAAGGGGNGGGGGGGGGTGCTGAGTATTTCTGTCTGTAATAAAGCCCTTTTGTGTGGGAAAACTCATTCTGATTGGCTGGGCCTGGCTCCTCAGTGGGTGGGACTGGCTGCCAAGTGGGTGGGCCTAGCTGCCCAGTCATTTGAAATCCATAAATTAGGGCCTAATGAATGTATTTTAATTGAATGATTTCCATATATGCACTGTAACTCAGTAAAATCTTTGAAATGTTTGTGTTTATATTTTTGTTCAGTATAATTTGGAAAGAAAATGGTATGTACAGTAGTAGGTATATTAGGATGGGTTATGTCGASAACACAGTATATACACAGTGAGTAAACAACAGTTTATTAACAGAATATGAGGTGGCCAGCRTTCAATGACTCTATATTCATGGGGCATTAGTCTCAAGGTGCAGGGCTGAGAACTGGGCAGGTAGCCAGCTAGTATTGGCTGTTCAACAGTCTGATGGCCAGGAGATAGAAGCTGTTTTTCAGTGTCTGCCTGCCAGAAGGTAGCAGAGTGAACAGACTGTGGCTCGGGTGGCTGAGGTCCTAGATGATCATCTTGGCCTTCCTTTGACACTGAGTGCTGTACATTTCCTGGAGGGCAGGCAGCGTGTCCCCCAGTGATGCGTTGGGCTGACCACMCCACCCTCTGGAGAGCCATGTGCAGTTGCCGCACTAGGCGGTGATGCAGCCCGACAGAATGCTCTCAATGGTGCATCTGTAGAAATTCGTGAGGGTCTTCGGGGCCATGCAGATTTTCTTCAGCCGCCTGAGGTTGTAGAGGTTGTACATCAGCGGAGAATGCTGAGGGGAGAACAGCTCATAATAAAGACTGGAATGGAGTCAATGGAGTGGTATCAACCACATGAAAACCCCCATGTTTGATGTGTTTGATACCATTCCATTGACTCCATTCCAGCCATTATTATGAGCTGTTCTCCCCTTAGCAGCCTCCGTTGTTGTACATAGATTATTCCACTGGTAGGTAATGTGCTTGGAGACTTCAGATGGCCTGTGTCATGACCCATCTGGCCCAAGGTGACACAGACACGTCCAAAATGATTGGCACCCTTGATAAAGTGCGCATAAAAAAGACTTTATAAAATAAATAATACAAATACGAAGCTACTGTATATTGTATGCTCCRAGAAATGATATTGATATTATTTTATACTAATACAATTGCTCAGAGCAAAATATTTTTTATAAAAAAGTAATGAAAGAAAAAAAAAAAAAACATTGGTGTCAAATGTATTGGTACCTGTTCCCTTTCGAGTCTTTTTCTAAAATGTTTTATTGAAGAATACATTGGGATGATCATAGGCCATTCCTCCATACAGAATCTTTCCTGATCCTTGACATCCTTCGGGCTGCGCTGATGAACTGCCCTCTTCAATTCAAACAACAGGTTTTCAAGTCCAGAGACTGAGATGGCCATTGCAAAATGCTGATTTTGTGGTCAATTAACCATTTCGTTGTGGATGTTGATGTGTGCTTGGGGTTGTCTTGCTGGAAGATCCACTTGGGGACTCCTGGCAGAGGAAACCAGGTTTTTAGCTAAAATGTCCTGGTACTCCAGGGCTCCAGGACCAGTGGAAGCAAAACATCCCCATAACATCAAAGATACACCACCATATTTTACAGTAGGTATGAGATTATTTTCTGTATATACATTCTTCTTTCGAAGTACAAACCCACCACTAGTGTATGTGGTCAAAGAGCTCTATTTCTGTCTCATCTCTGTTTAGCAAACTACAGGCATTTACATTTGTTGTTACTTCCAAATAGCCTATTGGCATGGAGGGGGCGTCTAATTGTAGATTTAGAGACTTGGTGACCCTAAAATGCAAAGTTCTATAATTTTCAAACTTTCGCCCTTGGACTTTTCTTTGTCTTTCTCACTGTGCGTGGGGACAAGATACACTTAGGTCCTCTAGCAGGCAAGTTTATCACTGTTCCAGGGATTTTAAACTTCTTAATTGTTGCCCTAATAGTGGTAAGTGTAATTGTTTTTCAGTATTTTTGTTTTACCCAATCCCTGATTTATGAAAGTCAACAATCATTTCTCTCTTTACATTTGTGATTTCTTTGCCTTTCCCCATGGTGATGGATGACAAAGGGATTTTACATGCGTGTTACCTCATTTTTATACCCCAGTGAAACAGGAAGCCATGGAAGGCCACAATACAGTTCCTTAAACTGAGATGAATTTAAAGTAGAATGTTAATGCAGATTTAATTTTGTTTGATTTTAGTTCTAACAATATTTAGGGGTGTCAATCAATTTGACACCTATCTTTTTTAGATTATTTTTTATATTTTTTATCTCCTTTGTCTTGATCATGTTGAGGGAGAGGTTGTTATCCTGGCACCACACTGCCAGGTCTCTGACCTCCTCCCTATAGGCTGTCTCATCCTTGTCAGTGATCAGGCCTACTACTGTTGTGTCATCTGCAAACTTAATGATGGTGTTGGAGTCGTGCTTGGACATCCAATCATGGGTGAACAGGGAGTACAGGAGGGGACTAAGCACGCACCCCTGAGGGGCCCCTGTGTTGAGGATCAGCATGGCAGATATGTTGTTACCTACCCTTACCACCTGGAGGCAGCCCATCAGGAAGTCCAGAATCCACTTGCAGAGGGAGGTGTTTAGTCCCAGGGTCATTAGCTTAGTGATGAGTTTTGAGGGCACTATGGTATTGAACACTGAGCTGTAGTCAATGAATAGCATTCTCATGTAGGTGTTCCTTTTGTCCAGGTGGGAAAGGGCAGTGTGGATCTGTTGGGGCGGTATGCAAATTGGAGTGGGTCTACGGTTTCTGGGATAATGGTGTTGATGTGACCCATGACTAGCCTTTCAATGCGTTTCATGGCTACAGAGTGTTACGGGTCATTAGTCATTTAGGCAGGTTACCTTGGTGTTCTTGGGGACAGGGACAATGGTGGTCTGCTTGAAACATGTTGGTATTACAGACTTGGTCAGGGACAGGTTGAAAATGTCAGTGAAGACACTTGTCAGTTGGTCAGCGCATGCTCGGAGTACATGTCCTGGTAATCCGTCTGGCTCTGCGGCCTTGTTATTGTTGATTCTGGCACGCGATGGCAAAAAAATATTCTAATGTGGCCCTCCATGGAAAATAATTGCTCAGGCCTGCCCTAGATGGTAAGATTGCTAGAATAGGCCAGGAGTTGTGGAGGCAACAATTTGATCACTGTTCTGAGTCAATGCTGACCTCTACTGGTATGATTACTAACTGTCCTTTTCATCTTCCTTACAGGGCTCACAAGCTCAATGTAAGTACAGCCATTTCCACTTCAAGAATTTATGAAAGATAAATCTGAAGTAAGTAGATGACGATGAATGATACGAAGTACACTTCATTTCAAAGTTCCAGAAACACAATCAAGGTCCTAATTGTTATTCAAACAGGTACAGTATATAAATGTGCAAACAAGTTCTGATTTGGTTTCCCTCAATCCAAAACTCTCCTACCATTTTAGGTGCTCCCTGTACGAATTTCAAAGCCAGTACAACAGCAACAGAGATTAATATTCAGGTACACTCCAACTGCAACGTGAGCACTGGCAGTACTTCAGTTTTCACCAACTCAACTATGGCCACTCTGTCTGGACTGGCTCCTGGGTCCACCCACCTTGTGCATGTCCTGTGTAACGATAACAAACAATTCAACTGCTGCGATAACTTCACAACAAGTAAGTATCTCACTCTAAGGGCTAGTTTTGACCCAGATTAAGCCTGGTCCTGGACTGAAAATAACTTTGTGTTGATCCTGACAAGCTCTCCTTCAACGACTATCTTAATTACTGTGAGAAGATCAACGTTTTCTCTCAACTCTGCAATGTTCTTCGGCTGTATATTTGTGGCTCACAACGTCTACTTCTGTAGTAATTCCAGACATACTTGTTCTCTCTCCCCCACCCACCTTTCTTGCACGCACAGAGCCTGAAACCATCACAATCCTCACTGTCACCAAAATCACAACATCATCGGTGTCTCTGAGCTGGACTAAACCAGAGGGTAGCTCCTTCTATAGAGTAAAGTGGACTGATGGCAGTATCAATGACAGTCAGAATACCACAGGAACTTCTGTAAATATTACTGGTCTCACTGCTGGAGTGCAGTATGACTTCGCAGTCACTGCAGTGGCTGAAGATAACAAAAGTGAAGGACGAAACAAAACCGTTTTGAAATATACAAGTGAGTAACTCAGATACTTTAATGTCGGATTGTGTCAAGGCCACAGGCACTATTTATATTAGTTTATATATTACTTGTTCACATCCAAGAACATGTGATAAGTTGCCATGTCTGTTGCAATAAGAAACACAATGCTTTCATGCATTTCACATTAAATGGCTCTCATTTAGGCTCACTTGATAATATTGGACTTGATTCAGTTGAAATTCTGTATCTTTTCCCAAATGTCCCTCTCTCTTGCACGCACAGAGCCTGCAATCGTCAGGAAACTTACTGTGTCTGAAATCAGAACATCCTCTGTGTCTCTGAGCTGGACTGAACCAGAGGGAAACAGATCCTTCTATATAGTACAGTGGACTGATGGCAGTGACATTGGCAGTAAGAATACCACAGAAACCTCCACTACCATCACTGGGCTGACTGCTGGAGTGAGGTACACATTCAGAGTCACTGCAGTGGCTGGAGATAATACAACTGTAGGAGAAGGCAGTGAAACAACCACTTTTACAAGTAAGCATCTTTGTTGAGTGCTTTTTAAAATGTTATACCTTTATTTAACTAGGCAAGGCAGTTAAGAACAAATTCTTATTTTCAATGACGGCCTAGGAACAGTGCCTTGTTCAGGGGCAGAATGACAGATTTGTACCTTGTCAGCTCGGGGATTTGAACTTGCAACCTTTCGGTTACTAGTCCAACGCTCTAACCACTAGGCTACCCTGCCACCCTGATATTTTTGATATTTTTCTTAGATATACAATTCTTTCAGAAAGTTTTCATACTCCTTGACTTATTGCAAGTCTTTTGGTGTTACAGCCTGAATTCAAAATTGATTAAAAAAAATGTCTTCACCCATCTACGCGCAATACCCCTTAATGAGAAAATAAAAAAAAGTTTATGAATATTTGCACATTTATTGAAAATRAAATATCTAATTTACATAAGTATTCAACCCCTTGATTTAATACATGTTAGAATCACATTTGGCAGCGATTACAGCTGTGAGTCTGTCTGGGTATGTCTCTAAAGAGCTTTGCACACCTGGATTGTACGATATTTGCGCATTACGTTTTTACAAATTAATTACAAATGAAAATGTGAAATGTCTCTCAATAAGTATTCAATCCTTTTGTGATGACAAGCTTAAATAAGTTCAGGAGTAAAAATGTGGTTAACAAGTCCCTTAATAAGTTKCATTGGCTCACTCTGTTTGCAATAAGTGTTTATCATGATTTGACTACATGATGACTACGAGCAGTGAATTTCAAACACAGATTCAACCACAAAGACCAGGGAGGTTTTCCAATGCCTTGCAAAGAAGGGCACCTATTGGTAGATGGGTAAAAATAAAAAAGCAGACATTGAATATCCCTTTAAGAATGGTGAAGTTATTAATTATACATTGGATGGTGTATCAATACACCTAGTCACTACAAAGATACAGGCGTCCTTCCAAACTCAGTTGCCGGAGAGAAAGGAAACCACTCATGGATTTCACCATGAGGCCAATGGTGACTTTAAAACAGTTACAACTTTTAATGGCTGTGATAGGAGAAAACTGAGGACGGCTCAACAACATTGTAGTTACTCCACAATACTATCAATGACAGTGAAAAGAAGGAAGCTTGTACGGAATAAAAATATTCAAAAACATGCATCCTGTTTGTAATAAGGCACAAAAGTAAAACTGCAAAAAAAAAACGTTATGTCCTTAATATAATTTTTTTACCTTTATTTAACTAGGCAAGTCAGTTAAGATTTGCCGATCGAATCCCCAAGCTGACAAGTTAAAAATCTGTCTTTCTGCCCCTGAACAAGGCAGTTAACCCAATGTTCCTAGGCCGTCATTGTAAATAAGAATTTGTTCTTAACTGACTTGCCTAGTTAAATAACTATTTTTTTACAATGACGGCCCACACCGGCCAAACCCGGACGACGCTGGGCCAATTGGAAGTCCCATAGGGCGGCACACAATCACGGCCAGTTGTGAGACAGCCTGGAATCAAACCAAGGTGTCTGTAGTGACGATACTCTAACACTGAGATGCAGTGCCTTAGACCACTGCGCCACTCAAGAGCACAAGATAAGGCGTTATGTTTGCGGCAAATCCAACACAACACATCCCTGAGTACCACTCTTCATATATTCAAGCATTGTGGTGGCTGCATCATGTTATGGGTATGCTTGTCATCGGCAAGGACTAGGGAGTTTGGTTTTTAGGATAAAATTAACAGAATAGAGCGAAGCACAGGCAAACTCCTAGAGGAAAACCTGGTTCAGTCTCATTTCCAACAGACAATGGGAGACAAATTCAGCAGGAAAATCTTTCAGTAGGACAATAACCAAAAAAAAAGGCCAAATATACACTGGAGTTGCTTACCAAGACGTCATTGAATGTTCCTGATTGGCCTAGTTATAGTTTTGACCTAAATTGGCTTGGAAATCTATGGCAAGACTTGAAAATGGCTATTTAGCAATGATCAACAACCAACTTGACAGAGCTTGAAGAATTAAAAAAGAATAATGTGCAAATATTGTAAAATCCAGGTGGGTAAAGCTTATAGAGACATACCCAGAAAGACTCACAGATATGTCTATTTAATTTTCAATAAATATGCAAACATTTCTAAAAATAGATTTTCCCTTTGTCATTATGTTGTACTGTGTGTAGATGGGTGAGCAATTTTTTTTATTTAATCCATTTTGAATTCAGGCTATAACACAACCAAATGTAGAATAAGCCAAGGGGTATGAATACTTTCTGATGGCACCGTACATCTCGCTGGCTTTTCTATGCCTTGTCCAGACTCTGTCCAGACTTTGTTAACAGCAGCTGGTGCGCGATCTGTAATGTTAAGGAAGTCTYGTGTTTTTGCTCACCTGAGCTAGAATACCTCATGATAAGCTGCAGACCACACAATTTATCAACAGAGTTTTCATCTATATTTTTCGTAGCCGTCTACTGACCACCACAAACCGATGCTGGCAGTAAGACCACACTCAACGAGCTGTTTAGTGCCATAAGCAAATGTAACCGGTGTGAAATGGCTAGCTAGTTAGCGGGGTGCGCGCTAATAGCGTTTCAAATCGGTGACGTCACTCGCTCTGAGACCTTGAAGTAGTTGTTCCCCTTGCTCTGCAAGGGCCGCGGCTTTTGTGGAGCGATGGGTAACGATGCTTCGAGGGTGGCTGTTGTCGATGTGTGCAGAGGGTCCCTGGTTCGAACCCAGGTAGGGGCGAGGAGAGGGACGGAAGCTATACTGTTACATTGATGCTGTTGACCCGGATCACTGGTTGCTACGGAAAAGGAGGAGGTCAAAAGGGGGGTGAGTGTAACCGGTGTGAAATGGCTAGCTAGTTAGCGGGGTGCGCGCTAATAGCGTTTCAATCGGTGACGTCACTCGCTCTGAAACCTTGAAGTATTTGTTCCCCTTGCTCTGCACCCTAACAACACACACACACAATGAGAAATTGAGAATATGTGTGCTACTGATTGAACTCAGCCAGCAGCTCCTGAAGAGGAAGATCACCATGGTTGGCAAAGTTAGAAAGAACAAGCCTGAGCTCCCCCCTGCACTCTCTCCCCAACAAGGGGGAGAGAGGCATTCACCCCCATCTCCACTCTAGTTTCTTACCTCCAAAAGAGGAACAAGAATGTGGTCCTCCTGAACACACTGCACAAAACGGCTGAGATCAGTGATCGTGAGGACAGGAAGCCAGCCATCATCCTGGACTACAACCACAACAAAGGAGGCGTGGACAACTTGGACAAGGTGATTGGAACTTACAGCTGCAGGAGGATGACTGCCCGCTGGCCCCTGGTCATCTTCCATAACATTATTGATGTGTCCTCATACAATGACTTTGTGATATGGAACAAGATCAACCCTAACTGGATGCCTGATAAGCGGAACAAGAGGAGGGTGTTCCTGGAGCAGCTGGGAAAGGCACTTGTAACCCCACACATTCAAAGAAGGGAGTGCCTCCCCCGCACAGCAGCCTCTGCAGTGCTTGTGAAAGCTGTTCAGGGGGCTGAATCTTGTCCTGATCCACCTGAGGCTGCAGCTGTGGCAGGCAAGAGGAGGAGATGCCAATTCTGCCCCCCAAAAAAGGACTGTAAAACAATTATGACAGGTGTGTTATAATAAAAACGAGTGTTGTCCACTGATTAAATGCAGTCATTCTGCATTGTGAAGAGGGAAAACTCAGATATTCACAAAGTTTGTGATGAATGACAGGTTGTTTCATCATGCAAAATAGATTTRGGGTTTAAAATTCAATTAAGCTGCTCTATTTTAGGGGTTTAGTGAAGGCGGGTCATTTTTTACCCTTAGGACAAGGGGAGTATACAGAATGTTAAGACTACACAAGGGTTAAGTTACTTTCGTAATTCCGGTTCTCTGATAATAGAGCAAGCTGTCTCACCGCATTTCCCTGCTCGCAAGAGTTCAAGGAAGAGAGAAATGCTTGAGAATAACCGGTGGGCGAGTCGCCACTCGACCTGACTGTCTCCGACTGTTGTGTTATTGGTTCTTCCTAGTAGTGAGCCGCCATCAAATCCTAATGTGAGACATGAGAGAACCAGGGTTACGAAAGAAACATTGTTTAGTATTTTTTATTACTCTAAGTAAAAGAGATGGATAGAGTAGGTAGTAATTCATCTAATTGCATGATCTTCTCCCAAAATGTACATTTCTTGCACGATCAGAGCCTGAAGTCATCAAGAAACTTACCTGTCACTGAAATTACAAGATCATCTCTGTCTCTGATCTGTGTCTCTAGAAATGTACATTTTGGGAGAAGATCATGCAATTAGATGAATGAACCAGAGGGAAACAGCTCCTTCTATAGAGTAGAGTGAACTGATGGCAGTAGAGATATGAATGAAGCCACCAATGAGACAGCCTTAACTATAACTGAGCGGACTGCTGGAGGGCAGTACACATTCAGGGTCACTGCAGTGGCTGGAAATGAGATTACTGAAGGCAAAAAGAAAGAGGCTTTATTTATTCTTTACAAGTAACACGTAGTTTACAATATCTGGATTCTTAGTTTCAAGTCCGTTATGTGTCATGCTGTAGGCCTGAATGACGTTGTAAAGTATATTGTCTTTAGTCCCCTCAAACCCCCTTCCTTGCACCCACAGAGCCTGATGAAATCAGGAACCTCACTGAAATTCTAAATCAAATCAAACTTTATTTGCCACATGCACCGAATACAACAGGTGTAAATCGTACTGTGAAATACAGTTCAAGAAAATATTTACCAAATAAACTAATTWAAAAAATTATAAAAATGAACAATAAAATTACAATAATGAGGTATATATAAAGGGGGTGCCGGTACTGAGTCAATGTGCGGGGGTACAGGTTAGTTGAGGTAATTTGTATATGTAGGTAGCGGTAAAGTGACTATGCATAGATAATACACAGCGAATAGCAGCAGCGGTGGCGGGGGATGTCAATGTAAATAGTCCGGTGGCCATTTGATTAATTGTTCAGCAATCTTATGGCTTGGGGGTAGAAGCTGTTAAGGGTCCTTTAGGTCCTAGACTTGGCGCTCCAGTACCACTTGCCGTGCGGTAGCAGAGAGAACAGTCTATGACTTGGGTGACTGGAGTCAGACAATTTTTTGGGCTTTCCTCTGACACCACCTAGTATAAAGGTCCAGGATGGCAGGAAGCTTGGCCCCAGTGATTTACTGGGCCGGACACACTATTCTCTGTAGTTCCTTACGGTCAGATGCCGAGCAGTTGCCATATCAGGTGGTGATGCAATCACACCCCTAAGGGGCCCTAGTGTTGAGGATCAGCGTGGCAGACGTGTTGTTGCCTACCCTTACCACCTGGGGGCGGCTCGTCAGGAATCCAGGATCCAGTAGCAGAGGGAAGTGTTTAGTCCCAGGCTCTTTAGCTTAGTGATGAGCTTTGTGGGCACTATGGTGTTGAACGCTGAGCTGTAGTCAATGAACAGCATTCTCACATAGGTGTTCCTTTTGTCCAGGTGGGAAAGGGCAGTGTGGAGTGCGATTGAGATTGCTTCATCTGTGGATCTGTTGGTGCGGTATGGAGTGGGTCTAGGGTATCTGTGAGGATGCTGTTGATGTAAGCCATGACCAGCCTTTCAAAGCACTTCATGTCTACGGACGTGAGTGCTACGGAGGGTAATAATTTAGGCAGGTTACCTTAGTTTCCCTGGACACAAGGACATGGTGGTCTGCTTGAAACATGTATGTATCACAGACTCGGTCAGGTTGAAAATGTCAGTGAAGACACTTGCCAATTGGTCAGCGCATGCTTTGAGTACACGTCCTGGTAATCCGTCTGGCCCCGCGGCTTTGTGAATGTTGACCTGTTTAAAGGTCTTGTTCACATCGGCTACTGAGAGCGTTATCACACAGTCATCCGGAAAAGCTGGTGCTCTCATGCATGCTTCAGTGTTTCTTGCCTCAAAGTGAGCATAAAAGGCATTTAGCTCGTCTGGTAGGCTCTCGTCACTGGGCAGCTCGCGGCCATATTTCCCTTTGTAGTCCGTAATAATTTTCAAGCCCTGCCACATCTGACGAGCGTCAGAGCCGGTGTAGTAGGATTCAATCTTAAACCTGTATTGACGCTTTGCCAGTTTGATGGTTCGTCTGAGGGTGTAGCGTGATTTCTTATAAGCTTCCGGATTAGTGTCCCGTTCCTTGAAAGCGGCAGCTCTAGTCTTTAGCTCGATCTGGATGTTGCCTGTAATCATTCGCTTCTGGTTGAGATATGTACGTACGGTCACTGTGGGGACGATGTCGTCAATGCACTTCTTGATGAAGCCGATGACTGAGGTGGTATACTCCCTCAATGCCATTTAATGAATCCCGGAACATATTACAGTCTGTGCTAGCAAAACCCTCCTGTAGCGTAGCATTCGCGTCATCTGACCACTCCCGTATTGAGCGAGTCACTGGTACTTCATGGTTTAGTTTTTGCTTGTAAGCAGGAATAAGGTGGATCGAATTATGGTCAGATTTGCCAAATGGAGGGCGAGGGAGAGCTTTGTATGTATCTCTGTGTGTGGAGTAAAGGTGATCTATAGTTTATTTCCTTTCAACATCATCAGTGTCTCTGAGCTGGACTGAACCAGAGGGAAACAGCTCCTTCGATAGAGCAGAGCGGACTGATGGCAGTAAAACTGTGAATACAACTACCAGTGGGACAACCGTTGACATCACTGAGCTGACTGCTGGAGTGCAGTACAGAGTCATGGTCTCTGCAGTCATTGCTGATAAGATTACTGTAGGATTACCCATACTTTTTTACCAGTATATCCGTAAGATAATGTAAAAAAAAAAAATTTTTTTAATTGCCCCAAAACTTTTCATTAAATTGATCATGCTATCAATCTTTACATTATGCTTTTAGAGGAATGACTTTTGCACCCTACATACTTACCTTACATTTCAGTAGAAGTGTAAAAGTAGCAGGCTTCTCCTCATTTAATGAGGAATTCAATAAATAATTAGGATTCCTGTGATCTTTTACCAAAATGCCCCTCTCTTGCACGCACAGAGCCCGCAATCATCAGGAACCATACTGTCTCTGAAATCACAACATCATCTATGTCTCTGAGCTGGACTGAACCAGAGGGAAATAGCTCCTTCTATAGAGTAGAGTGGACTGATGGCAGTAAAACTATGAATACAAGTACACATGAGACAGCCTTCAACATCAATGAACTGACTGCCGGAGTTTGGTACACATTCAGAGTCACTGCAGTGGCTGGAGATAACATGACGGAAGGAGTTGCTTATGTAACAAATCAAGCCACAAGTAAGTCTCACTGAAAATTGCTTTATGCAGATTTTTTTTGCCTCAAACTGAGCTGGAAACTAACCTCAAACATCAGATGACTCTTCTCTGGCGTTTCTCTGCCTTTCTCGATTGTTCTCTTCACCGACATCCTTCTCTTTCGCTCCCCTCTTTCTCTCCCCCTCTACTCCTCTTTCACAAACAGAACCTGCTGTCATCGCAACCCCTACTGTCATTCAGACCACCACGTCGCTCTCTCTGAGCTGGACCAAGCCTACAGGAGAGGCAGCAAGCTACAGGGTAGAGTTTCATAACAGTGGAACAGGGAAGGACCAACTTACATCCACAACCTCTGCCATCATACAGAACCTGACCCAAGGGACCCAGTACACACTCCAGGTCATTGCCATCGCCCAGGACAAGATAACAGAAGGCGACCCTCGCACAGTATACGTATACACAAGTACGACTAAAGCCCAATGATGTCAAATGGTCAAAAACTAAATTTTAAATGTTTTAGTTGAATATAAACATACTATATACAGTACACTAAATACCAAATACACTGAGTGTATAAAACATGCTCTTTCCATGACATAAACTGACCAGGTGAATCCAGGTGAAAGCTATGATCCCTTATTGATGTCACTTGTTAAATCCACTTCAATCAGTGTAGATGAAGGGGAGGAGACAGGTTAAATAATTATTTTTAAGCATTGAGACATGGATTGTGTATGTGTGCAATTCAAAGGGTGCCTTTGACCAAGGTATGGTAGTAGATGCAAGGCGCACTGGTGTTTCATTCTCAACAGTTTCCAGTGTGTATCAAGAATGGTCCACCACAAGGACTTACAGCCAACTTGACACAACTGTGGGAAGCATTGGAGTCAACATTGGCCAGCATCCCTGTGGAACGCTTGACATCTTGTTGAGTCCATGACGATGAATTGAGGCTGTTCTGAGGGCGAAAGGGGGTGCAACTCAATATTAGGATGGTGTTCCTCATTTTTTGTACACTCAGTGTATTTTTCTTTTATCTTGGTTAATAAGTAGAGCAAAATGTTTTTTTCTCACCCCTTTCCCTCCATTTTGCTCTACAGAGCCCGGAGTTGTCGGCAACCTCAGTGTGATTGGAACCACAACATCGTCTGTGTATCTGAGCTGGACTCAACCAAAGGGAAACAGTTCATTCTATAGAGTAGAGGGGACTGGTGTCAGTATGAATACCACAGAAACCTCCACTACCATCACTGGGCTGACTGCTGGAGTGCAGTACAGCTTCACAGTCACTGCAGTGGCTGGAGATAAAACAACTGTAGGAGAAGGCAATACAACAACCACTTTTACAAGTAAGTCCTCTTTCAAGTTTGGCGTTGTATGACTCAAAGGATTTGGATACACAGGTAAGGTGAAAATGTAATTGTCGAAAATGGCTAAACAAATAATTGGTTGTGGACTAGCCCCGCTCAGTCTGAACATTAACACGCAACGCTTGCGGTACGGTTTTGGAAGCATAAGGACCTTATCTTTCAGATTAGCGATAAATAATAAAATGTTCAATTACTACACACACCTGTATAGGGTAAATGTTCCTACACGGCCATATTTCCTGGTAATAGCACTTGTTTACGGAAAACAGACTGCTCCGAACACCTTTGTGTTACGGATGGAAGGATGCCAGAAAAGTGTTGTAACAGAAAATACCGTTGGCTGCAATGGTGTTAAACCCGGTTAAAACAGTATCTATTTTGCGCTTGTGAAATAATGTTGATGTGATATGAAAGTAAAGGTCTTTATGTTTCTAGAACCGTAACGCAATTGAGAATTGATTCATGTTTAGAAAGAGTATTTGGCTGTTTTGCCTCCCAGTACCAGTTTCCCTCTAAACATAAAGTCCTTGGGCCTCATTTATAGCCGTACATTTCACACTAAATGTCTGTGTGCGCCATTTCTGAAAATGTCTGCTCACTTACAAAAATATAGAGATTTATAAACTTGGCACACGCCATACATACACATATTTCCCGTGATAAACCAGACGCGTTGTAAAACTGCGTGATCGAGCATTAAAACTCCGCCTGGAAAACACCTTTTATGGTGACAATGTCCTTTCTTTGCTGTATAATTTGAAACTATTGGCATTCGGCAACGGCAGTTTCTTAAAGAAAGAGCAATGGCAATTTTGATCACATTTCTGTAGAGGTGTGGGCAGACTGTTTCGATATTTTGCAGTGACTTTTTCTAACTAAACATGCATGCTGCCTAGTGAGTGCCTGTCCACACATTTTGCAAGATTGATTGTATATTCAAAACAATGCTACGTCTAAATACTACAGCCCACACTTCGATGCAAAATACTAATTGTTGTTCAATATTTAGTTTAATTGTAGTTTATTGGGTTTCTATGTCCTGCCTTAGTATTCACCTCATTTACAACGGAAATATGGGCGTTTTTTTTTGTGGGGGACTTCCGGTTAAGCACTTTCAGCCAATAGTTCGCAGCTTGCCAGCCAACTAGCTCAGTATCGCTTCTCACAACTTTCCAAACATGGATTCACGCAAAACGGGCATTTTATGTTCGATAAGGGGATGCCACAATAACTAGCAGAAACGGAAGCTGTTCATGGTGCAGGAGTGTTTTGACCACCTAACCTTTTTCGCGGAGCGAGTGCAGTTGTGAGGCACCTTTTGAGTTTAGCCCACCTTTGATGTATCATGACGTCTGACGGGTTTACGCTTGCAGGGTGGGGGAGGAAGGAATTCATTTGAAATGGACCGCCCTTGACCGGAAATTCGTCACTCTTTCGTCCCGCGACGATTGTTTTCAGTCACGGGTAGCATGTGGGTGCTTTATATGCGCTACAGTCAATTATGAGTGCATGTCTACTTATATTAACTATATAATTATTCATATACGCCTACTGTATGATAGCTAGAAAATCAATTAGCTAACTCACGTTAGCCTGCCTAGCTGGAACTTCTGAAGGAAAATTTCCAAAAGCTAACCAAACAAAAACATCATTACTTTTACGAGAGGTGTTTGTGCATTAGTAGCAACATTTCTAACTTATTTACACTTGCATGTTTTTACTTACACTTGTATGTTGACTCCATAGTGACGTTGAGGTTTTACATTTTGGCTGACTTTTCTTAGCGGATGTACAATCATCGTGAATTGAATTATGGGGCGTTTCAGGCCCCTAAGTAAAAATAATTGTACACTCGCAAACTCCATTAAAAACGAGGGCTGGGGTGCTTACGCTGCAAACTTCCCTTGTAGTTGCGGAGTTCCCATGGAACCTGGGGAAGAGATGCTCCCGCACAGTTGTCGGGATTTGTTGAGGTGCGCACAGGAACCTTCTTTGCTGAGCTAGCAGTGATCCGAAGTTTACGGGCATCATACCACGCACGGGAGGCACTCTGTGCTTTAGTGACCTCCTCCAAGCTGGCACACTTACACTCCTCCACCGTAACATAAACGTCATAAAATGACAAGCATTTCTGTCAGTGCATGTTGATGCCGTGTTCACCATGAGGCTGCTGTAGCTGTGTGGCTGCTGCTGGAACCTGATGACTGACTGGTTTAGCTGTAGAAGGCTCCCCACTGGAACATTGGCCCCTTCCAAACTCTTCTTAAGTGTGTTGTGGGACTGGTACGCAGGAGTTGGAGGTAGAGATGGAGAAGCGGCTGGGGTGCTGTCAGAGAAGCATTTTTGGAGCTAAATTCCGCTGCGTCCCCGATTTCCACAGACATTGCTCATCTGTACAGGACACCCCTGTCAACCCTCCATACACAGCATTCTGCACCTTCAAAGCACTACTGATAGAATAGTCAATTACAGTACAGAACACTAGTTTACATGGTGTTCACAGCTGACTAGTTTACAGTTTCCTTTTAAATTGTAGGTTGTTGGTTATTTCCTATTTGATTGTAAAACTCACCATGACTGTACCTAACTTATTGCCATTCAAAATTTGACTGATATACTTACACAACGAGCCATTGAAACCCAAAACGGTATGTGCATGTTGTAATAGTTAACGTTATCAGTTCAGGTCAGTGATATGGTATCATCACAATTAGCTAGCTAGCTAAGTAACTAGCTAACATCAAACGTATCAGTCARAAGGTTATGATAAACAAAAAGCCAGCGAGCTAGCTACCTTCCATAATATTGCAGCTGCAAGACAAGAACACCCTGCAGTCTCCGCCGTGCCGACAGATGAAACAAGAATCCTGGCAGAATGATGGTGTGTTTTGCTCTGACTGGGCTGGACATCTGCTTTGAGGAACACCAGGTTGTTATCCTCAAGACGGTGAATAAGCACCCGTCCAACATTGCCGCTGTGGAGGTATTGATATGCCTCTGTGCTTTTGTAGCTCCTCATCTCTGACTCATCCACACCGAGTGCAGTGTTGCCAACTTAGCGACTATGTCGCTATATTTAGCGAGTATTCACACCCCTCTAGCGACACTTTTTCAAAAAAGCGACTAGCGCCAAATCTAGCGACTTTTTTCTGGTGTTATTGGAGACTGACGTGAAAGCACGTATCGTTCTTACTATTCTCAACGAGCAGCGGGTGCTGCCGTGGGTCCCAAAGCACTCACAGGCGGCCCAGTCCTCTYGCTGCAGTTAGAGCAGARGATKTTCACCCCTCCGCGCCCACAATGCAAATGAATCGCGCAAACGGGAAGCCGCCGCTGTTACGCACGTCGTCGGATGATAAATGACCGGACCAAGGTGTAGCGTGGTAGGCGAACATTCTCTCTTTATTAGAAACGTAACACCGGGAAAAACCAATGACCACAAACCGAACGTAACGCTAGTCATGTAGAAAGCAACAAAGACAAGATCCCAAAAAAACCCAAAAGGAAACTGACAACTTATATCTGATTCCCAATCAGAGACAACGGTAGACAGCTGCCTCCGATTGGGAATCAAACACACCAACATAGAAACAGAAAACCTAGAATGCCCAACCTAATTACACCCTGACCTAACCAAATAGAGAAATAAAAAGGCTCTCTAATGGCTTACATTCAGGGCGGGATGTAAATGTAATTTTTTTTTTTTTTAATTAGTAACTGCGCCAGTGTCTCTTTTGGGTCACTTTTGCCGGTCCCAAGCCCGGATAAAGGAATTGTGACATAAAAAAAAAAAAGAATCGACAGAAGAAAGTTCATTTGTAGTTCTAAACATATTTAGGGTGTTTTATACTCACTTTTTTTGTCTCTCCCACAACATTATTCCTCTCTCCTACAGCATCCATCACAATTACATGCACATGGCCAATTATGCAAATTATGCGATGAAGTCATTTAGCGACTTTTAGGACAGCCAATAGCTACTTTCCTTACTGAGGAGTTGGCAACACTGTAGACAAGACGAAATAATTGAAGATGTCTTCGTAGGTGATATGTGGCCATTTTTTCATACCGTCCTCCCACCCTTGAATAATCCGCGGCTGTGGCACAGACTTTCCATTCGACTTTGAAAGGTTTTTCTTGGTATGATCCCACGACATTTTTGAGCTAACGTTTGCAAAACGCAAGAATGCCACAACAGAAGTCTGAGATTAAATAGGCAATGATGTCACGCTCCTATCGCACAGCAGCAGTAGCCTACCGATAATGTTACAATGTGTACATAAACTACGGCCTATTTACTGTTTAAGTCTTTAGCAGTAAGGACTGTGTCAGTTTCTGAAAGGGAAAACAATAGCAAATAGTTGTGGACCTGGCAGCACAACGTTTGACTTCAATAATGTTTTGCATCTGCTTTTCCCCCAACCTAAATATTATGGACTGCAAGCGAATTCTGAAACATTGTCTAGTGTAGGCAAAAAATAAATAAATGCAAGTACAGTAATTACCGTAGCATACAGTGCATTCGGGAAAGTATTCAGACCCCTTGACTTTTTCCACTTTGTTAAGTTACAGCCATATTATAATTTATTTTTAATTTTTATCCCTCATCTATCTACACACAATACCCCATAATGACAAAGCCAAAACATGTTGTTAGAATGTTTATCAAATGTATTAAAAATAAAAAAACAGAAATACCTTATACCTTAAGTGTACCTATGATAAAAAATTACAGACCTCTACATGCTTTGTAAGTAGGAAAACCTGCAAAATCAGCAGTGTATCAAATACTTGTTCTCCCCACTGTAAGTATGACCCTTTGTATGACACTTTGCTCGAAATTGAGCTCAGATAAATCCTGTTTCCATTGATCATCCTTGAGATGTTTCTACAACTTGATTCGACATGATTTGGAAAGGCACACACCTGTTGAGAGTGCATGTCAGAGCAAAAACAAAGCCATGAGGTCGACGGAATTGTCCGTCGAGCTCCGAGACACGATTGTGTTGAGGCACAGATCTGGGGAAGGGTACCAACACATTTCTGCAGCATTGAAGGTCTCCAAGAACACAGTGGCCTCCATCGTTCTTAAATGGAAAAAGTTTGGAACCACCAAGACTCTTCCTAGGGCTGGCCAGCTAGTCAAACTGAGCAATCGGAGGAGAAGGGCATTGTTCAGGGAGGTGACCAAGAACCCGATTGTCACTCTGACAGCGCTCCAAAGTTCCTATGTGAAGATGGGAGAACCTTCCAGAATGACAACCAACCTGCAGCACTCCACCAATCAGGCCTTTATGCTAGAGTGGCCAGACGGAMGCCACTCCTCAGTAATAGGCAGCCTGCTTGGAGTTTGCCAAAAGGCACCTAAAGGACTCAGACCATGAGAAACAAGATTATCTGGTCTGATGAAACCTACATTGAACTCTATGGCGTGAAAGGCAAGTGTCACATTCGGAGGAAACCTGGCACCGTCCCTACGTTGAAGCATGGTGGTGGCAGTTTAATGCTGTGGGATGTTTTTCAGCATCAGGGACTGGGAGACTAGACAGGGTGGAGGGAAAGATGAACGGAGCAAAGTACAGAGATCCTTGATGAATACCTACTCCAGAGCGCTCAGGACCTCAGACTGGGGCGAAGGTTCACCTTCCAACAGGACAACGACCCTAAGCACACAGCCAAGACAACACAGGAGTGGCCAAGACAACTGTCTGAATGTCCTTGAGTGGCCCAGCCAGAGTCCAGACTTGAACTCGATCGAACATTTCTGGAGAGACCTGAACATAGCTGTGCAGTGACGCTCCCCATCCAACCTGACAGAGCTTGAGTGGATCTGCAGAGAACAATGGGAGAAACTCTCAACCTGTTTTCACTTTGTCATTATGGGGTATTGTGTGTAGATTGAGRGGGGGGGAAACAATTGAAACCATTTTAGAATAAGGCTGTAACGTAACAAAATGTGGAAAAAGTCAAGGGGTCTGAATACTTTCCAAATGCTCTGTACGCAAGCCTTCCTCAATGTAAAATATAAACGGTTCACCTGTAAAATGTGACTCTATATTTTAAACTATGCTGCCTATGGGATTGCAAAACTTGAAATACATATTACCTATCTATTTACTAGACTACTAGGCCCAATTAAATGAGAGCTGCTCATGGTACTTTGTTGTATAGCTTCTTCGGGAATATGAACCCATCACGGCCAGAAACCGGAATATATTCTGCAATGGTTATGAAAATAAAACCGGGAATTTATTCTGCAATGGTTATGAAAATAAAACCAGAATTTATTCTGCAATGGTTATGAAAATAAAACCGGAATTTATTCTGCAATGGTTATGAAAATAAAACCGGAATTTATTCTGCAATGGTTATGAAAATAAAACTGGAATTTATTCTGCAATGGTTATGAAAATAAAACTGGAACTTATTCTGCAATGGTTATGAAAATAAAACTGGAATTTATTCTGCAATGGTTATGAAAATAAAACCGGAAAAAGATTCCTATGTCTATGTCACGTTCCTGACCTGTTTTCCTTTGTTTTGTATTTATTTAGTATGGTCAGGGCGTGAGTTGGGTGGGTTGTCTATGTGTTGTTTTCTATGTTGGGGTTTTGTGCGTTCGGCCTGGTATGATTCTCAATCAGAGGCAGCTGTCAATCGTTGTCCCTGATTGAGAATCATACTTAGGCAGCCGGGGTTCACGTGTGTTTGTGGGTGTTTGTATCTCGTGTCAGTGTTCGTGCCACACGGGACTGTTTTCGGTTTTGTCACGTTTGTTGTTTTTTTGTATTTGTAAGTGTTCAGTTTCGTTTTGATTAAATCAATATGAGCACTAACCACTCTGCGTTTTGGTCCGACCCTTACTCCTTCTCCTCATCCGAGGAGGAGGAATTACACAGCCGTTACAGTCTAGTTATTTTATATTAGAAAAATTTGAGAAAAGATTTTCGCTCTTCTCACAACTGGCTGAATTCTTGTTTATATGTTTTCCTATGTTTTTTATAAGCTTTTCATCATACTCCRTTTGCACAAAATACTTACTTGCCAGTTTGCAATACAATATTTCACCAACTCGCAAATGTGCGTACGCATGGTCYAAAGTTTGCAGGGAGGTGAGCACATTCTCACGTGAAGTGACATTTTTATGAATGCCAACTTTTGCATGAAAACTGGTGCACGCACATTTTGGGRTATATTTTGGACGTATTCACCGTTTTTAAAAGAGGCCCCATGGATGTTTTTGTCTTTTCTATACTGTCTATATTTCCGTCATTGAAATGAAACCTTTTCGATTGTGTCATGACAGACCCTAAACAACCTGGGAACATTGTGGCTACGGGACCAGGGACCAGTCAGCTGAAAGTGACCTGGACCTTGCCTGGAGGGAGCGTGGACCAATACAATGTGAACATCTCTAATGCTGCTTTAAGCTATACATCCAGTCAAACCACACAGACCACAATGGCCAGCTTCACTGGGCTACAGTCAGGGAGGGTCTATGAGGTCACAGTGACTGCTGTAGCTGGACAATTCCGTAACCAGTCTGCTACGGGCCAGTTAGCCACTGGTAAGTCATGGCCAATGGTGGCTATACTATGCATTTACTGTCGAGGTTCTGAAGGCTTCGTAGTAGTTTGTATTTTCTGAGAGTTTGTATGAGAGAGTGTGAGAAGCTTATCTCTGTGTTTGTCCTGAAAGAAAAGCAAATGTACTTTGTGTGTGTTTGTGTGAATGTGGATTTGTGTTTGCAACTTTCCTAACATCTCTTATTTCTCCACTACAGTACCCAACCCACCTGGACCCCTCAACATCACAGAGAGGACAACCAGCTCCCTCTCTGTCCAATGGAAAACCCCTGGTCTAATGACTGGTGCGCCGGGCATCTCCTATAACATTAGCTACCATTCCACTGGGACTGGAGCAAGCGGCCAGTCTACCTCTAGTCTCAGACATAACCTGCTCTCTTTGTCCTCTGGAACGCTCTACACCATCACCGTGATAACCGTGGGACCACAGGATCTGGGAAGCGCCCCTGTTAATACATCTGGATATACTTGTACGTACACTTGTAACAACTATATAGTGTGCTTGGGGTGACATTTTTGAGAATGTGAAAATGTTGCAGAAGTCTTCTGAATTCTTTCTAATACTATGCACGGTTGATGCATGGTCCTTTATGGATCAGTTGGTAGAGCATGGTGCTTGTAATGCTAGCGTTGTGGGTTAGATTCCCGGAGCCACCCATACATAAAATATACGCACTCACGACTGTAAGTCGCTTTGGATAAAAGCATCTGCTAAATGGCTATTATTTATGTGATATATTTTTTGAAATACATCAGGTTAAATGCCTTACCAAATTTCATATCCTAGTAAGATCATCGATTAAGGTTTATTTTTTTCTCATAGTGCCAAAACCAGTGGTGAGCCTCACAGCGAGCCCGTTGTCCACCTCCTCAGTGAAGCTACGGTGGACAGACCCTGTGGATGTTAAGTCCTACTACTCCTACAGAGTCCAGTACAGCAACGCTACAGGCCCTGTTGGAGAGAAAACAGTCAATACAAGCTTCGCGGACGTCCCTGGCCTAGAACCTGGGACTGGCTATACCTTCACTGTTACAACAGTAGCAGCAGCGGGAAGCGAYGGAATTTCAGAACACACGTTCAGCTACACAAGTAAGCTAGTATTCTAAACTTCCAAAAGTATTTGTAGAGTAATCCAAGASTAATGCAAACTGCAGTTACTCTTGTGTAGTTAAGAGGTGTATAACACCGTCTGCTAAATGATCCTGTGTTATGGATCATATTAATACAATATCTCGCCTCTTTGCCGTTCAGAGCCCAAGGCGGTCAGTAACCTCGTGGTCAAGGATCTGAACACAACCGCTATCAAGCTTTCCTGGTCCAAACAGGATGACCACAAACCCACCTACTCCTATCTGGTGACTGTCTCCAAGAGGGGTTCTATGGTTGCGAACGTGTCAACCACGGTCGAGAGCTACACCTTCACCCATCTCCAGCCTGGGGACAGTTACACCTTCTCTGTGGTCACGGTCGTCCAGGGGGTTAAGTCTGACTCAGTAGAGACGTCTAGCTACACAAGTACGGTTCAAAAGACCCCCCCCCCCCCCATCTCTTTCTCACTCACTTTCCCTTCTTTACATTGCAAAGTTGGTTTAATATAAGATGGCTGACAATGCGTATTTCACACCTAAACCAAATTAAAGACTCATTTACATAATAAACATTTACCACACTTTTAAGATCTATATACCGGTATCTCTAGTCTAAAATGTGAAATGTTAAAGGTCCAATGCAGCTGTTTTTATCTCAATATCAAATCATTTCTGGGTAACAATTAAGTACCTTATGCTGACTGTTTCAAAATGGTCAAAACGGTAAAAAATTAACAGAAATTGCCTCTAAGCAAAGAGCAAGTTCTCAAGCAAGAATTTTGCTAGGACTGTCTGGGAGTGGCCTGAGTGGGGAGGGGAAAACAGAGGTTTGGAACTGTCTTTCTTATTGGTCTATTAACTAATTTACCACCTGGTGATGTCACCAGGTAGGCCAAAACTACATCTCACAAAAACAGGCAGATTTTTCTGGCGGTATTTTCAAACAGCTCTTACACAAAAAGGGCATTATCATAATCTTCACAATATCACAGTATTATTCCAACCTCAGTGTGGAAATATATATAAAACACAGGGAAATCAAGTTTTTGACTGCACTAGGCCTTTAATGTAATTTGTTTTGTTGTATATACCATTTAGAACCTGGGGTGGTGACGAACATCGTCACAACAGGAACAACCACCACAATGAATGTGACCTGGGATGCCCCTGTGGGACAGGTGGACTCCTACACCGTCACAATCTACAACGACAACGTGATGGAAAACAGCCACACCATTTCCAATGACTCTCTAGAATTAGTGTTCCAAAACCTGAAACCAGGGAAAGTCTATGTTGTCAGAGTGGTCACCAACAGTGGACCGCTCACTGAGGCATCACTGAATGTAACAAATGCAACGTGTAAGTCAGTCAATGCTTTAATAAAGTCCAACTTTCCAGCTGTACTCCCATTTGTTTCGTTGCTGCTGTAAAGATAATTACATATTTGTCTGAAGAGCATGTACAATTACAGAGACATGCTCATAATCTAGAATGGATTGTTCTCTAATGTCATCACATGCCTGAGTCACTCCACCTGCAATATCCTGCATAACTAAAGTCTCCCTGGTTTGTTCCCAGATCCCAACCCTCCCGGAACCCAGATGGTGGAGGACCAGACCACTGGTTCCATCAACATCAGCTGGGCCCGGCCCCTGGACATGGACCTGGRTCAGTACCGGTTCTCTGTGTTCTACCTGGGCCAGCATAACCTGACAGAACACAACTGGATCCTCCTGGAGAACCTCCAGTCTGGAACACTCTACAACATCACTGTGGTAACCGTAGGGCCGTTGGACTACCAGAGCACAGCGGTGACGACAGTCAACTATACCAGTGAGTGACTCCTGAACACACATTTACACTGCATCTACACACGCATGCACCTGCAGCACATGGGGATGTGTGAAACGCACTCCTCAGCCTAAAGTGTACCCACTTGCCCCGCCGAATAGCTAGCTTTTTGGTGGCGCCAACGGGTAAGACGCTTCAGGAGGGCGGTCACGTGTGCTAGCAAGGCAGATGTCCAGGGTTAGAGACTCATGTGAGCCGAATCAGGAGGAAGTGGAACTCGCTAAGCAAGCAGCGTGATGTCCGTTACACACACTCGCATGTACGCACACACAAATGATCTTTGTTGTTCGTTTGTTCCAGGGCCCCACTCTGTGAGCGGGCTGACAGAGGCAGGAATCACCCCTACCGATGTGACTCTAGTCTGGGATCAGCCGGAGAACAAAGATGGCTACTCCTTCAAGGTGGAGGTAACCTACCCCAACGGGTCCCTTTTCATCTCCGTCACTGTCAACAACACCAAAAGAATTGTCACCGGACTACAGTCGGGGAGCAACTACACCTTTACCGTGACAACGCTCACAGAGGATGGCACCATGGCAACCCCTGTGAAAGTGTTCTATTACACAAGTATGTTCCCATGGCAATAACAATTCTCAGTTTCATTTCAAGAGTTATTTATCTTTCTAATTTGGTGTTAGTAAGAGTACATATTTGGGACCAGCATATGTTGAACAGTATTCCCCCTCTTTGTATTACTCAAGTCAAACCTAAGACCCTTTGTTTCCAGGACCATATCCCATTAGTGGGTTGTTGGCGCCTACAGTAAACGCAACTGGTGTACGTCTGACCTGGACCAAGCCACCTCAGTACCAGAGTGGTTACACATACCGTATCCAGACCGAGGGGTGCGTGTCTACTCCCACAAACCACACAGTGACAGGAGAGGAGGCCGTCATTCCAGAACTCACACCAGGAACCAATTGCACCTTCCGTGTTTCCGTCAAGGCACAGGACGGTATAGAGGGAGGCACCGTCTCAATCTTTCAGTACACAGGTGAGACCTGCTTTCTTTTCACCTACAGTCAGGTCAAAAATAATTGGAGCCCTTGATAAAGATGAGCAAAAAAGTATAAAATAAATAATAATACTGAGCTATATTGTATGCTCAAAGAGATGCGAGGGAAATTGATATTATATTATACTAATACAATTGCTTAGAGAAAGTAATATTTTTATTTCTCAAAAAGATGGGTGTCAATTATTGGCAACCCTAAATTGTAATGTCTGCTTCCAACTCACACTCTCATACACATAGATCACCTGAACGCAGCTCACTCTCCAGCCCACTTTCCAGCTCACACTCTCAAACACATAGATCCCCTGAACGCAGCTCACGCTCCAGATCCCAATCACCTGAATTCTGATCACCTGTTCACACACCTGTATGTCATTATCACACACTATTTAGTTCAGTTCTTTGCATCCCATCATTGTGAGGTATTGTTTGTTTTGTGACACACTTCTATTCRGAGTGCTGCTTTTCCTGYAATTTACTCCTCCTGTGTCTGATAGTTTCTGCCTGCCTCACTAGATGCCTATTCCCTGCCTATACTTTAGCCTATTACCTGATCTCCTGGATGACGTTACTAGCCTTTTCCCTGCCTGTACTGTTGCCTTTTTGGACCACTGTGTATGACCTTCTGCCTGCCCCTGGACCCAGCTACCTGCCTCCCCCTGTGGTCCTTTACAAATAAACACCTGCTGTGCCCTGCATTTGAAATCAGCTCTCTGTCTCCCATCGTGTTCATTACATAAATATTMGAATAAATCAAATCAAACTACATTAAATCTGCATGGCTTCCTGTTTCACTGGGGTATAAAAATTAGGTAATACGCATGTAAAATCCCCTTGTCATCCATAGGAAAAGGCAAACGGCTCACAAATGAAAAGGACAAGTGGTTGTTGACCTTCATAAATCAGGCAATGGGTACAAGAAAATCGCAAAAATAAAAAATATATGTACCACTTACCACTATTAGGGCAACAATTAATTTGTTTAAAACCACTGGAACAGTGAAAAACACGACTGGTATTGGACACAAGTCTATTTGTCCTTATGCACAGTGAGGAAGATTTTGGGAGGCAAAGAAAAATCCAAGGGCCAAAGTTGGAGAATTACAGAACTTGGTCACATCTTTGGGTCTCCAAGTCTCCAAATCTACCATTAGACACCACCTCCATTACAAAAGGYTATTTGGAGGGGTTGCCAGACAAAAGAGCAACCAACAAATGTAAACGGCATTGGCACTTGGATTGGAACCGGTGCTATGGTCAGAGGAGATGAAAAAAGAGCTCTTTGGCCACGCACACCAGTGGTGGGTTTGTCCTCGAAAGGAGGATGTATATACAGAAAATAACCTCATACCTACTGTAAAATATGGTGGTGTATCTTTGATGTTATTGGCAGGTTTTGCTTCCACTGGTCCTGGGGCCCTTGTTAATGTCAACGACATCACGTACTCTACCAAGTAACAGAACATTTTAGCTAAATACCTGGTTGTCTCTGCCAGAAAGCTGAAACTTGGCCGTAAGTGGATCTTTCAGCAAGACAATAACCCCAAGCTCACATCAAAATCCACAAAGAAATGGTTAATTAGACAACAAAATCAACATATTGCAGTTTCCGGACATGAACCCTATTGAAAACCTGTGGTTTGAATTGAACCGAAGAATATCAAGGACCTGTAAAGATTCTGTATGGAGGAACGGTCTAAGATTCCTCCCAATGTGTTCTCCAATCTCATTAAACATTTTAGAAATATGCTCAGTGCTGTTATATCCTTGCAAGGGGAGGGTGCCAGAGTATTGAAAGCAGGGGTGCCAATCATTTTGACAACTATCTTAGAAATATTTTTTATTACTTAAAAAAAGTAGCCCCTCCACAAAAACATTACTGTGACAACAGTGCCCCTTCAGCCATTGCCGGAGCCCCCTGTGCCCGTGAGTAGTTGTTGGTAGCGTATTCGAGGGAACAAAAAGGGTTGGACACGACCATGCTATTATCTGGTTCGTATGAACCCCGAAATGAGCTGTSTGTCTCCAGCTAAACGCTTTTCATTCCTGGGAATTATATTCAATATACGAATCGCCCATGTCTGTTACCACAGAAGGGGCCTGTTTTTCAGAGCAGCCTGTCCCATTCCCAGCTAGGTGACAAGGTGCTTTTTCGCCAGTACCCATGGCTGGTCGGTAGAGTAATGACGCTCATGCGCGGTGTCGCCCTGGATCAATCGAACAATGACGTCGGGGGTACAATTTGCCGTGCATCCCCCACGCTTCTGCAGCATCCTCACGTCGACTGTTTCCCAGGCCTCAGCGGCCGTTTTGAGGGAGGAAAGGGATGGGACTTTGCGTCTCATTCTAGTTCTACGTGTCCTCAGCAAGCACCTCAGATTCGACAAATTCTGAATTCTCACGAGCCGCCGGCTATTAGAGCCGATTGGCTGGTGGCAGCAGAGTCTAGGGAGCAAGCAGTGTTACACACATCCATGCTACTGTCCCGTATTCAGTCTCTAGGCTTCATAAGAAACCAGAAAAAACAGCTGTCTCACTCCATCTCAGCTCATCCCGTTTATGGGTCTTTAACTAGCTATCCCCATTTAAGGTGTTTGAGTTCCAGCTCCGCTAAGCCTAATTTCGGCTGTGTCACACAGTGCATTTTCACCAGTGCCTATGCTTACTGGAGACAATGGCTTCTGGGATGGAAGTCATTCTCCTGGGGCTATTGTCGATGCGGCCCTTCCAGCGCTGAGTGCTAGCCAATCACCTGGACGCATCTCGCGGCTTAAGCCGGTCGCTTCGGGCGTCCCTGTCAGGCCTATTGGCCCTGGCCCAGTGGTGGGACCCTCTGCTATTGTTAGGGGGCTCCCATGGGCTGAGTTGTAGCCCGCAAAAGGGGGCAGGGGCGCTGTATGAAGGCAACTCGATTCGGGGGGTATGGACAGTGGTGCGGAGCGCACTGCATATCAGTTACCTGGAGCTCCTAACGGTGTATCTGGTGCTCAGGCGCTCTCCCCTGCTTTTGTCGGGCACATGCTCTCGTATCGAGCGATACATAACCCCGGTTGAATCAACTCTGGTGCAGATCTTTTATCCAGGTSGGGCCCTCTCTCTCAGGAGTGGAGGCTACACCAAGGAGTGGAGGCTATACCTCTGGGCTTGGCCCCAGAGAGGTCCAATCTGACGGCTAGAGGTTTACCTCTGAACTTGATTGCTACTATTCAGTCCACAAGGGTGCCGTCCACGAGAGGGCTGCATGCGTATAAGTGACAGGCGTTTGAGCTTTGGGTGCCAAAATAAAGGAATTGTTCATTTTCAGAGTTCTCTGGAGGGCCTTTCTATTGTTCCTACAGGAGATTTTTGAGCAGGGTGCTTCATTCTCCATTTTCAAAATGTACTATTTCAGCGGGTCATGTGGGAATTGATGGCGCCGGTCCAGAGGCTCATCCCCTGGCGGTGCGGTTCCGACAGGTCTCTAAACCTATTGCGCCCACTTGGGATTTAGCTTTGGTTTTGGATGCTCTGTGTTAGTCCCCCTTTGACCCACTGGAGTCTGTRGATCTGAAGATCTTCTCCTACAAGACATCCTTGCTCGTGGCTTTGGCCTCGGCTAAACGCGTTGGGGTTTTCCACACATTATCCATACACCCTTCCTGTACTCATTTCACCCCTGGCAACTCAAAGGTGACGTTGCATCTGAATGCGGCCTTTGCCTCGAGAGTCATGGTTATGTCCTTAGCGTTCGAGGTATTTCCCTTTCCGCCTCTTGCTTTTGCTTCRGAAGAGCAACAGAGGTTACATGCCCTCTTTCCAGTATGAGCTTTACACACGTACCTTGGGCGGACCCAGGATTTCCGGTGACCAGCGTTTTGTCTGTTTTGCTAATCCAGCTCGCGGCAGGGCGCTTTCTAAACAGCATCTCTCCCACTCAATTGTGGAAGCTATCTCCCAGGCATATAGTAGCAAGGTGCAAGGGTTACCTAGCGGTGTACGCACCCACTTCACCAGGCGTCTGGCATTGTCTTGGGTGTTATTTACAGGGTTGACTGTAGTGGATATTTGTGCTGTGGCTAGTTGGGCATCTCCACACACTTTTGTGAGGTTTTATCGCTTGGATGTCACTGCTCCCGGTGTAGCCTACAGGGTGCTTACAGCTGGGACAGGAGAGGGTCATTAGGCAGCGCGCAATGTGCGCAATACCCAGACTACCGCATCTTGCGGGGTGGTATCCGTTGGAGGTGGCTTGGGGCGGGATTTTAGTTCTCCATAGTTATGTTGTACCGTTTGGCTATAACTACTGTTCCCTAAAGGTGGGAAACGGTTCTCGGCTAGGTAAAGAGAGGTACTGAATTAAAGGAATGAATCCGGGCCTCAGGGTTATCACCTGTGGAAGGTGGGGCTTCCAGCAAGGCGCAGATTTCATTGGCCTTGTCAGACTCCCCGTAGTTGTGTTGTATCTCATTTCCCTCTTCCAGGGAGCAGTAGTTACAGTCATAATGTTAAGTTTTTCTAGAATCTATATCCCTTTGTATCTTCCCTCGTTCTCCCCTCCCCCTCCTCCTTTCTAACCTCACCCCCATCTCTGTTCTTCTCTACCAGAGCCTGAGTCTGTCCAGCCATCCATCTCCAACAACGGTAGCACCAATACCATGGTGGTGAGCTGGGCGGCACCACCAGGGAATGTGGGGCAGTATGTGGTCCATCTGAACAGCACTGACCAGGTCTTTACCCCCGTATGGCTGAACTCCAACCAGCAGACACACACCTTCAGTTACCTGTCAGCTGGGAGAGAGTACACAGCCGTGGTGACCACTATCAGTGGTCCCTTCAATGAAACATCAGGACCTGTAACTACAGCAACTCGTGAGTATAAGGGAGGAGCCAGGGGGGGGGGCAGAGTTCTACTTACAGTAGCATGCCTCCTCTGTCTGTTCGAGTTCATTCATTTGTTGTAGCTAAGACGAAGAACAATGTTTATTTCGCACGAGTCCAGAGTTAGCTTTCAAGATACTTGCAAGGACATTCAATTCACGGATGTTTTTTACAACTCAATATAAATTGCTGTCAATTGTCTCTCTCAGAACCCAACCCGCCTGGGCCCATCATGATCTTGGAGAAGACTACTAGTTCCGTCACTGTGGAGTGGGGTGAAGCTCCTCTGATGGCCAACACCACCTTCAGTTACCTGGTGAAGTACCTGTCGACGCAGCTAGACAACAAGACGGTCACTACTACAAACACAAGTCAAACACTGCCCAGCCTGTCCTCTGGAACACCCTACAATATGTCTGTGGTTACAGTGGGAGTGCTAGGCTTCCACAGTGAGGAGGTCTGGAGCAGTTTGGTCACAACCAGTGAGTGTCAACACGCACACGCGCACACACACACGCGAGCATGCGCACACGCGCGATCATTTCCGAAACACATACACCCTAACACAACCCCCGAGACGTTTGCTTTCTGTGTTCATAATTATTGTTCTACTAACCACCTCTATGCCGTCTTTGATTGAATTCCCAAGGACCAGAGAGTGTCCAGTCACTGAGTGCAGTGACGGCCGAGGTGAACCTAACATTGACCTGGTCAAAGCCTGTAGGTCACAAACCAGGCTACAGCTACAGAGTGACCTGGACCAACTCCACTGGGTTAATCATCAGTAATAGAACCACAGCTATGGAAAACCTGCCCGTCAATGGATTGGTCCCTGGGAGTCCGTATAACTTCACCGTAACAACACAGACCGATGACGGAACAGAGGGAGCTCCAGTCTCCACCTCCAGCTGCACCAGTAAGATCATAGCATGTTTTCACATGTAGACTACCATACTGTACCACCAGTGTGGGATGCGTTAAGAATGCATATAGGGATTGATAAAGGATGTACTACCGTTACTAGCATCTACAGACACTGATCCAGATAGGGATGCTATTTTATATGTCATTTTTTAACTGAGTTTTGATCTCTTTTAAATTGTATTTTTCAGCCATGGTCTGCACATTTTCTGGTAATAAAATCACAACTGAAATCTGGGAATCTCTTTCTCTCCCTCACTGTGCCATAGATGCCAGCCCTGTGTCCAACTTGAAGTGTGCCTCTCCTAATGACCCCAACGCCAAGCTGAATCTGTCCTGGACCAAACCCAAAGGACTGCACCAGGGCTTTCAGATCACTGCTAAGGAAACCATCCAACTCCCTCAGGGCCAGGTGCGGCTACACAATGCATTTCTCAAACAGTACAGTGAATATTGTTCACCGAAACAAAACAATTATTGATTGACTGATTGATTGATTGGTTTAGGTACACAATAAGACAATTGGTGACTGTAACCCAGCCTGTGGTCACACAGTCCCTGACCTGAAGCACTATACAGACTACACCCTGACCGTGACCACTCTGGGCTGTGGGAAAACCAGCACCATCCAAAGCCTCACCTGCAAGACTGGCATTACTGGTATGTGACAGAAACATAGTTCAATTGCAATGTAGGCGCAAATTTGATGGAATATGATTGAACAACTTAATTACCCTCACAATTTGAAAATGTACAGTATGCTTTTCACACAATTACATTGACAATATTAAAAACGTTATGTGTTGTACATGGATTTTCTTTACCTAGACAATATGTGTTGCCCATGTACAGATGTAGGATCTTAAATTTGAGCCAGTTTTCTACGGCAGGAAAATAATTCTGCAGCAACAGGAAATGTGAATTGTGTAGATTATAATTAATGGACATTTTTGTAGGGGTTGATGTATTTATTTGTAAGGGAAAATCTCATTTTAAAGTGGAAATTAAATACTTCAGAAGCCTTTTAAAACCTCAAATACCCCCCCYTTTTGACCTCAGAACAGCCTAAATTTGTCAGGGAATGGACTCTACAAGGTATCCAACGTGTTCCACAGGGATGCTGGCCCATGTTGACTCTAATGCTTCCCACAGTTGTGTCAAGTTGGCTGGATGTCCATTGACCATTCTTGACACACACGGGAAACTGTTGCGTGTGAAAAACCCAGCAGCATTGCAGTTCTTGACACAAACTTCTGCGCATGGCACCTACTACCATACTCCGTTCAAAGGCACTTCAATCTTTTGTCTTGCCTATTCACCCTCTGAATGGAACACATACACAATCCATGTCTCATTTGTCTCAAGGCTTAGAAATCCAAAAAGCTAGCTAGAAATCCTTAAATCCTGTCTCCTCTGCTTCATCTACACGGATTAAAGTGGATTTAACAAGTGACATCAATAAGGGGTCATAGCTTTCCCCTGGATTCACCTGTTCAGTCTGTCATGGAAAGAGCATGTTTTGTATACTCAGTGTATACTTCAAGTTTAAAATGTTCTGCATTGCAGGAAAGTTCTCCGGCAAGAGGGTGATCAAATTAAGATCCTACATCTGTATTGAAGTAATATGTAAGCTTGTGAACACAATCCTTTCAGGATGTAAGTAGAAATACTGTAAGAATTTATGTCCCATTTCTTCCTCCTCTCTTCCATTTCTCCAGTCCCTTCTATCCCAGCTGACGTTGAGTCCCTAGTCAGGGTCACATCGAAGGATCACAACTCCTTCTCTGTACAGCTGACCCCCAGCCTCCTGGACAGCACCAATGGACCAATCAAACACTACGGCGTGTTGGTGACCTCAGACATCAACAGTGGGTCCCCTTCATCCTATTGGTTAAGATTGGTTTATGATTGATTTGTAGATTGGCCAGTTTTGGTTTTGGGTATAAAAAAGACATGCAAGTATAGACTTGGATTAATTTAACTGAGAGAATTCTGAGTCAACATATTCAAGATGATTTATCTCAAAATATTTTGTGTCTTTGTCCAAACAATTTGACTACATTTTCTTAATTGGTGATCTTTACCATACTCATGTGTGCAGTGTTTTACTTGCAGATGTAGATCAGTCTAACTCATCGCAGTACTTAGTGAAGACTTATCAGGACTGGGAAGCAGGCTCTACTACTGCATACCTGGCTACGGTCAAAGACAACACTAACAACAGCCGGAGGAGGAAACGTGCAGGAAACATTGACATTTACATAGGGGACAAAACCTCATGGAAGGGCTATACCAATGGCCAACTGAAGGCCAAACGAGAGTACAGGTATGAACACAACACAGGCATTATGTGTGATGAGTGGAAGGGATGGAACTACAATTCAGCTTGCGTTAATCAACTACTGATGTAAACTATGAGTTAAAATGTCAAATGTTTTACATTTTTCTTTTGTCTTCACAGTTATGCCATTGTTTTATTCACTGAAATGGTGGTAGAGCAGAATGGGCTTCTGAACGTCGGTTCGTCACTCGTCGTGATAACTCTGTTTAACTCAAATTCATTGTACCTCCCTCAGGACCCAGGTAGCTATTGCACTTTTACACTGTGTTAACTGTTTAAACCACAGCTATGAGCTGTTATGAGTCCTTCTAGCAAGTCTTACAATGATAAAAGGCACGATGGATGTCTTCGTAATATATTGCTTTCACAAGGCGTTCTCTTTGGTCATTCTTATGTAGTGGTCACCAGTGTGGCTGTCGGGGCAACGCTTGGAGTTTTTGTCATCCTCGTCATCATTACTGCCGGCTTCATCATCTACTGGAGGAGGTGAGAGATCGTCATCGTAATATATGCCATTTAGCAGACTCTTTTATTCAAAGCGACTTAATGTCATGCACACATACATTTGACTTATGGGTGGCCTCGGGAGTCAAACCCACAATCCTGGTGTTGCAAGCGCCATGCTCTACCAACTGAGCCACACAGGATCATCATCATCATCATCTTGTTCATCATCACTCGATAATTTAGAGGAGTTTTTGAAACGTTTTTGAATGGTCATATGATTTTTGTATGCCTTTGTTTTTACAGACAAAACAAGAAGGACTCTTCAGACATCCAGATTCACTCTATGAGGTTATTATGATGATCCTTCACTTGTTTTCTGATCCATCTCAGTTTGAAATTGAATGCATTTTTCCCCCAGAGCTAAAGTGTGAGTATCGACTCTTATGGTAACCTATTAGGAGACTTCAAATCAGTATTTGTCACATGCGCCGATTGCAACAAGTGTAGACCTTATCGTGAAATGCTTACTTACAAGCCCTTAACCAACAGTGCAGTTCAAGAAGAGTTAAGAAAATATTTACCAAATAAACGAAAGTAAAAAATAATAAAAAGGAACACAATAAAACATAACAATAGCGAGGCTATATACAGGGGTAGTGTGCGGTGGTACAGGTTAGAGGTCATTTGCACATGTAGGTAGGGGTGAAGTGACTATGCATAGATAATAGCAGCGAGTGGCAGCAGTGTACAAAACAAACGGAGGGGGGGTGTGTGTCAATGTAATAGTCCGGTGGCCATTTGATTAATTGTTCTGCAGTCTTATGGCTTGGGGATAGAAGCTGTTAAGGAGCCTTTTGGTCCTAGACTTGGCGATCCAGTACCGCTTGCCGTGCGGTAGCAGAGAAAACAGTCTATGACTTGGGTGACTGGAGTCTCTGACAATGTTATGGGCTTTCCTCTGACACCGCCGATTATATAGGTCCTGGATTGCAGGAAGCTTGGCCCCAGTGATGTACTGGCCCGTACGCACTATCCTCTGTAGCGCCTTATGGTCAGATGCCAAGCAGTTGCCATACCAGGAGGTGATGCAACCGGTCAGGATGCTCCCGATGGTGCAGCTGTAAAACTTTTTTAGGATCTGGGGACCCATGCCAAGTCTTTTCAGTCTTCTGAGGGGGAAAAGGTGTTGTTGTGCCCTCTTTACGACTGTCTTGGTGTGTTTGGACCATGATAGATCGTTGGTGATGTGGACACCAAGGAACTTGAAACTCTCAACCTGCTCCACTACAGCCCCGTTGATGTTATTGGGGGCATGTTCACCTGTAGTCCACGATCAGCTCCTTTGTCTTACTCACATTGAGGGAGAGGTTGTTGTTCCTATAGGCTGTCTCATTGTCGGTGATCAGGCCTGCAACTGTAGTGTTGTCAGCAAACTTAATGATGGTGTTGGAGGTTTGGCCACTCAGTCGTGGGAGAACAGGGAGTACAGGACAGGTACACACCCCTGAGGGGACCAGGGTTGAGGATCAGCGTGGCAGATGTGTTGTTGCCTACCCTTACCACCTGGGGGAGGCCCATCAGGAAGTCCAGGATCCAGTTGCAGAGGGATGTGTTTAGTCCCAGGGTCCTTAGCTTAGTGATGAGCTTCGTTGGCACTATGGTGTTGAACGCTGAGCTGTAGTCAATGAACAGCATTCTCACATAGGTGTTCCTTTTGTCCAGGTGGGAATGGGCAGTGTGGAGTGCGATTGAGATTGCGTCATCTGTGGATCTGTTGGGGCAGTATGCGAATTGGAGTGGGTCTAGGGTATCCGGGAGGATGCTGTAGATGTGAGCCATGACCAGCCTTTCAAAGCACTTCATGGCTACCGATGTGAGTGATACGGCGCTGTAATCATTTAGGCAGGTTCCCTTCCCTTCCTTGGGATCAGAGACTATGGTGGTCTGCTTGAAACATGTAGTTATTACAGACCCAGTCTGATTTTGATTACACGTCCTGGTAATCCATCTGGCCCCGCGCCTTTGTGAATGTTGACCTGTTTAAAGGTCTTGCTCTCATCGGCTACCGAGAGCGTTATCAAACACTGTCATCCAGAACAGCTGGTGCTCTCGTGCATGCTTTAGTGTTGCTTGCCTTGAAGCGAGCATAAAAGGCATTTAGCTCGTCTGGTAGGCTCGCGTCACTGGGCAGCCCGCGTCTGGGTATCCCTTTGTAGTCTGAAATAGTTTTCAAGCCCTGTCACATCCGACGAGCGTCAGAGCCGGTGTAGTAGGATTCAATTTTTATCCCGTATTGACGCTTTGCTCCTTCTGATGGTTCGTCTGAGGGCAAAGCGGGATTTCTTATAGGCATCCTGATTAGTGTCCCGCTCCTTGAAAGCGGCAGCTCTAGCCTTTAGCTCGATGCGGATGTTGCCTGTAATCCATGGCTTCTGGTTGGGATATGTACGTACGGTCACTGTTGGGACGACGTTGTCGATGCACTTATTGATGAAGCCGATGACTGAGGTGGTATACTCATCAATGCCATTGGATGAATCCCGGAACATATTCCAGTCTGTGCTAGCAAAAGTCCTGTAGCGTAGCATCTGCGTCATCTGACCACTTCAGTATTGAGTGAGTCACTGGTACTTCCTGCTTTAGTTTTTGCTTGCAAGCAGGAATAAGCAGGAAATAATTATGGTCAGATTTGCCAAATGGAGGGTGGGGGAGAGCTTTGTATGCATGTCTGTGTGTGGAGTAAAGGTGGTATAGAGTTTTTCTTTCCTCTGGTTGCACATGTGACATGCTGGTAAAAATATGGTAAAACTGATTTAAGTTTGCCTGCATTAATGTCCCCGGCCACTAGGAGCACCGCTTCTGGGTGAGCATTTTCTTGTTTGCTTATGGCCTTAAAGAGTTGGTTGAGTGCGGTCTTAGTGCCAGCATCGGTCTGTGGTGGTAAATAGACGGCTACGAATAATACAGATGAGAACTCTCTTGGTAGATAGTGTGGTCTACAGTTTATCATAAGGTACTCTTCCTCAGGCGAATAATAACTCGAGACTTCTATAATATTAGATATTGCGCACCAGCTGTTAATACAAAAAGACACACACCACCACCCCTCGTCTTACCAGACATGGCTTCGCTGTTCTGCCGGTGCATGGAAAATCTCTCCAGTTCTATATTATCCATGTCGTTGTTCAGCCACGACTCGTTGAAACATAAGATATTACAGTTCTTAATGTCCTGTTGGTAGTATAATCGTAATCGTTTTTTTCCTATGATTGCATGTTAGCAAGTAGAATTGATGGCAGTGGGAGTTTACTCGCTCGCCTACCGATTCTCAAAAGGCAGCCTGTCTGCGGCCTCTTTTCCTACGTCTTTTCTTCACGCAAATGACGGGGATCTGGTTCTGTTCTCGGGAGAGCAGTATATCTTTCTCGAAAAGCTTCTTCCAGTTCGTGGCGAGTAATCCCATTTCTGATGTCCAGATGTTATTTTCCGTCATAGGAGATGGTAGCAGCAACATTATCTACAAAATAAGTGAAAAAAACAAGTTACAAACAACGCAAAAAAATGTATGGACACAATTGGTTACGGGCATGAAAAATGTCAGCCATCTTCTTCGGCGCCATCTTAACAATTTGACACATTGAATGATGCAACAGGTAGAGTTGCACACAGTTTCTTGGTGTCACTCGTGTTTGTGTTAATGCTTTTCTCCTGTGTCTCTATTAGCAGAACCGTTGTTGTGAGGGTGGAGGACTATGAGGCTTATTACAAGAAGCAGAGAGCAGACTCCAACTGTGGTTTCGCTGAGGAGTTTGAGGTAAAATATTAATCTATTTCTTCGTTCATACACATATTTTGGATGTTCCATCGGGCATCAGTTGATGTTCTGTATTCTGTAAATATGCCTGTGTTTCTTTGTAAGCAACTCGTTCCTGGTTGCCTAATGTCTCCCTCTCCCTCTAGGACCTGAAGCTAGTGGGAACAGCCCAAGCAAAAACCAGCGCTTTGGCCATGGAGAACAAGTCTAAGAACCGCTACAACAATGTGCTTCCCTGTGAGTCAACCATGACCCCTGACCCCTGTCTCCATAACAACGACCCCTGTCCCCCTGCCACTGCTTACCATAGCTACCATAGCTTATCATATCTAATCCTCCATCCTCATTTCCATACAGACTAACTCCTTTGTTTATTCAATAGCTTAGCTGTTTATTCAAGCAAGCATTTACACTAGAGTGGTTGGGAGCATGATGCTTTGTCTCTGGGCAGAGTGACAGGAACTCTCTTTCAGTTCTATCAATCCTCATTGCTCCTCTTTCCCACATCCCAGATGATTCCTCTAGAGTGAAACTGTCCATCCATGGAAGTCCATTTGACGACTACATCAATTCTAACTACATCCCGGTGCGTACTGACCCATCATCATCACCGCTATCATAATCAGCTTTCTCTGACCCTCTCTGATTCAGCTCTGCTCTGGGCTTATTTCACAAAGCAGGATCGATATAGCTAGATACAGTGGCTTGCAAAGGTATTCACCCCCTTGACATTTTTCCTATTTCGTTGCCTTACAACCTGGAATTTAACTAGATTTTTTTGGGGGGGTTGTATCATTTGATTTACACAACATTCCTACCACTTTTAAGATGCAAAATATGTTTTATTGTGAAACAAACTTGAGCGTGCATAAGTATTCACCCCGCCAAAGTCAATACTTTGTTGAGCCACCTTTTGCAGCAATTACAGCTGCCAGTCTCTTGGGGTATGTCTCTATAAGCTTGGCACATATAGCCACTGGGATTTTTGCCCATTCTTCAAGGCAAAACTGCTTCAGCTCCTTCAAGTTGGATGGGTTCCGCTGGAGTACAGCAATCTTTAAGTCATACCACAGATTCTCAATTGGATTGAGGTCTGAGCTTTGACTAGACCATTCCAAGACATTTAAATGTTTCCCCTTAAACCACTCGAGTGGTGCTTTAGCAGTGTGCTTCGGTCATTGTCTTGTTGGAAGGTGAACCTCCGTCCCAGTCTCAAATCTCTGGAAGAGTGAAACAGGTTTCCCTCAAGAATTTCCCTGTTTTTAGCGCCATCCATCATTCCTTAAATTCTGACCAGTTTCCCAGTCCCTGCCGATGAAAAACATCACCACATCATGATGCTTCCACCACCATGCTTCACTGTGGGGATGGTGTTCTCGGGTGATGAGCGGTGTTGGATTTGCGCCAGACATTGCGTTTTTCTTGATGGCCAAAAAGCTAAATTTTAGTCTCATCTGACCAGAGTACCTTCTTCCATATGTTTGGGGAGTCTCCCACATGCCTTTTGGCGAACACCAAACGTGTTTGCTTATTTTTTTCTTTAAGCAATGACTTTTTTCTGGCCACTCTTCCGTAAAGCCCAACTCTGTGGAGTGTACAGCTTAAAGTGGTCCTATGGACAGATACTCCAATCTCCGCTGTGGAGCTTTGCAGCTCCTTCAGGGTTATCTGTGGTCTCTTTGTTGCCTCTCTGATTAATGCCCTCCTTGCCTGGTCCGTGAGTTTTGGTGGGCGGCCCTCTCTTGGCAGGTTTGTTGTGGTGCCAAATTCTTAAAATTTTTAATAATGGATTTAATGGTGCTCCGTGGGATGTTAAAAGTTTCTGAGATTTTTTATAACCCAACCCTGATCTGTACTTCTCCATAACTTTGTCCCTGACCTGTTTGGAGAGCTCCTTGGTCTTCATGGTGCTGCTTGCTTGGTGGTGCCCCTTGCTTAGTGGTGTTGCAGACTCTGGGGCCGTTCGGAACTGGTGTATATATACTGAGATCATGTGACACTTAGATTGCACACAGATGGACTTTATTTATCTAATTATGTGACTTCTGAAGGTAATTGGTTGCATCAGATCTTATTGAGGGGCTTCATAGCAAAGGGGATGAATACATATGCACGCACCACTTTTCCGTAAAAATTTTTTTTATTCACTTCACTAGTTATTTTTATTCACTTCACTAGTTATTTTTTTCACTTCACTAATTTGGCCTATTTTGTGTATGTCCATTACATGAAATCCAAATAAAAATCCATTTAAATTACAGGTTGTAATGCAACAAAATAGGAAAAATGCCAAAGGGGATGAATACTTTTGGCAAGAAACTTATATTAACACTCGAAGTATTCGATAGTGCTTGTTGTAGATGCTTACGTTCTGGGTCAATATGTTCCCACTGCCAGGGTTACAACTCCAGGAAGGAGTTTATTGCGGCCCAGGGTCCTTTGCCCGGCACTGTCAACGAGTTCTGGAGGAATGATCTGGGAGAAGAACGTCCAGACTCTGGTCATGCTGACACGCTGTAACGAAAACAGGACGAGTGAGTACACACACACACACACGTACGCGTGCACATGCACACCATTTAGTGTATTGGAAAGGGATGTAACCAGCCAAGCTGCGTCTGTCTGCAGAATATATAGTCATCTACTCCAATGCTCCTTCTCTGGTTCAGGTTGTTGAAGCGCTCCAGACTGCCTTTTAGTCACTGCAGACCTCTCTATATGGTGTCAAGCTAGTCTTGAATGCACCAAAAATGTAATTCAGGCATTCCACCATAGCCGGATCTCAGCCAGAGAAGGTTAGCCCTTTCACGTCTGGGGGCACATCCATTTAAAAGGTGTCACCCTACAAATACGTTGGTATATAGTTAGACCAGAAGCTAAACACACACACACACACACACAGACACAGACACACACACACACACACACACAGACACAGACACAGCACACACACACACACACACACACACCACACACACACACACACACACACACACACCACACACACACACACACACACACACACACACACACACACACACACACACACTACCAGATTCAGGGCCGGATCGGTCTCGACGCCAGTCGTCAAGCACAAGCTAGGACGGTGACCAAAATGAAAATATTTACACAGAAATTGCAAAAGGCATGCCCAAACAAGAGTATTTACACTAACAAACACTGTCAGGCCACCAGTCCGAAAGGCTAACCTGTCCACCTCTCTCCCACTAAGTGCCTAACCCACACACCTGTGCAATCATCAATTATCAAGGGCTGCTTTCAGTACGGGAAAAAAATGTGTGGAACGTTCAATTAAATGGAAACTGTACTGAACAACTAGATGAAAAACGGGGAGCATTGTCGTCTTCTTCAAAATTGGGTTGCCTATGGTTAGTAAATGGCTTTAAGCAATATCACTATCATCTAGTGACCACAATAAATGAATGACACACACAATTTGGTTTAGGACTCGCAGGAAGAGGTAAATCACCAGTATTAGTGTTGCGCTTTTTTCAAACACAAAAGAAGAAGAAAATGTACTACTTTAAAATGGGGATAGCCTCAATGGCACAGACGCCTTAATGGCACAGATACAAAGATGAGTCCTCTATCTAACTCTATGGAAAGAAGTCCTGACCCACATGTCCTCACACTAAGCTACCACAATTCATAACAGCACACCTGTCTCTCACCCAYCCACCTCTCTCCGCTAAGGTCAAATGTGAGGAATACTATCCATCTGAGACCAAGCACTTTGAGAATATCACCGTGACAACCACCTCTGAGATCCCCCTAGAAGACTGGACCATCAGGGACTTTGACATAAAAAATGTAAGTTGCTGTGATAACAGAGGAGGCTGGTGCGAAGAGCTATAGGAGGACAAGCTCCTTGTTATGGCTGGAATGGAATAAATGGAACGGTATCAAACACATCAAACATATGGAAACCACATGTTCGACTCCGTTCCATTCATTCCCGAGTGTCGCAGCAGTCTAAGGCACTGCATCTCCGTGCTAGAGGTGTCACTACAGTCCCTGGTTTGATTTCCAGACTGTATCACATCCAGCCGTAATTGCGAGTCCCATAGGGCGGCGCACAATTGGCCCAGCGTCGTCCAGGTCTGGCCGGTGTAGATCGTCATTGTAAATAAGAATTTGTTCTTAACTGACTTGCCTAGCAATTTTTTTTTTTTAAATGTACAATTTTTTTTTGAAAGGAATTTTAGCAGATGTCTTCTGATTCAACTACGACTCTGTTAACCGGATCCTGCAAGGGGTCCTTCATTACATGTCATGCATTCCTTAGTGCTTATCGGTAAGTGTCCCTGTGTTTGTGATTGGCTGACAGGTGAAGACGGTTGAGATACGCTCAGTACGTCACTTCCACTTCACAGCCTGGCCAGACCACGGCGTCCCCGAGACCACCGAGCTGCTCATCAACTTCAGACACCTGGTCCGAGAACACATGGACCAGTACTCACGCCCACTCCGCCCACCGTCGTCCACTGCAGGTACACACACACACCACACACACACACACACAACCACACACACACACACACACACCACACCACACACACACACACACACACACACACACACACACACACAAACACACACACAACACACACAACAATGTGTGTATCTTAGTTAACTTCAAGAAGCATTATTCGTTTAAGTCAATTAACATTAGTTCTCTCTCCCTCTTGCTCTCTCTCTCCTCTCTCTCTCTCTCTCTCTCTCCTTTCTCTCACTCTTGCTCTCTCTCCTTTCTCTCCCCCTTGCTCTCTCTCTCCTCTCTCTCTCTCTCCTTTCTCTCCCTCTTGCTCTCTCTCCTCTTTCTTCCTCTTGCTCACTCTCTCCCCTCTCTCTGTCTCTCTCTCTCTCCACTCAGTGCGGGTGTAGGCCGTACAGGCACCTTCATAGCCATCGACCGGCTGATCTTCCAGATAGAGAGGGAGAGTATGGTGGACGTGTACGGCACCATCCACGACCTGCGCATGCACCGGCCCCTCATGGTGCAGACAGAGGTCAGTCACTGCCTACACTGGTCTACATTTCAGCATGTTTCTGGGTTTATTACAGGCCTACTGTACAATACGTCACTGTGGTTAAAAGTGGAAGTTATGCTACGGGTGCTTATGTGGTCACTAGGTAAAAATGTTTTGACATCTGAACGGTCAAGTTTGCTTCATCCTAATTGTAGTACATTGTGTTATTGTCTTACAGGAGCAGTATGTGTTCCTAAACCAGTGTGCCATGGACATCATCCGATCCAGAACTGGAACCAACGTGGATTTAATCTACCAGAACACGGCTGCGCTCACCATCTACGAGAACGTAGAACCCAGGAAGGATCCATCTAAGAATGGCTACCACAACGCGTAGAGGCCTCTGGTCCACTCATTCCTCTCTCTATTCCTCCCCAGTCTTCCTCCACTCCCCTCCTCCAGTATCAGCCAGACAAGGCCTGTAGAGACGAGCTTAGGAAAGGGAAAGTCTTTTTTTTCATAGACTCTCACTGTATTTATTGATCTAGTTTTTTGTAGTATTTATTTGTTGTGGAAGTAGGAAAAATAACAAGGGAGGTAACTGTTCAGAGGAACAGACGCACAATTTTCATCCAAAGACCAACAATGGAATGTACATACAATTATATTTTAGAGATGTAATTCTTATATTTCCATATTTTTATATTGCTGATACTTTGAATGTCTGCCTGCTCTCTTATTGTGATTGTTGTAGTATTGCCAATATGTTAAGAATACTTGCTCAGGTAATATATGTGAAAGGATGTGTGGTTATACTGTGTGAGATGTAAATGAATACAAAGATATATATGCACTGTATATTAATATCAAATTAAATGCAGATCTCGTGTATTGTTAAATGGGCCCAATGTTGTGGTTGCCATATATCTCCATCTTTAGGTAGGGATTAGCACCCAACATAACAATTATCCAACAATTTAAAAAAAAAACTACAAAACAAAAACTCTCCTCTCTTCTGTGCCTTGATGTGCCCTCCCGAGAGTTTCCACTAGGTGGCGCAATTATATTGTTCTTTATGTACAATGACAGGACAAGCACAATACACCGTTTTAGAGGTGGAAAGGAGAGCTACTCCTGGCAATAGGCCTATACAAATAGTATCTAGTATTAGATATTTAAAGTCAAATGTTACACTTTCACTCCAGAGAATTTGGATATCTCAACGAGTTTTAAAACGAGGAGTTTCGTGAGAACCTTTGGGTTTTTATGCGCTGTTCTGCGTAAAGCACTGGATGCATTTACGTTTTTACACTGTAGCTTTTTAAATTCTCCAATAGCTGTCTAAGGCTGGTGTACATATTCTTGAGGTGATCATGAGAAATGATTGAGAAACTGCTGTGCGAGCCTGTGGCCCTCCTGACTGTTGAAACCCACTTTGTGCAATGCGAAATCACCATTCACAAAACCTCAGTCTGGCTCATCTCTCACCCTCAAAATACTCATAGGTTACGCATTGTGAAATGTTTGCCTACTGCTTGTTGTTGACCTGCTGTATGTTTCATAGAAAGGGGCTCATGTAATGCTTTGCTTAATGTCTATTGGTGATGTTTCTATCATAGGAGCAGGAAAAGGTTTGCAGTCATTGGGACGGCAGTTTTCCATGAGACAATTTGCCCTTTTTGGAAATATGTGGTTATATATACATGAATTCATGGGCCCTGTCCAGAAACAACCTCTACTCCCTAGATCAGAAAGAATTGGATTGGTAAAAGCTTTTTTACCTAGCTTTTCCGATAGTGATATTCTTGGTGGATTCTTTTTGTCAAAACTACATAAATATCTATAAATGGCTTGGGAATAAGGGGTGTTTCTGGATATAGGTCATAGATTTACAGGTCAGCTGTGGTTGAATTTAAAGCCACTCTCCTGATATTGTTGTACTGTCTTTGTATCATAATGTACATTGCTGACTCCGCAAATAGTCTTCCTCAGAGTTTTAGGAAGTTTTATGGAGTGGTGTAGGAATTGTGTTACAATGCTGTGATACACTATGTGATGCTTGCTGGTACAATGCAGAGGAGGAAAAGGTAAAGATGTTCTATTTGTATCCTTCCGTCTGTCGATCCTGGGATTAAAGATGTTGCACTCTTTTCTCTCTACAAGTGTCAGCTTCTCTGTTTCACTATTTGCCACTATGTCCATAGCGTTGACTGAGACAACAGCCCAAGCTTTTGTTCAATTAGGCCACACTAACTGGGATAAAATACTTCAATAAAAGATTCATTGAAACAAGCAACAAACTGTAACATTTGTGTTGAATTCTTTGAGGTAAGCACTAGAAAGTATAATTTGCAAATTCCTCATGAACATCGGCTAAAACGGGACGAGGGTAGGACTGTTTATTGTTAACCCTTTCACAAAAGGTCATTGTTACTTTGTTCCGAGAGAAACGGCATTTTAAAGTTATTTTGATGGAGCCATGTCCCTAGACAAACCGCAGTGCTCTATGGGCCTCTAGGCCATGTTGCTGAGTCAGGGGTTAGTACAATGTGGCCACAGGTATAAAAAGAAAGGTTTTAAACAGGTAGGATATCAGTTCCACATCAAGAGCAGCAGCAGCAGCACAGAGAAAAAATGACCTCCACCGGCATGAACATGAACAGCAAAGTATATTTTAGTGCATATAAATATACATTTTCCTAGATTGTCAGACTAAGGGCTCTCTTGTACTCTAGTGTCAGAGCACAAGACAACCTTAATTGCAGAAACCTGATTAATAGTGGGATTGGGCAAGGCCCAGAACGTAGCAATGTGGTTTTGTACGTTTGAATGGTTCATAAAAAGGATTCCTGCTTATTTTCAGGTCACCTTCTACGAGGACAGGAACTTCCAGGGTCGTTCCTATGAGTGCATGAGCGACTGCCCTGACATGTCCTCCTACCTGAGCCGCTGCCAGTCCTGCAGGGTTGAGAGCGGCTGCTTCATGGTCTACGACCGCCCCAACTACATGGGAAGCCAGTGGTTCATGAGGAGGGGAGAGTACTCTGACTACCAGCGCATGATGGGAATGAACGACATCAGATCCTGTCGCATGATCCCCATGGTAAACCCAATAACATTTCGTTTGTAGCATTTTATGGCGTTGATTTCTGAGAAACATACACCTGTGTCCATTCCTCAATATGTCTACAATCTATGATGCTACATTACACATTTTTTCAGGAAGTTCCTGAGCTGTGCAGATTTCTCACTAAAACATGTTGTTCATCGTGTTACAGCACAGAGGATCTTTCAGGATGAGGATCTACGAGAGGGAGAACTTCGGAGGTCAGATGCACGAGATGATGGACGACTGTGACGACATCATGGGTCGTTACCGCATGAACAACTGCATGTCCTGCAACGTGATGGACGGCCACTGGCTCATGTACGAGCAGCCCCAGTACAGAGGCAGGATGATGTACATGAGGCCTGGAGAGTACAGAAACTTCAATCAGATGAGCATGGGCTCTATGGGCATGAGGTTCATGAGCATGAGGCGTATCAATGAGTCCTGTTACTAGATATTGCTTTACTAATGTAAACAAGAGAAGCCATTGAATAAAATGTATATTAAAAACAAAACAAATCTTGCATATTTCTATTTGACCCTTTACCCAAACACCTTTGAAAACATGCAAATATGTCATAAACCTACCAATTCTTAATGACCCAAGAATTACATAAAACACTAAACAATAATACAAAAATCCAAATGTGGTTTATTTTACTGTTCCTAGAGTCTGATTTCCAGTGTCTTTTCACAAAAAAATAAATATATGCATATTACAAAACAATAACTTAAGGTTACTTTCGTTACCCCGGTTCTCTGATAATATGAGTGAGATGTATCACATATGGGGATTCACTGAAGGCGGATCACTATGAAGAACTAATCACAGGAGGCAGACAGGTCAAGTGGCGAATGAGATGAGCCCTCCCTCCTTATAAGGCGCCACTCGCCCGCCCTCTGGTCATTCTCAAGCATGCCTCTATTCCTTGCGAGCAGAGAAATGCGGTGATATATCTCACTCATTATCAGAGAACCGTGGTTACAAAAGCAACCTTAAGTTCTCTTTCAAATACTAATGTTGATGTATCACATATGGGGAATCTTTGCCAACTCCCATATCTCAGACAGGCTCTCTCCGAACCCAGGGTAATCCCAACTGCATTACCCCGCAGAGGCTCTGACACTCAGGATAGTACGCGCCAACGTAGGTGCAGTGACATCCAGTCAGTAAAACCTCAAACATATGACGGGCGGCCCGACATGTCGCATTGCAAATCTCTTACAAATGAGATGTCTGTGAAGAGTTCCCAAGAGGTAGCCATACCYCTCTCTGGTAAAATCAGCCCTCAGACCCTCAGTGGGCTGTAAACCCTTGCTGTTATAAGTAAATATAAAAGCCTCCACTATCCAAAGGGAGGCAGGGAAAACAGAGGCAGAAATGGAGTCAGAAAAAAACACTATCGACAGGAGCTGAGGTTCTATGTTCAGCAGCGTTAACGTCATGGTAACGTCATGAGAACGATTAAGTAGAAAGACAGGATTCTAGTTGTGCTGAGGGAGAGCTTCAGGAGCGGTAGTAATTCTTCTGCAAGGAAGAGAGGTGAGAATGACCGGTGTTATTCTTCTTCGATGGGGTTTAACGGCGGTTGGCATCCAATGTTAATGGTGCATTACCGCCACCAGCTGGATGGGGTATTGAATAAGAAACTAAAAAAACATTGCGGGAAAGGGGGAAAACGACATCATACAAAATACAAAAATGAAACACGTCAACTAACAAAACCCATCCCACTTCTTCAATCACAGTCCACTCCAAAATACATCCCTGCACAGGCTCAGGGGCGGCTTCACCGACCGGATTTCACGAAGACCCCAAAAACKTTCAGCTGCATTCACAATGATTCCAATTTTCCTAGACTTTTTCTCCACCTTCTGCTGTACAGTTTATGGCCATTGCAATAAATAATACAAAGTCCACCTTTATAACATGTAACATTTCATGATCCCTCGGTTGATGAGAAACCTTGGTCTTGGTGGCTCTACCACCATTGTTTCTTCCCCGCCACTCACTCCTTCCACTCTTCTCACATCCTCAAGACAGGAGACACGCTGGACACTCCTTACTTTGGACACCTTATTCTCCTTCACCCTAACAGGGCATTCCAGGRATTCAGGCTCATGTTCACCTCCACAGTTGCAGCATTTCACTTCACCTGGCATACGATACTCTTCCCTTCTGCACACACTTGACMCATGACCAAATCGTTTACATTTATGACACTGAAGGGGCTTGTGCACAACAGGGTATCTCATGAATCCTRACTTTATATGAGAAGRGAGAGACTCCTCATCRAAGAACAGTGGCATGGATGAAGTGATTTTATTTTCTCCGTCCAMCAWACAGGTCAGTCGACGTGCACCAACCACTCCATCGATGTCGTCAGTAACATCTTCTGCCTTTAGTTCTTGCTCCACCCCAGAAATAACCCCCTTGATAGGCGCCCTGCTAGGAAAATCCATACAGGAAACATTCCACTCCGATATCTGTTTTAGTCTTAAAAAACGCTCAGTGGACACACAAAGAAATCTAAATAAGCCCACTTCCTGTGACTCTCACCAACGCCACACTTTCCTCTAACACATTCTACATTTTCCTCGAGATGTTACATATATTTCCCAAGTAGCATTGATCTAAAACCCTCAATCTGACTAAAAACGAGTCTAGGGATTTCCTATTTTACACTACAACTTTACTTCTCTTGTTTCCCCATCTACTTCACAACTGTAACCCATTCATTCTCATTTTCTGTGCTATTAGCTTCACCCGATGCACTAGCAATTTCAAACAAAACCTCAGTTTCCGCCATCTTCTCCGCATGTCCTCTCCCCTCTCTCTCTTCTTCTTCTTGTTCTACACCGGCGTCTCGTCAGCATCCTTCAGACATCAGATTGACCGGTGGCCAGCGAGTTGCGCCTTATAAGGAGGGAGGGCTCGCCTGTGTCCGACAGACGTTGTGTGATTGGTTCTTCGTAGTGATCCACCTCCAGTGAATCTCCATATGTGACACGTCGAAAACAAGTACTTGAAAGAGAACAGATTTATAGAGACATGACTCGTCTGTAAACACGAAACAGCGGAAGGAGAACAGAGGGATGAAAGTATCATTAAAGTAGACCGTAGTGGTTCCCTTGCATTTAGACACTATGCTGTGCGGTGGCAGGGAGAAAGGCACGCTGTTGATACTTAAAACGACTACTGTTTCCTTGGAAATAATACTGTTAACTTACTATTCTAATTGAGTTGAAAATCAGAATACAGACATGTTACTGGCTGAACTTTTACAATGCTCTATGGCTTGAGGATCTCCGGAGATGCGTACATGGAAAGATAAAACGATAAGAATATAAAAAGGGTTACAATGACACAACGTGCTAAGTTAACAATCAAAAGGCACACACCTTAGTGCTTCTACTAACCATTCTAGAGTAGCAATTTATTTCTACATATTACTCTGATGTTGACTGGAACTTGTAACGCAAGTATTACGGTTTCAGTGCATTTTTCTCATTCAAAGTCATTCAGCGACCAGGACTTGATTTAGATACCATTGGAATGGACAAGACCTTCACTCTAATACAGAGATGAACGCACCTCCCTATGTTACAATTACTACTTCAACATGGCTTTTGGTCAGCTACACTTACTATGTGAGTGTTTGAATACTTTAAAAATCCCATTCTTATCAGCAGAATATTTTCAGACTGGGAGTACTTTAGATGCTGTGGATTCTTAAAAAGGTGGCAAATTCGTAAAATATCCGTAAAAAACATTGTTGACTGTCACATGATGTCCCAAAAATATCATATTACAATAATAACACTTACAATGTACAAATTAGTTATTCCTGTCCTATAAACAAGTAACAAAGAAGAAGGAAAAATATCTACAAGATAATTACACAGACCAAAGGCATTGATTTGCTTTTTTGATGTTTCTGCCTCAGCTGGGCACTTAGTGAGGTTTTACTGATTCACATCTTGGCACATCTGATGATAGAAAAGTCTCCAATCCCAACCTGCTGTCTGATGCCGCCTGCACTGAATAACTACAGACAGCGCCACTTGGTGGCCGTGCCGTGAAGTGCATTGTTTTGTTTTTCCAACTCATGCTGGCATGCTGGGAATGTAGTTTTCACTCTTGTCCTGTGTCCTTTTTCCTTGGGCAGGCAACTGTCTGCGGTGACACTGATCTCCATATGAGTTTAGGGGTCTGTGGCCTACTGGAATGGGTCATAGTGACCCTTGAATCCCACATATGGTATTAGCGCAGTACCCCTCTTCCTTGGTTGTCTACCTGGAATTCCATCCAGGTCAGATTGAGGTTTCGTTGCTACCACTGTTGAGAAAGACAGAGAGAGTTTTTAAAGTCAGAAAGGGATTGACGTATTATCCAACACATCTGTTAGACATGCAACATCTGGCGCAGGATCTCGTGACCACTCACTCTGAGTCCGAGTCTTGGGCGTATTGAACCCCGTTGACGCCATTGACCAATGGCGACATTGTCGCGCTCGTCGTTGTCATGACAAACCCGTTGGCAGCGCCCGTGGAGACAACGGAGGCGCGGAGGCACGGTGGGCGAGGTGGGGGTTTGATGAGGACCCGGTTGCCCCCGGTTACAGCGCAAAGACGGGGGAGACGGGAGACGGGGGGACGGGGACTGGGGTAGTTCTGGGGAGATGGTGGGGGGTTGTAGTCGCTCAATTTCTCCCGCAGGCGATTCTTCATGTTCTTGTCAGTCAGCGGAGGGTAAGTGATTTTGTTTTTCAGAATGCCTGACAGAGGATGCAAACACACGCACACAAAGGGTGAGTGTACAGACCACAGTCAGTCATGCAAGCAAACACACACAGAGACACACACACACAACTTATTTGGATAGCAAAACATAACACAGAATGTTGACATGTGATTCAATCACACAATTCATTTGATTTGGACATTCTTGACAAAGGTCAATTATAAATGGCTTGAATGGTCAGATCGGAGTCTGTCTCTCTCTCTCACCCCTTCTCTTCTCTGTCTGTTGCTGTCAGGTGAGCTGGGAGGAGCACTACCGTTCTGGGAGGGTGACTCCCCATTGACTTTTTTTTCCTGGTGGAGCTTCACGTTGACCTTGGTCTCCATACGCAGCGTCTCCAACCCGCAGGGCTCCTCGCTCTCACTGACAGTCGGCGGCTCAACTGGCCAGTAAGGCTTCATGTGATTGGCCCCGTATCCACTACAAAGTAGAAAAATAAACCGTTTATACCGAGATTCGCCTAAAAATGAATCTGAGATTTTATGTCATATAGTTCTATTGAAATCCATTTGTGTGTGTGTGTGTGTGTGTGTGTGTGTGTGTGTTGTGGGTTGTGTGTGTGTGTGTGTGTGTGTGTGTGTGTGTTGTGTGTGTGTGTGTTGTGTTGGTGTGTGTGTGTGGTGTGTGTGTTTGAACGTGAGTCCCGTTACCTTTGGGTCTTGCTGGGGCGGTCTCTCGTTGTTCCACCTATGTTGCGGCTCCCTCTGTCATTATCACTGTCTGACGAGGCGTAGGAGCTACTGTGCTCATCCACCGAGAGCTGCTGTCCGAGTCCGAATCTGTCACCATGGAAACACACGGGCTATTACTTACTATCGGACATCTGAAATATAGGCCAAGCAGCCAATGGCACGACAAGTATCGGATCAGACTAAAACAGATGACATGCAGTTTGCATGCGGTTTGTGCATAAGACTCGTACTATCTTTCTTGGAACGCTTGCGGATGAAGATGGAGGAGTCTCCCTCCCACTGTAACTCTTTTTGGCTGAGCGGGAGGATGTAGTATGCTTTTGCTCCGAGTCATTCCTGTAGGAAGAAAGAAACATGATGAGTACAGAAATAACAATTTGAATATGAATGACAATTTGTTCCAGTAGAACTAGGGTTGCAATATCCGGTAACCTTCCTAAAAATTCCCAGGTTTTCCTTCGGGAATTTCCTGGAATCAGGGGGAATAGCAGGAAATCCAGAATCCTCAATAGGCTTTCTTAGAAAGCTGGGGATTTTGGAAGGTTACTGGAGTTTTGCAACCCTAATTAAAACCCTGTTTCAGTGAGTTACCTGGCCTGGCTGCTGCTGAGGCTTTGGCTGATCTTGACCGTGCTTTCCAGGGAGGCAGTGGACTCTCCAATGGCCGTGCGGTACAAACCTCCTCCTCCGTGAACGAGTACTTACCGTTTAAAGAACGCTGGGGCATCAAAGAGGCAGTGGATTGAATCGTCACCATCAGCAGCATCAGGTAATGTTTATGTAATCCCTTTATGATGAATATCTAGTATTTATCCCCGTAAGATCAAAGGCCCGTGGCTGGGTTTCTACTAAGCTAACATGTGGATTTTTTAAGAAGGTCATACCAAGGATCATTTAGCTATTTGATTTAGAAATGTAGTATGAAAAATGGCTGAATGTCCATTGGTGGGTGACCATTCTTGAGACACACAGGAAACTGTTGTTGAGTGTGAAAAACACAGCAGCTTTGCAGTTCTTGAAACAAACCGGTGCGCCTGGCACCTACTACTGTAACATACCCTGTTCAAAAGGCACTTAAATCTTGTCTTGACCATTCACCCTCTGAAATGCACACATTCACAATTATATCTCAATGGTCTCAAGGCTAAAAATGATTATTTAACATGTCTCCTACCCTTCATCTTACACTGATTGAAAGTGACATCAATAAGGGACCATAGCTTCCAATTGGATTCACCTGGTCATTCTATGTCATGGAAAGAGCAGGTTTCTTAATGTTTTGTACACTCAGTGTATGCTTCCAATCATTTTCAAACTGATACTGGCTACCTTCAGAGGCTTGTGAGGCTTGTGGCTCCTAGAGAAAGACAACCGACCTGTCTGTTTTCATGGAAGTCTCACCTTTCGTTGGTATGGTCATATTAGCGAAATGTGTATTATGCTAATTAGATTATCGACTCTTATGGGATTTTAATGTACACAGGTGTACACACTTAGGTATTGACTGATGTGTACATACTGTGAGTAAAGTGTGCGGGTGGCAGTAGAATCTTCCACTAGGACTTCTTCCCTCTGAGGAGTTCTTCAGGTTGATCCTCACCTCCTTGTTGAAAATACAGAGGAAGAAGAAGATGCACACACCCTGAGAGAGAGAGAGAGAGAGAGAGAGAGAGAGAGAGAGAGAGAGAGAGAGGAGAGAGAGAGAGAGAGAAGAGAGAGAGAGAGAGAGAGAGAGAGAGAGGAGAGGAGAGCAGAGATGAGAGAGAGAGAGAGAGAGAGAGAGAGAGAGAGAGAGAGAGAGAGAGAGAGAGAGCGAGCGAGCGAGAGAATTGCAAATCAGATAAACAGAGCCAATGTATTTCAGGGATTTTGAAGTACTTTTTATGACAAGGCAAAAAGACAAATACCTGGAGGCAGCTGAAGATGGCAAAGAGGTAGTGGAAGGAGAGTAAATCACTATTGACTGCCATGAGGCCCAGGAGCCAGGTAGCACTGATGAGCAACAGGAGGATGAAGGCTATGCGTAGAGAACAGCTGGAGAGGAGAGGTTGTTATTTTTGAATGGAATCCAGCCAAAACGTTATGGTATGTGCCAACTATTTTCTAACCCTATCCTGTTTCGAAGTACTCACATTGCTCCAGACTTCTCAAATGTCCACTCTCTCTTTCCGCACGAGGCCTTGGCGGCCAGGAAGAATAAAGTCATGTTGACCTAAGGGAGATACATGAGATGGAGTTTAATAACAGCCATAACCAATACAGTATAGTACAACAAATAAAGCATGCCTAAACACACACTCACCAGTACTATGATAGCGATGGGCCCAGCGATACTCCAGATGAGTGTGTCGTGGACAGAAAGCCAACAGAAGTCTGGGTTACCATAACCCTGAGGATCCAACCCAACTGCCAGGCCTACAAGAGGAAAACACACACAGTTAGTCAATTCATTTTGAATTCCTGTCAATTCAGGAACTACACTGAAATTCCAATTCCCTTCAATGCTTTTCAATTAGGAAAATATGGAATTCGAATTTGGTTTCGTTTCTGAATTGACTGGATTTTTGGGGGAATTGACCAGAAACCTGGCTTGAAGAGTACAGTGCCTTCAGAAAGTATTCATACCCTCGACTTATTCCACATTGTTTGTGTTATAGATTGTACACACAGTACCACACAAAGAGAGTGAAAACATATTTTCATACATTTTTGCAGATTTATTGAAAATGAAATACAGAAATATCTAATTTAAGTATTTACACTCCTGAGTCAATAAATGTTCGAATCATCTTTGWCAGGGATTACAGCTGGGAGTGTTTCTGGGTAAGTCTCTAAGAGATTTCCACACCTGGATTGTACAATATTTGCACATTATTCTTAAAAACATTCTTCACGTTCTGTCAAGTTGATCATTGCTAGACAGCCATTTTCATGTCTTGCCATAGATTTTCAAGCCGATTTAAGTCAAAACTGTAACAAGACAACTCAGGAACATTCAATGTCATCTTGGTAAGCAACTCCAGTGTATATTTGGTCTTGTGTTTTAGGTTATTGCCCTGCTGAAAGATGAATTTCTCTACCAGTGTCTGTTGGAAAGCAGACTGAACCAGGTTTTCCTCTGGGATTTGGTCTGTGCTTAGCTCTATTCCATTTMTTTTTATCCTAAAAAACTCCCTAGTCCTTGCCGATGACAAGCATTCCCATAACATGATGCAGCCAAGCCACCACCGTGCTTGAAAATATGTAAAGTGGAACGTCGTGTTGGATTTGCCCCAAACATAACACTTTGTCTTCAGGACATAGAGATTATTTCTTTGTTACATTTTTGTCAGTTTTACTTTAGTACCTTATCGCAAACAGTATGCATGAAATTGAATATTTTTTATTCTGTAGAGGCTTCATTTTCACTCTGTCATTTAGTTTAGTTAGTATTGTGGATGTTGTTGATCCATCCTCAGTTTTCTCCTATCACAGCGATTAAACTGTAACTGTTTTAAAGTCACCATTGGCCTCATGGTGAAATCCCAGAGTGGTTGTCATCTTCTCCGGCAACTGAATTAGGAAGGACGCCTGTATCTTTACAGTGACTGGGTTTATTGATAGTGTAATTAATAACTTAACCATGCTCAATGGGATATTCAATGTCCGTTTTTTTTAATATTTTAAAAAAATCTACCATTAGGTTCCCTTCTTTGTGAGGCATTTGAAAACCTCCCTGGTCTTTGTGGTTGAATCTGTGTTTGAAATGTCCTTCTTGACTGAGAGACCTTACATTATATAATTGTTATCTRGAGTACAGAGATGAGGTAGTCATTCAAAATCATGTTAAACACCATTATTGCAACTTATTCTGTGACTAGTTAAGCACATTTATACTCCTGAACTAATTTAAGTTTGCCATAACAAAGGGGTTGAATACTTATTGTCTCAAGACATTTCAGGCTTTCATTTTTAATTAATTTGTAAAAATGTCTTAAACATAATTCCACTTTGACATTATGGGATATTGTGTGTAGGTCAATCACACAAAATCAAAATGTTATCCATTTTAAATTCAGGCTGTAACACAACAAAATGTGGGAAAAGTCCAGTGTCCCTCTCTGTCTTTGTGTGCATAAATGAGCGGGAATGTATTTGTTTGCATGCGTGTCTGTGTGTCTGTCTGTGTGTGTGTGTGTGTCGGGGGGGAGTGTGTGTGAGAGAGAGAGTGTGTGCGTCTCACTCACTGGTGATAATGGCAGGAATGCCCCAGCCAATGGCATAGTAGAATCTCATGTGGCCATGGTTGATGTTGCGGACCTCAGTCAGCATGCGGTAGATGTGAAGTCCCTCCACGAACATCCAGGCAAATGTACACATGTAGGAGTAGTGCAGCAGGATGGCTACCACTGTACACATGAACTGAGGGACAGAGAGGTTAGGAAAGATGATTAAAGCCCCCGTTTTAGAATAAATCTGTGCTAAATGTCAGTTGGGCCGTCTGTGAAATAAGTTCAGTAACTTATAATCTATAACAACAGAACACAATGCGATCGCTAAGGCCAACTCCACACATTGCCAGACAGAAACAGAACTATTATTATCCAAGATAAAGCCACTAAGATGCTCAGGCACAGCCAATACAGTCACTACCATAAAAKACATATGCATTTCAAAGTTGTGGAGGGGAGAGGAGACCCAAGGCTAGCTCTGTAGCCTTCCTCTTGGAAATCCTCAATTTGTCGACAAATGGAGTTCCCCTCCGCACAATGCTGTAAACCAATATATTACAGTAGAGAYTAAGTTTTATCCTGCAGGTATATCAATAAGTGGAGAGTCTATAACAAAGCAAGAAGACAAAGAGAGAGTGTTTTTTGGGGTGTGCCTCAGGGTCGGKTGCTAAGCCCTCACCACATTCTCAGTCTGGTTGATTCCGAAGAGGAAGACGAGCTCAGAGAGGAAGATGGACACCACCAGGTTTTTGTGGATACTGTGGAGGTTGGAGCGGAGCTTCCGGAGGATGGCCAGGAGGAGGAAGGTGATGAGGAGGGCCACTAGCGATGCTGACACAGTGGTGTAGGTGATGATCTTCAGGGGTAGGACCTCCCCATGCTGAGGAGGTAAACACAGAATAGGAGGTAAAATCAAATTATCCAMGTTATAAAATAATAACATTAAAGCTGTGTGTGTGCGGTAGAGGGCTCAGGGCGGTACCTCTCTTTTGGAGATGTCCATGAGCACAGCAGAGCTGGACATGTGACTGCACTGGCAGCTGATGTGAGTGCTGTTCCTGAACACAAGCTCACACCCCTTGGCAGACCAGCCTCCCGTTCCTTGAACCCTGCACCCAAAATAGAGATTGTTGGGTATGATTTTTTTCATTTTCAACAGAATCTAGCKAAACTCCATTCTAAACCTATGATACAGTGGTTCTTCCTGTAAAAGTTGCACCTTGCGGRCTGCCGCAGAATTCTATGGCACGTTATTGAAGTGTCAGCCATTGTTGCCATTAATGCTAGTTCTACCACCAGAGGGCATCTCTGAGAAGCATTTGACAGTWTTTAATATTGGCTGTACAAGAGAATTTAAAACCTTTTTTGTAAGAACATGATATATGGCATTCTTTTGAACAGCTTAAAAAATGATCTAGCCTTTAATCTCCAACCAGTTTGGATTTAAGTATAACTTTTGTATGACTGACGCTTTTAGTGAGAGGTCTAATACTTKAATATTGAATCATTTCTGCCCTCCGAATTCATATTCATTATATAAATAGRCCCATGTGCACCTTCATCAGATSAACCGCAGTGTGTCAGCTAAAGCGATTTAATTCATGAATGCATAAAAACAACCAATGTCAGTCTTTAAATGCTATATTATCCAAATGTTTAAAGTGCGTGTGGGCGACGGAGAGAACGCATTTGACTGTTAGCGATTTCAGGAGGAACGGAAAATTGCTTGTCAATTCATAAACCATGTGCCATCGGAAATCTCTTCCCAACTTTTTTGCAATCTATATGGCTCTCGGCCAATAATTACATTTAGAGGATTGGAGGTTTCTAAATTGATATCTAAGKGGCAAATCTGGAAAATGACATGCGCAAGAGACGGTGGTAATATTTTTCCTTTTAGAGACTATACTACATGGCATCCAGGTCAGGATAACCAAAACATTTCTTTATTAAAGACTATCCAAAAGAATGTTGGTACTTATTTATTTTGATCCTAAGACATGAAGGAGTGAGTCACTCAGCTTTATGTAGGCGCCGAGGCTATATGACTGCGCCATCAACTTGATTATTTAGCAGACATCACTTGCTTATATTWATATTCAGTCAACCCATATATCTTAAGAATATCATGGAATATAATTGAACATTATCATTTCTCTTAGAATAGAAACCTGTGTAACAACAGTTTTAGTAAGTAATATGCTACAGTCCAGTTACAGCTTCTTCTGACCCCAAAAATAAGTGTTTTTCAGGGGGTGCGTGTRCAAGACAGAGGAATAGCAATTCTTACACTATTGTTCTAAATTCAATCACCTTCTTCATCCTCATCATTCAGTTCATTGAAATTCAATTTTGAAGTCGTGCACAATTATCACTTTCTATTTGGTTGACGTCACCCGTTCGTTGTCAGGTAGAGACACATTAGGACTTGGGACCCAAAAGCATCATCAGTGCTCCAACTCCCCCTTGTGGTGGTCTGGAGCAATGAAGCAGTGACGCAGGGCACCGCACTCAACCACAAATGACCTCGCAGTCTCAAAACTTCTAATTGAGGAACCACTGAATAAGAGCACTGATAGGTATACTCATCCTTACGCGATGGAATGATTCCAGTAGACACAGACAGGTTTGGTCCTCTCCTCTGTCTCCAGTAGTCTGTATTCCAGGGTGATGGGATGTGCAAGAGGAATGGTGAAGGGTACCCTCTCACTGTAAACCACCGTGCTCACAATTGGGGTGTTGATGACGGGCCGGTTGGGGAGTCTGAACACACACACACACACACAACACACACACACACACACACACACACACCACACCACACACACACACACACACACAACACACACACACACAGGCGACATGTGTGTTACATTGACTGTCGTCATCCAAAATACATTCTTATCGAGAATGACTAACCGCAAGGTTCTGGTTACAACTGTGAGGCAGGACAACAGCATTAAAAACATCTACCACAAAGAAAACTAGTCCAAAACAAAGGACACACAGTAACACCCCCCCCCCCTTTTGTACACTGCTGCTTCTCACTGTTTATTATCTATGCATAGTCACTTCACCCCTACCTACATGTACAAATTACCTCAACTAACCCCGCACAATACTCCGTACCGTACCCTGTATATAGCTTCATTATTGTTATTCTATTGTGTTACTTTTTATATTACTTTTTTATTTAGTCTACTTGGTAAATATTTTCTTAACTCTTCTGAACTGCACTGTGGTTTAAGGGCTTGCAAGTAAGCCTTTCACGGAGGTCTACACTTGTTGGTTTTGGGGTGCATGTTGACAAATAAAGTTTGATTTGATTTGACTAACAGCACTAAAAGCATGATAGAATTGAACCTCCTTGTACACACACAACTGCATTAACGCACACACATTCTACACAAGGGAACTGTCAAGGAAAGAACAGTTGTTTATATGTGTATGGCGAAGCGCATCGCATGTTGTATACACGGCACTGTGTAAGATCTTTGAATTATACATTAGACAGCATATGTTAAAGACAACCAACTTGTTCTATGTGGTAAGACTGAGGAGGAAATGTAAGAAGTACCTTAGGCTCCTCCGATCGATGTCGTAGTTTTCAGGCAGGAGCTGTCCCAGGGTCCTATAGATGATCACCACGGCAACAGGGAGAGGGCCTGGGACCTCAGCGTGACGCTTCTTCTTGGCAGACGCCTGGTGACCGACAGTAAAGGATTCAGTGGACTCAGTCTGGACAGGAGCGGCGTCTGTTGCTGTTGCTATGGGGTCGTCTGTGGCTGTTGCGTCTCTGGCTGGTGCTGTGGAGACTGCTGTAAGGATATTATGACAATAAATGAATGAATGAAATCAATCACACACACACACATAAAAACACTACCAGACTGGTTGAAGAACTTGACAAACGGTTGACGCAGTACAACAGCTCAGACTTAATTCATGGACTATTACGTTATGAAGGCTGCATGGCGAACCACAAAATGTCCATGCCGTATCCACTCCTTCAAGCCTACCTTCAACCTCCACTGGCTGCTCGTGCTGTGTTGTGAACTCTGGGAAGCGGACGGAGGACTCCATCTCTWTTGGATAGGCCTGGATCTCTTGGAAACGCGGGATGTTTGTCTGTTCTGGATTGGACGGGTCCAAGTAATCCGCAGAAACAACTGTGAGCACAGCGAGAGAGGGAGAATGGTTGTTAATTATGCTTGTCACACACCAGAGGTATTGGTGGTACAGTAGGCTATTTTAGGTTATGAAACATTACTTTGCATGAATTAGTCATGCAAATCAGGTTACTGCAAGAAGATAATTGTGTCGTTGCACTGCAGGTGGACTCACTCATGTTTTCCGTGACAACAGTGAAGGGTTTCAGGTAGGTCTTCCTCATGTTTTGGGCCAGGGTTTGGGCGTACTCCTCAAAGCTATGCAGAAGTAGGGCCGTGCCATCTTCGAAACGCTGGATCTGCTCCCAGTGCCCCTTGTTAGCAGGGTCCAGGATGGCACTGCCCGCTCGGACCATGTTCTAGAATATTGACACACATTAGTCATCCACCTACGGCATATCTATACTATGCAATACTCTGCATTCACCAATGTCACGCCGTGCCATACCGATTAGTATGGTATCATTCCAGCATACATCAGCGACAAACAGAATCCATAATCTGTATCATATATCCCAAATGAAGCATGTGAAATCAATGCCAACAGAACAGAGTGAAAGGACGAAAGAAAACAAAAGAAGGAAAGGCGAGCTGCCCTATAAAGGAAGGGGGGGTCACTGTACAGACATCATCTCATAACATCACCTGTGCAATCTGGCCCCACGCCCAACCACCCCTGGGAACCATCCCAAGTCACCCATTGGTCCAATCACTCAATAAGCTCCACTCTGATTGGTCCTTGACCCCCTAAACCGTTCCAGCTGCACCTTCTGGTATCTAACACACCCTAATGCGCTGGGGCTGGTGCCAAGAATGCACACAGTTAGCCGTTAGCGCCCAGCATGGGCATGGCCTTAATACAGCTCATAGAGAACATGCTAATCATTGCACTGTATTACTTCCACATAATAGGCTCCGGATCACATTCCCTATAGGGGGAGAAATATCCAACTGGGAAAACAGACTCTTAGGAAACCGGTACCAGCTATAAGCAGGATTTGGGGAAACTATTTGGGGAAACTATACTTAAAGCTAACAGGATCCTTAAGCAGTTGAGCTATGTTACCGAACAATGTGGGTCATTCTTTCAACTCTGAGCGAGTCTCCGAAACTGTGGTGTGAGAGGAAATTAGGGTGGATGTATGATCGAGAGCTTGAGGGTATGTCAGGGTATATTTCTATGAGTTCATATGAGTTCCTGATGTCAACAAAAAGAGTTGGGTTGCTGAGGCCAAAGGATTGCTAATCCTGTCTACCTTCTTATTTCACCTCCAACATCATTTTGAGAGTTGAGGAAGTGCACTACATGGCACTTACGTATTCAACACTAGTTGAAGCATGTTTCTAGCGGCCCACCTCATGGAAGTGGACGTCTCTTGTGGCGGCCATGTCGAAGCCCAGCTGCTGGCTCTCGTACTGCAGCAGGCGGGTCAGGACGCTGTAGGCCGTCTTCACGTCGTTGCCCTGGAGGGCCGCTGTGCGGTTGGTGGCGCTCCGCAGCATGCTGGCCATGCCCTTCGACCTCTCTCCGTCCATCCTGGAGCTGTTGAGATGCAGCTCCTCGTCCTGAAGGTGAGAGGTCAGGGAGACGTCAGACAGGTGTCTCGATGTTAAAGGAGAGTTTTAATCTCAATGGGACTTCCTGGTTTGAATAAAAGGTTAAACCAAGACATACCTCTTTTTTCAGCTGAGAGAAGGTGAGAGAGGTGCAATTGAAGAGATCGGGAGGCAGCCAGCCATTCTCGTCGCTGCAGTGGCGGATGGCCGTGCCTAATGGGGAGGAGCGAGGGTGAGACAGGGATGGAGGGGAGGAGAAAGAAAGGGGGGGAGAGAAGGGTAAGGAAGAAGACCGATCGTGAAGATTCTCTGTTGACCTCTTGCCTCTCGGCTGACACGGTGAGGAAATCAACAACAACAACAACAGTATAAACATTATAAAGTCTGGAAAAATTCCAGTGAAGTCTATGTAATTCCAATACATTTTTCACATTCTGAAAAGGCTTGTTGTGCTTACCAGTGGATCCCCTGGGACACTTCATTGCAGCGGGTTGTCCAAACTGGGTCGTTGGCCACCAGATCCCTGCATCAAAGGCTTTGGGACAGCCCTCATACACAACTAGTGAAAAGAGAACAACCAAGCAGAAACTATCTTAGATCAGAAATTGAATGAATGASTTAGTGAGATGCTACGAGAGCTTCCAGGTCATAGATTGCCTTACCCACGCACCCGCTGGAGGTGACCTCAGCGAAGGGGTTGTCACAACGGTTGCACTGGCGCCCGATCACGCCCGTCCTGCACTGACACTGGCCCGTGTGGGGGTGGCAGGAGCGTGACATGGCGCCAAGCTGGAAACACTCGCAGGGGTAGCAGGTGTCCCTTCCCCCGGGCCGGTAGTAGTTATCCTGAAGGCAGGAGAGAGCGTGAACTGAGCATGCAATACAGGAGGGAATGGAGACAGCTAGAACACATGCCCAGAAGAGACTAGGTGTGGTTAATACTTTTCCGTACCTTACAGCGGCACTCCCCAGTGGTCTTGTTGCAGTCTCGGTAGAAACCTTTGCTGATATCACAGTTACAGGGGCCACAGATAGGGTTCCCCCACCAGCCGCGAGCACAGGGTAGGTTGGCTCTGGAGAACAACAGAACAAGGTGTTATTCCCCTTGAACCCAGCTTATCATAGCAAGTAAGGATGGATGAATGGAAACCGTGAGCAAATCACAAGGGACTTGGAATGCTAAGCCAATGCCAAAACTACTATAAAGCTGTTTGACACCAACCAATACCAAAGCCAAGGGGCAGCAATTAACAAAACCAGATTACTGCAGATGTTGATGGAAGGTGCTGAGTGGTACAGTAGAGGTTAAGTGGAGTTACTGCGGTAAGCTTGGAAACTATGTGAATCGCTTCAAGAACATGGCACAAACATCAGAACCAGCACCAATTCACATCTCAAGGCGAGTTAAAAAAAGAAAACTAAAAAGCGCCCCCAAACTAAAAAACGAAACTGGCCTTAGATCCGTTTCTAGGGATCTCAGTACTCACTTGTTCTGGCAGTACTGTCCGTAGGAGTTGTGACCACACTGGCAGCCGTAGCCGTGAGGGGAGCTGGGCTGGTGGACGCAGGTGGACACAGCATACAGGTTCAGGAGACACGCGTCCACACAGTCACTCCCGAAGTATCCTGGGGGGGGGGGGGGACATGAATAGGTACATTTCCTGATGAAAATGGGTGTTGCTGCTTCAGCTTCTAAAGTATATTTTTAACGGTAGTGACAAGGGTCTTGTCCGGGAGGGGGGGGGGCCTTACCGGGGTGGCACACACAGGTGTGTGAGCTCCAGTTGTCAGTGCAGCGGCTGTGCTCGGGGCAGGAGCTAGCGGTGCAGGGGTTGGCCACCTTACAACCCTCCTCCACCCGGATCTTCTGACCCTGACGCATGTTAATATTAGCCAGGTTGGTGGAAGTCTCGCCCATCCGCACGCCCTGGCAACGCAGGAGAGGGGAGGACCATCAGCCTTGTATTGTCGTAGAATGATTTTGCTTTCCAAAAATGAGTATATCATAGACAAATGGTGTGWGGCTCACCTGCATGCAGCCCTTGAGTCCGTTCTGGACCATCCCATCCTTCTTCATCAGGCCCCCCACAAACAGACTCSTCAGCCTCAGGCCTGGCAGCTCATTGCCTATCTCCACTGACCTCTGTGAAAGGCACCCACACATAAAACACTATTACAGAGACCATGTGTATTGTGTATCATATTACACTTGATAATACACACATTAAATTCACAAACAAGTACAGAACAGAAAACTATACACAAATACAGTGCTGCCAATCAGTCAGCGAGTACCTGGAACATGCCGTAGTTTAGTGACACCAGGGCCATGTATTTGATGTCCTTCCCGTCTTTGATACTCTTCAGCTCCACCAGGATGTGGTGCCACTCCCCGTCGTTCACCCTGACCTGAGGGAAGTCCAGCAGGGCCACCCGCTTCACCCCCAGGAACACCTGGAAACGCACGTGTTTGCCGCTGATCTGGAGTCAGGGAGAGAGGGAGATGTTGGGGGGGGGGGGGACAGATGGAAGGCAAAGAACCCGAGAGAGAGAGAGAGAGAGAGACAGAATGGCAGGAGAGAAAATCGGGGGAGAAAAGAGAGAGCGAGAGAGAGAGAGAACACGATGTTTATTAATTTAACACCAGAATATTAGCTTAACTTTATTATGGCATTAGCTTTGCCTTTTACTTTGATAACATGGAGGCACTGTATGGACTCTGTACTGCTCCACTCCACTCACCAGGATGTGTATCTTGGAGAAGTCTCCAGCGTTGGCCTGCAGCAGGGTGCCAGAGCTCTGCCTGGTCCTGAACATCAGACCCATGTACCAGGGCACGGCGATGGTTACCTCTGGCTCGCGCCACCACACCAGGGCTTGGCCGTCAAAGTGCTGAGGGGATGGCATGACTGGAGGAAGGGAAACAAACAGGGAGACTTCAGTTGGAGAACCAACTAGATTAAGAGGAAAAAAGGTACAATTTTACTTCATCACAAAACGACGTTGATAATACCACATGAGAGGCTAGAATGACTAGGCCCGTTCTAGGCCTTGTTCCAAAAATCTGGGTAAACCCTGACCACAAAGCCATTGTAACATATCCAGGGGCTATCATTACCATACAGGTAGCTATTCTGTGTGTTTGGTCTTGTAGAGGATGAGCTCAGAAGTAAACGTTGTGGATAGAGTCTGTACTTGTTTATTGCTTCCCCTACAACCACAGCCGAGCCTTCTACAGGAAATGGTGATTAATACTTGTGCGTGTGTGTGCTTAAATGGGGATTAATATGGGTKGGATTCACATTCATGCTCTTGTTCATTACACATACTGTACATACACGCAAATCATAAGTATCAGTCTCATAAGAACACAGATTTAGGTGGGATTGAGAAACACGCAACACTCAGTAATTAGCTGTATTTTATAGCCTGACACATATGGAGACCCACCCGCCAGGTCATGGGTTGCAACAGTGTTAACACCCACTGTGCCCTTTTTGAGGTACTTCTGTGAATTAGGTCAAACGAAGCTTTCCGAAAACATAAAGCCATCAGAGATGTGATTTCCTTTTCCTGCTAACATGATTTGCGTCAGAAAAGTGGAAAGCTTTGGCTCACAGTGTGCCTTACGTTCTGACCACGCCGCTCTCGTCGCGTGTGCGAGCGCTGCAAAAATAAATGTACACATACATGTTATTCAATCGTTGCACCCACAGTGCTCGCTCGTGTCTGCGTAGCCAGGCGCTAAAATAGAACTGTACCACTGCACCATATGCTTCTGGGTAATAATCAGTTCACCAATGAGATGTGGTGTGGCCCTGGACCAAGTGTAAATACAGTAATTTTGAAATGCATCCTTCCTTCCTTCCGTCCTTGTTTCCTTGAGGATAGGTATGACTTCTATCAATCAGGCCAATTGAGATCTGTGATTACCTCAAGCCGGCCGGGACAGAAGGATGCAGTATTCCAACAGGGCCAGGGTTAGGGTCAGTGTGTGTGTGGAATGTAGGAATGTCGAGATTGACAGGAAACTTGGCCACATTGACCTCTACTGTCTGTTTCCTCACCGCTAGCCTTGTGGAGCGTGGCTGCGACATTTCATTTTGAACTCAATTAATTATGAGACACACAGTAAAACACATACTCACAGGGCACATGCATACACACACGTACAGGGAATCCCCCCCCAGAATATACCCAATACACGCACTTTTCCTAAAATCCTTTACCTTGTTCACAGTTCTTCCCTCCGTAGCCTAGGGGACAGTCACAGGAGTACGTGCTCCACTTGTTCACACACATTCCTCCGTTCAGACACACACTTTTAGTGCAGAAGTCCTTCTTCGCTGTGCACCCTGAATACAGGCATATAATAATCAGAGACATCAAGAGACAAAAATAGAAAAAAAGACGTTAATAAAATATCAATATTATATCATATATGTGAGTATTAGCACAGACCTGCGGCCGTGCCGTTGTTTGCCACATAACTGGCCATATCCACAGTCTTGCTGTCTATGGTCAGGTCTCTCATGCAGCCCACAAAGTCTCGGTTCCGGACGGGGAAATCCTCCGGCAGGTTGGGAACGCCACCCAGGAGTAGGGGACCGGTGAGGTCCAGGGACCTAGAGATGGACAACATAGAACAAACATCACCTGCGTATGATTCTGGATCGAGAGTCAAGGACATTGGGTATGAGCATGATTTGAGTGACATTGCAGTGCACCAGCCACACTAGAACATTGAAATGAACATTGTAACATTGAGGCCATATTGTAACAATATGCCACCACACAAAACCAAAGGCAGAGAGAGAGGCTGGTCAAGCCACTTACAACTACTTAACCCTTGCATTAAAACCTTTACTGTTTAGTGTGACCTATCCTGGCGTAACTGACACTCAACACAAGTTGTGAAAAATGCACCACAGGCATATAATAATCTGCTCTCTATTGTGAAGTCTTGTGATATACAAACTTGTCCAAAGCAGGGGACAGACTTACATTTGAATAAAAAACAGATTTAGATATGAGGATTTGCATAAGAATAAATATGTTTTTAAACAAAATACTTATACTGATGTAGGTTTTATGTCTGCTGTATAGGAAGATGTAACATGGAAAAACAAATGGCAATTGCTGTCACAACATTCTACTTGCAGTGCATGATGGGTGAATAGCTAAGCTTGGCTTGACAGGTGGCTGGATACACGCTTTGAGACTGCACTCACTTCTTCTGTCCTGTCTGCATGCCCTGGGCGGCACAAGAGTAATTCCCGATCTGGCCACCAAAGCGAATCGCCATGGCGATGTCGCAGTCGTCCACGGCAACGACTGCCACCTTCTCATCTGATGGTCCGTGAGGAAAGCCAAGGCGACCAATGTTGGGCTGGAAAGAGAAGGGAGGTCACATGACATTTAAGGTGACAGCAGCTACTAAACTAAGGCACGAATATCCAGTGGGAAAATTTGTGCTTTCAGCCATACAATTGAGGTCCCATACGGCAGCGTAGCCTAGTGGTTAGAGCAGTGGACTTGTAACCGAAAGGCTGCAAGATCGAATCCCCGAGCTGAAAAAGTAAATATCTGTCGTTCAGCCCCTGAACACGGCCTAGGAACAACCCACTGTTCCTAGGCTGTCATTGAAAATAAGATTTTGTTCTTAACTGATTTAACTAGTTAAATAGAGGTAAAATACTATATGTACTGGAAGGTGAATAGCTTCTCGATGTATAAAGAAGGAGGTCATAGTTTGACAGGCTGACCTTTTGATTCATGTGCATCACGGAGGCACACAGCTTTCTTATTTATTTAAAGCGCATGACTGTGGATAGCAGACCTGTGGGCTCAAACCCAGTGTGAAGAGGATGCTATCGCTCAGTGAAACTGATGTACCATTGATTGTCTGAGCCTAATTGAATTATGGGAGCGGGACACTGGTGGGTGAAGAGATACCATAGACTGAGAACGGCATGTCGTGTCAAACCCTCCCCCGGGGCCACAGTTTCCACCAAGCGGCAATAACAATTGTAGATATTGTCAGCAACTGTCAGTGTTAAACCCACTGCAACTCATCTCACGGCTCTGCCCTTTTTCAAGCTATTAACACCACATTCACATTTTCCACCTAGTTGTCCCCAAACGGCGTCAAGTTCGGTGACCTTCTTTCCCCTCACTGTGGATCTGTGCAGATACGGTATCTGTATGGGGTCGATTCCGACTTAGGAATTTATGCCTTTCCTACGCACGTTATTACTACACACTTCTCAGTATTTGGTATTCAGACTGACCTATTCAGTCACGTAACGTGCTCTGAATGTGTGGCTACATTCAATCGCTGAAACCCTCCCACTTGCTGGCCAACAGGTTTTCTCATTGAGCTTTCATTCAATAGGGTTTTCAGTACATTTATCTTAAGCCATCCATTAAAAACCTCTTCAGGATCAGTGAGTCCCCCATGGGACGGTTGAGCTAACGTAGGCTAATGCGATTAGCATGAGGTTGTTAGTAGCAAGAAAATAAACTTCAGTTTATTTAGTAAATACTTTCTTAACACTTATTTTTTCTTAAAACTGCATTGTTGGTTAAGGGCTTGTGAGTAAGCATTTCACTGTTGTATTCAGCACATGTGACAAATACAATTTTCTTTGATGTTGGATTTTTAATTGATTAAACTAGGCAAGTCAGTTRAGAACAAATTCTTATTTTCAATGACGGCCTAGAAACAGTGGGTTAACTGCCTGTTCATGGGCAGAACGACAGATTTGTACCTTATCAGCTCGGGGATTTGAACTTGCAACCTTTCTGGTTATTAGTCCAATGCTCTAACCACTAGGCTACCCTGCCGCCACAATGATGATTAGTGTACATAGAATTATAATAACGAGAATAGCGTTCAATAGTAAGCTATACCCTCGTCTGTTGACTGCACTAACCATGGAACTGTGTGATGACACGGCCAAGTATTGAGCCATGCATCAGGTTCAAACTGTTATGGCTTGGTCTGCGCTCCGCACCATAGCGATATTATCAACTGTTACTAATGATCCTCAGCAACAACCATACGGCTGTGACGGCATTTACAGAGGAAGCAAATGAAGGTCAACTAAACAATGTAATGCAATGGAATGATAATGTAAGCTATACCAACTGAAGGAAACGAACAGTAAATTGGCAGTTGAATATGTGTGGTTATTAGGCCTACTGACGGTCGATACTGATAGTGGCTAATATTTAACATGATAGAAATAGGAAACAGAGAAAGTCGGGGTAGCTTATAATTAAGACATTCAAGAGTGCCCATCCCTGCAAGTTAAAAGGCTGTACAATATACATTTTGCATAATGTATATTAATGGCAGTTTCATAAACTTTACTGTGGAAAAGTTGAAATGCTCAGTTTGCTGCCATATGACTGGTTTCACATTTGTCTCCAGCGATTATAAGGTAAAATACAGTAGATCTAAAAAAGTGTAATGTATATTTACAATTCTAATTATCCAAACGGATATTAATTTAACTAGTTCTTATCAAGTTGTACGTTACAGTGCATGAAGAACGATGTTATTCCTATCGGGATTTTTTTGTTGTTGCACATTTGTAGACACAACACCACACATTCATTTATTCCATCTCCACCTCAAACTAATAGCGGGTGAACAGCATGCTATTCCCATGCTTAAATTCAAGGTCAGAATATGCGTAGAGAGAAAAGTGCATAAAAAAGGGAATTACGTTATTTTACGCCAGCTTAACTCGGGTCGGAATTGGCTCCTATGTGAATACATCTGTATCTGTCAGTGTGTGCATAGGTGTTTGAATGTGTGTGTCTGGACCTTTGATCTCCTTCCTGTGGGGATGTGATAGTGCAGGGAGGATGACCAGTGGATGCCACTGCAGGTGTGACAACAGGAAGAGGTACAATATGGTGGGAGCAGAGATAGTGGAACAAACCATTTCTGTATGGACCTCGATTTGTGCACGGGTGCATTGTCATGCTGAAACAGCAAAGGGCCTTCCCCGAATTGTTGCCACAAAGTTGGAACCAACAGAATCGTCTAGAATGTCATTGTATGCTGTAGCGTTAAGAWTTCCCTTCACTGGAACTAAGGGGCCCGAACCATGAGAAACAGCCACAGACCATTATTCCTCCTCTACCAAACTKTACAGTTGGCACYATGCATTGGGGCAGGTAGCGTTYTCCTGGCATCCGCCGAACCCAGATTCGTCCGTTGGACTGCCAGATGGTGAAGCRTGATTCATAACTCCARAGAACCCGTTTCCACTGCTCCAAAGAGCAATGGACGCGAGCTTTACACCACTCCAGCCGACGCTTGGTATTGCTTGTGTGCGGCTGCTCGGCTTCCGATGAACAGTTTTTGTGCTGACATTGCTTCCAGAGGCAGTTTGGAACTTGGAAGTGAGTGTTGCAACTGAGGACAGATGATTTTTATGCGCTACGCGCTTCAGCACTCTGCGGTCCCGTTCTGTGAGCTTGTGTGGCCTACCACTTCACAGGTGAGCCTTTGTTGCTCCTAGACGTTTCCACATCAATAACAGCAGTTACAGTTGACTGGGGCAGCTCTAGCAGGGCAGAAATTTGATGAACTGACTTGTTGGAAAGKTGGCATCCTATGACAGTGCCACGTAGAAAGTTACTGAGCTCTTCAGGAAGGCCATTCTACCTCCAATGTTTGTCTATGGAGATTGCATGKCTTTGTGCTCGATTTTATACATCTGTCAGCAATTGATGTGGCTGATATAGCAAATCTACTTATTTGAAGTGATATACACATACTTTTGTATATAGTGTGTAGAAAAACTACCAAAAGAGTATTACGAGATACTTCTTGATATTGCCATATTTAGGCCGTATTCTATTCACATTATGCCACCACATGTCACGACTTCCGCCGAAGTCGGTCCCTCTCCTAGTTCATGCGGCGTTCGGCGGTCGACGTCACCGGCCTTCTAGCCATCGCCGATCCACCTTTCATTTTCCATTGTTTTTTTCTTGTCTTCCCTCACGCCTGGTTTCAATTCCATCAATTACATGCTGTGCATTTAACCCTCTGTTCCCCCCCATGTCCTTGTCCGGAATTGTTTCTTGTAGTGCTTGTGTACGTTATGCTGGTGGATACCGGGTTTTGTTTGACCCATTCATTGATTGTTCTGTTTACGGTGGTTTTTATGTTTATTAAACGACACCGTTGTAAATCAGTTTTCGCTGTCCTGCGCCTGACTTCTCTGCCGCCAGTACGCACCCCGTTACACCATATCAAGGTCAACAACAGGAACACAGTGACACTTGTTCCCCTCTCTTTTCCACACATTCTGAACACTCGTAAATCCACAGAGATAATTCAAGTGTGTTCCAAGTTCCTGTTCTCTAGGAAAGCCAAAGTCCAAAACAAATATTTTAGCATGTCATCTCCAAAATGTGCCAAATGAGGGGATAAGGAAATTCCAAACCGTGTGTGTATGTACATGTGTGCGCGTGTCTGCATATGTGCGCTCATGTGTGTGCTGGTAATGCAGATGTGGCTGCAAAGGCCAGGATGAACTAGACAAAACAACTAGCTGCTATATTCCTCTCTAGTACTAAGAGTGAAAGGGTAAGTCAAGGTTAACTTACCACAGCTKCGGGCAATTGTTATTTGATACAACATATGAAGTTCACAAACTATGACACCTATGAGAATAAGGGGCAGCGCAATCAGACATTAGACAAAGTATATGTTTAGACTTCCTCTCCGCGAACACCAACACTGGTTATACTTGTTGGGGTACGTGACTTATTACATGATTGCACAACCTTTGACYCTGGCAAAGGGGAGGTGGTGGCCTGCAACATGGAGGTCAAGAAACCATGACCTGGTTTCTTGTGTGAGTAAGGCATTCCAGAGCCCTCTGGCTCTAGGTACATCATGCCCTCTCCCTACATAACMCCAGGCCTGGCTTTACCTGGCCTCTCTCTCACCAACCCCCCCTGATTATCTGATCCCAGACTCTATTGCTTATCTCCCCATGCCACAAGCCACAAGCCAATCGGAATGTATTCAGACCCCTTGACATTTTCCACATTCTGTTACGTTACAGCCTTATTATAATTGATTAGAAAAAACATTTACCTCATCAATCTACACACAATACCCTATAATGACAAAGCAAAAACAGKTTTTTATGAATTGTTGCAAATGTAATAACTATAAAAAACTGAAATAAATATTCAGACCCTTTACTCAGTACTTTGTTGAAGCACCTTTGGCAGCGATTACAGCCTCGAGTCTTCTTGGGTATGACGCTACAAGCTTTGCACACCTGTATTTGGGGAGTTTCTCCCACTCTTCTATGCAGATCCTCTTAAACTCTGTCAGGTTGGATGGGGAGCGTCGCTGCACAGCTATTTTCAGGTCTCTCCAGAGATGTTCGATCGGGTTCAAGTCTGGGCTCTGGCTGGGCCTCTCAAGGACATTCAGAGACTTGTCCCAAAGCCACTCCTGCGTTGTCTTGGCTGTGTGCTTAGGGTCGTTGTCCTGTTGGAAGGTGAACCTTTGCCCCAGTCTGAGGTCCTGAGCGCTCTGGAGCAGGTTTTCATCAAGGATCTCTCTGTACTTTGCTCCATTCATATTTTTCTCGATCCTGACTACTTTCCCAGTCCCTGCCACTGAAAAACATTCCCACAGCATGATGCTGCCACCACCATGTTTCACCGTAGGGATGGTGCCAGGTTTCCTCCAGACGTGACCTTGGCATTCAATCTTGGTTTCATCAGACCAAAGAATATTGTTTCTCATGGTCTGAGAGTCCTGGCCACTCTAYCATAAAGGCCTGATTGGTGGAGTGCTGCAGAGGGCTGTCCTTCTGAAAGGTTCTCCCATCTCCACAGAGGAACTCTGGAGCTCTGTCAGATGAACCATCAGGTTCTTGGTCACCTCCCTGACCAAGGCCCTTCTCTTCCGATTGCTTAGTTTGGACGGGCGGTCAGTTCTAGGAAGAGTGTTGGTGGTTCCAAACTTCTTCCATTTAAGAATGATGGAGGCCACTGTGTTCTTGGGACCTTCAATTCTGCAGAAATGTTTTGGTACCCTTCCCYAGATCTGTGCCTCGACACAATCCTGTCTTGGAGCTCTACAGACAATTCCTTTGACCTCATGGCTTGGTTTTTGCWCTGACATGCACTGTCAAATCAAAATMAAATYAAATMAAATGTTATTGGTCACATACAAATGGTTAGCAGATGTTATTGYGAGTGTAGCGAAATGCTTGTGCTTCTAGTATCCAACAGTGCAGCAATATCTAACAAGTAATATCTTACAATTCAACTGTGGGACCTTATATAGACAGRTGTGTGCCTTTCCAAATGATGTCCAATCAATTGAATTTACCACAGGTGGACTCCAATAAAGTTGTCGRAACATCTCAAGGATGATCATTGGAGACAGAAAGCACCTGAGCTCAGTTTCGAGTCTCATAGCAAAGGGTCTGAATACTTATGTAAATAAGGTATGTATTTTTATGTTTGTATACATTTGCTATAATTTCTAAAAAACATTTTTCATTTTGTCATTATGGGGTATTGTGTGTAGATTGATGAGGGGAAAACAATTCATCCATTTTAGAATAAGGCTGTAACGTAACAAAATGTGKAAAAACTGAAGGGGTCTGAATACTTTCTGAATGCACTGTATGTGGAGAGGAAGGGGGGTTGGGGATAGAGCAAATATTTCAAGTTCTGCAGGATAGTCACAATGAAAACTCTGAATCAAGGTACTCAATGGAAGTTTCAAACCAAACCACATTTAGTCCTCTTTCCCGATCAATGATGATATTTCAAAATCCTACGGGGGACAATATCAGTTCTAGCAGTAGATTGTCATACACCACCAAGTCCTGGCTGGGTCAGAGTAAATAGATGATGGCTGGTGTCGTAGTGGGACCCCAAGCCATTAATTGTCAGTAGGAGAATGACCCCACAGGGGAGGACCGGACAGTGTTTATGTGGCTCCACGGGGGGTGAATATGAATTGAGGAGAGGGGTAAAGTACTCCCTCAGCTGCCCTTCATTGTCACAGGATAACACAGAAAGAAACCAGGCTAGGGGGGAAGGGTATTAATTAATAACTACAATACATCAATTCACACCCAAACAGCCTCTTATCTGGTAGTTATCTACAGACTGCTCTAGTTAGGCTAGTTTAACTTCTGCTTCGAACATTGAGCCATTTGTTTGTAGAAAGACATTCTGATATATCTGTAAAGTTGATTGAAACCCCTATTGAGATACTGTGCCACAGGGTTTGCCTAGAGTCAGGCTCATGCTCGTACAGATACAGTATGTGCAGTGCATTCGGAAAGTATTCAGACCACTTCCCTTTTCCATTTTGTTACGTTACAGCCTTATTCTAAAATGTATTAAATCATTTTTCCCCSTCATCAATCTATACACAATACCCCATAATGACAAAGTGAAAACAGTTTTAAAAATATTTTTTCAAATTTCTATATAAAAAAAACGAAATAACTTATTTACGTAAGTATTCAGACCCTTTGCTATGAGACTSAAAAAAATTGAGCTCAGGTGCTTTCTGTCTCCAATGATCATCCTTGAGATGTTTCGACAACTTGATTGTAGTCCACCTGTGTTTAATTCAATTGATTGGACATGATTTGGAAAGGCACACACCTGTCTATATAAGGTCCCACAGTTGACAGTGCATGTCAGAGCAAAAACCAAGCCATGAGGTCGAAGGAATTGTCTGTAGAGCTCCGAGACAGGACTGTGTCGAAACACAGATCTGGGGAAGGGTACCAAAAAATGTTTGCAGCATTGAAGGTCCCCAAGAACAGAGTGGCCTCCGTCATTCTTAAATGGAAGAAGTTTGGAACCACCAAGTCTTTCGCTTGAGGAACAAGCAAATACATGTAGTACCCAGAAACAAATAAAAATTGTTTTGCGTTGGGGTCAACCCATTTTATGTCAGTTTATGTGTATAAGGATAAAATAATGGATGTATTCACCAAAATTTTGAAATCTTTCTCCCCTGATGAATTAATTCAAAATGTTGGTGAAAAACATCCATTATCACCTCCCTTGGTCAGGGAGGTGACCAAGAACCCGATGGTCACTCTGTCAGAGCTCCAGAGTTCCTCTGTGTAGATGGGAGAACCTTCCAGAAGGACAACCATCTCTGCAGCATTCCACCAATCAGGCCTTTATGGTAGTGGCCAGACGGAAGCCACTCCTCAGTAAAAGGCACATGACAGCCCACTTGGAGTTTGCCAAAAGGCACCTAATGGACTCTTAGACCATGAAAATATTCAGCAAGATTCTCTGCTGATGAAACCAAAATGTAACTCTTTGGCTTGATTGCCAAGGTCACGTCTGGAGGAAACCTGGCACCATCCCTACGGTGAAACATGGTGGTGGCAGCATCATGCTGTGGGGATGTTTTTCAGCTGCAGGGACTGGGAGACTAGTCAGGATCGAGGGAAAGGCGAACTGAGCAAAGTACAGAGAGATCCTTGATGAAAACCTGCTCCAGAGCGCTCAGGACCTCAGACTGGAACGAAGGTTCATCATCCAACAGGACAACAACCCTAAGCACACAGCCAAGACAACGCAGGAATGGGACACGTTTCTGAATGTCCTTGAGTGGCCCAGCCAGAGCCTGGACCTGAACCTGATCGAACATCTCTGGAGAAACCTGAAAAAAGCTATGCAGCGACGCTCCCCATCCAACCTGGCAGAGCTTGGGAGGATATGCATAGAAGAATGGGAGAAACTCCCCAAATACAGGTGTGCCAAGCTTGTAGCGTTGTACCCGAGGCTGTAATTGCTGCCAAAGGTGCTTCAACGTAGTACAGAGTAAACGGTCTGAATACTTATGTAAATGTCATATTTCCGTTGTTTATTTGTAACAATTGTGCAAACATTTATAAAGACCTGTTTTTGCTTTGTCATTATGGGGTATTGTGTGTAGATTCATCAAAAACGATTTAATCAATTTTAGAATAAGGCTGTAACGTAACAAGTAGGGGTACCCTAGTGCATTCTCACATAACTGTGTTGTTTTCAAAAGCTGTCACGCCCTAGGGTGGGCATTCTAGTTTCTTTATTTCTATGTTTTCTATTTCTTTGTGTTTGGCCGGGTGTGGTTCTCAATCAGAGGCAGCTGTCTATCGTTGTCTCTGATTGAGAACCATACTTTGGTAGCCCTTTTTTCCACCTGTCTTTGTGGGAGGTTGACTTTGTTTATGGCACATAGCCTTTAGCTTCACGGTTTGTTTTGTAGTGTTTACTGTTTTGTTCGGCGTCTTTTTCAAATAAAAGGAAAATGTACGCTCACCACGTTGCACCTTGGTCCAGTTCTTTTCACGGCCGTGACAAAAGCTAACCAAAGCTTAAAAGTTTCAGAAAAATAACTCATATATCTTTCAAGGGACAGGTCTCTCAGTGGGCGACCACAATAATTTGCATAGAAGGCCCTGGGTCCAGAAATAGTTATATGTTGAGATTTTCCTGTTAAATTACACAGGCATAAACCAGATTGTCTTTCAAAACAATAGTACAATGCTCAAATAGAATCTCAATAATCCCTTCTCTTGTCTTTGTGAATACGACGGCCTCAACTTAACTCATCCCTGAGCTTCAAAACGCCCCAAACAAAGACTAGTGTGTCTGTTCCCATGACAATCCTTTAAAAATCTGAACTCTGTATGGAGTTGGGGGGTGTGGGGGGATAGTATGGGTTCCCTACTTGAATGACCTTTGACCTGTTAGATTGAGGCCTGTAGGCTTATGAGGGCACTTCATTTGGGTTCATAATATCCTTATCCTACTGGTGCCCTAGTATCCTACTGGTTCCCAAACTATTGACCCCTCCCTATCTCTCTCCCCCACCCCAACCCACCACACGCCTCATCACTTACCCTTCGGACAGGGACATGCATCATTCTATTACGTTCTGAAGAGAGGCTCCACATATCCAGGAAGCGTGCTTACCTTGTTGTAGTAGTGTAGCTGTACTCTATGCCACTGGCCATCACTGACCCCACCTAGGACAAAGGGTGATACTGTGGTTTTGACTTCTCCTACAGGGAAGGAAATAGGATATAGGAAACAGGAAAGTGTTTAATCGACATGGAATCCACTCCAACTGAGTTTGGCCATTTTCATAGATACTTCCTCTCAGGATGTTCACTCTATCTCACTTCTCATTCTTTCTTTAAAGTCACAAACCTGAGTCTGTGTTTTACAAAATGGCAGCCCTGTCACTTGGTTTGGTATAAAGCTGAGGGATTGGGCTGGGGAAGACTAAGAAAAACACAACCTTTTGGACCTCTGAGGAGGTCTTTCAATAACGATGCTACTCATCCAGAACACAATTATAGTTTAATGGTTACTGATTGTTTTTTTTAGGATAATACCTCCATGGCATGAATTCCCTGCCAAACTCAACACACTAACACTAGGTGAACTGCATGATCACTGTTTACCCTCAATTTTCCCAGGTATTTGAGGGTTGGCTGCATAAACTTTGACCCCTCCCTCAGCTGGTTAGAACCTCCCTGTTAATGAGATTTTGTATTTCACAGAGAGGGGGGTAGGAGAGAGAAGTGAAGCGAAGAGAAGCAAAGGGAACAGAGGAAATTGAAGTCTGGGCCATCTCTTCTCTGAACCCTTTATGTCCTCACCTGCTGAGAAGGTGAGCTGGATTTGTTCCTCGATGATCTCTAAGGCGATGAAGTCGTGCTTCTCGTTGAACCGTCCGTTATAAAGTAGCAGGACATTCCTCTCTCTGGTGGCAAACCTGCAAGTCATACAGAACCAAAGGTCACTTTGATTGTACAGCACAGTATATTATCAACAGAGGAAGGCTATGAAGAGGAGGGGAACATGCACAGGAGAGCTATTTAATGGAGCCATTTAATTAGTCCACAAAGCGTGGTTATATCTCTTGAGGTAACGCGAGAACAATATCAGTTGTGTGCGGGGAGGGGGGAGACATTGAGAGGCAAATTAACCTAGGAAATGAGGGACAATACGAGAGAAAAAGGGAAAATGGAAAGAATAATCATATTGGACTATGGACAATGAGAGGAACAAAAGGGATTTGGAAAATGACGTAGGGAAGGAGGACTGGTGTGGACAGACATAGAACCAGGGCTAGTACTAGCCATGCCGCTGTGTGTCATTAACCCTGTGGCACTTAGCGGGTATGGGCACAGGAGTCAGAAGCCACATGGCACAGGGCATCGTGACAGGAAATCATGATCAACAAAGCCAAAGGTCACTCTGGCTCCATGCATCCCTTCCTGTTTTACCTTTGCCAGGGAACGTGAGCTGGACGCTAGAAAGAGATGTTTCACTGCAGCCTTTACATATCCCACATCCCCCCAGGCAGGGCAGCAGGCGCAATCAAACTCTCAAAGGATTTGAGAGTTTGATCCGCATCTAACCACTGGATCAAACGGCTTGCTCTTCCTTCGCGATACAGAACGCAAATGTCATGGCTGACGTAGCAGCCCTGTGATTCAGCACTTCTGTGATTTAAGGTTCAGACGTGCCTAAACATGTCCTGTTGGTGAGACAAAGACGAAGGGGCGCTGCTTATTTGTATCGCCATGGATACAGCCATTACTGCTTATTACAAAGGTGTTGTATATGTATCCAGACATGGCGTGAGATGTGTATCATTTGGGTGTGGATAGATGGCTCAGTACTCTGTCAAAAAAAAACTACAGGTGTAAAATACAGGTGAGAGAGCCAGAGGAAGACACAAATGTACACCCACCAGAAAAAGTCACTCGTACACACGTTATTATACAGACGTTATAAGATACATAGGTGTACTCACATGAAGGACACTGTGAAGTGGAACCTCTGTCGTAGCCCTCTGAACGTGATGAAGGACAGGCCGGGGAAGCTGCGGGTGCTCATTTCACAGTAAGGCTTCTGGTACTCCCCCGGGGGGCACTGGCACACAAACCCCCCCACCAGGAGATCCACACACCTGGCCCCATTCTGACACACCCCCGGGATGCATCGGCCAGAGCGGGAGTTCACCTCACAATGCTCACCTGTAGGAAGGGAAGAACAGTACAGGTGGGCAGAAATATCTGCTGGATATATCCTCTAGAGAGGAAAAAACTGTCTGGAGAAAGACAAAAGTTGGGGTAGGTGTGAAAGCAGTTACACATGTTCTCCTTTAAATCCTCCATTCAGGCTTTTATGTTATGAAGTGTCCAGGACGAAGCCCCCCAAGTATGTTTTTTGTGAACAAGCTGAAACCAGGCAGGTTCACAGGGGACACAATCCATCTCACAAGTTCAAATCCATTACCACACAACCTACAAGCTAGTCTGCATGGACAGAGAGAGGGCAGCGGAGGCTCAACCCCCCTTCACAAGCATGTCAAAACACTGTGTATTGTAACAGCTATGCTCTGTGACCCACACTGACACTGGCTCTTCCACTGGAAGCAAACGGCTTGTGGCATAATGACAACAGGACAATGGAGTGTCTTTGGCCCAAGCAGCAGGCCACCTCGGTGGTCTGTAAGACACCTGTCACGACCCACCAGCCATCCACCCTGATACAGTCCTGTCTCGTTAACTAGACCTGAGATGTGTTCCGGTGATGACAGCTTTCAAATGGACGCTGATGTCAGTAGTGATTTTAACTCAGGGGTGCTTTCCCTAACAGCTTGGGGTGACCATTAAGGGTCACATACTGAGCAGAAAGAAAGCTGTCAATTAAAAAATAAGGAAAGGATGATGTATGGTTACATAATGTATTGCATAATCAGGCTTTTATATTGACGAGACAGAGAAGATAGACAGGAAGACTAGAGAAATGTCTGCGGAAAGTGTTGTGGGATTATATCACCCTTTAAGAGCCAACATACATATTATGAAAGAGATGCACGAAGGAGTCAAGAGATGATTTTCCCACTGGTCAAAAGGAATGTGCCACGATCATATCTATGTCCAGCTCATAGTGTGGGGTATTGTGTGTCGCAAAAATGACACTGACAAGATCTGGATAAAGAGAACACCTATGATTTACAGCGCAAGGAATTCCAGCGGGTAATGACCCAACTGCAAGACAGATAATCTCCGGTTTGGAGGGAATTACGAGGGATCTTTTTCCCGAAAGTGTGAGAAACCTGAGACAGGCACTGTCAGGTCAACCATCATCACCTCCATTATGACTTGAGACTACCTGGAGCTGGTCAAGAGCCTTCAAAGCATAGACGGCTAGAGTTTGATTAACAAGTAATAGTCTCTCTGCAGAATCAGGGTTTTGGCTGTGGGCCATGTCTTTAATATAGTGGGAATATTTAGCCCTATAGGGTCTGTGAAAGCAGATGAAAGGTACTGATGGGGGTAGGCACATTTCTATCTCATGAAGCTGGTTGGGAGAATGCCAAGAGAATGCAAAGCTTTCATCAAGGCAAAGGGTGGCTACTTTGAAGAATCTCAAATATAATATACAGTTGAAGTCGGAAGTTTACATACACTTAGGTTGGAGTCATTAAAACTCGTTTTTCAACCACTCCACAAATTTCTTGTTAACAAACTATAGTTTTGGCAAGTCGGTTAGGACATCTACTTTGTGCAGACACAAGTAATTTTTCCAACAATTGTTTACAGACAGATTATTTCACTTATAATTCACTGTATCACAATTCCAGAGGGTCAGAAGTTACATACACTAAGTTGACTGTGCCTTTAAACAGCTTGGAGATTCCAGAAAATGATGTCATGGCTTTAGAAGCTTCTGATAGGCTAATTGACACAATTTGAGTCACATTGGAGGTGTACCTGTGGATGTATTTCAAGGGCCTACCTTCAAACTCAGTGCCTCTTTGCTTGACATATGGGAAAATCAAAAGAAATCAGCCAAGATCTCACAATAAAAAATGTAGACCACAAGTCTGGCTCATCCTTGGGAGCAATTTCCAAACGCCTGAAGTACCACAGTCATCTGTAAACAATAGTAAGCAAGTAATAAACACCATGGGACCACGCAGTCGTCATACGCTCAGGAAGGAACGCTTCTGTCTCCTAAGAGATGAAACGTACTTTAGTGTTGAAAAAGTGCAAATCAATCCCAGACAACAGCAAAGCACCTTGTGAAGATGCTGGAGGAAACAGGTACAAAAGTATCTATATCCAAAGTAAAACGAGTCTTATATCGACCTTACCTGAAAGGCGCTCAGCAAGGAAAGAAGCCACTGCTCCAAAACCACCATAAAAAAGCCAGACTACGGTTTGCAACTGCAAATGGGGACAAAGATTGTACTTTCTGGAGAAATGTCCCTGGTCTGATGAAATAAAATATAACTGTTTGGCCATAATGACCATCGTTATGTTTGGAGGAAAAAGGGGGAGGCTTGCAAGCCGAAGAACACCATCCCAACCATGAAGCACGGGGTGGCAGCATCATGTTGTGCGGGTGCTTTGCTGCAGGAGGGACTGGTGCACTTCACAAAATAGATGGCATCATGAGAGAGGAAAATGATGTGGATATATTGAAGCAACATCTCAAGACATCAGTCAGGAAGTTAAAGCTTGGTCGCAAATGGTCTTCCCAAATGAAACATGACCCCAAGCATACTTCCAAAGTTGTGGCAAAATGGCTTAAGGACAACAAAGTCAAGGTATTGGAGTGGCCATCACAAAGCCCTGACCTCAATCCTATAGAAAATCTGTTGGCAGAACTGAAAAAGTGTGTACGTGCAAGGAGGCCTACAAACCTGACTCAGTTACACCAGCTCTGTCAGGAGGAATGGGCCAAAATTCACACAACTTATTGTGGGAAGCTTGTGGAAGGCTACCCGAAATGTTTGACCCAAATTAAACAATTTAAAGCCAATGCTACCAAATACTAATTGAGTGTATGTAAACTTCTGACCCACTGGGAATGTGATGAAAGAAATAAAAGCTGAAATCTCTCAATCTCTCTACTATTATTCTGACATTTCACATTCTTAAAATAAAGTGGTGATCCTAACTGACCTAAGACAGGGAACGTTTACTTGGGTTAAATGTCAGGAATTGTGAAAAACTGAGTTTAAATGTATTTGGTTAAGGTGTATGTAAACCTCTGACTTCAACTGTAAGTACTAATGACATGGAGAAAGAAAAAAAGTTGAAGAAAGAGTAAAAAATAGAAGATTGAGAATTGTGTGAAAGAAAGAGTCAAGTAAGATACCAAAAAGTGTATAATAACACTCACCTGTGAAGTCCTCCGGACACTCGCAAGTGTACCCGCCTTCCCTGCTCTGGCACTTGCCGTTGTTCTGGCAGGGCCCTGAGTAGCACAGGTCAATCTCCGTCTCACAGTAGTCCCCAGTGAAGCCTGCTGGGCATCGGCAACGCAGCCCCGTCACCGGTTCAATTGGCCTGAACAGCACCGTATCCGAGGACACGAAGGGTGCTGAGCTGTCGAACCTCAGCACTGACACACACTTCATGTAGTTCTCACAGGGCTCACGGAGGCAGATGTTATCGTCGAAGGGCAGCACACGCTGGCTGGACACCAGGGTGAGCAGAGTCCGGTTCAGGTAAATCTGCTCCTGCAGGGCTTCTGAGGGGAAAAATCTTCCATGGGGGATGGTGCCCCCGGACCCCCCAAGTTTGTTTCCCCCAGAAGGGCGCAGGGCAGAGAAGGTGACGTTGAGGATGCTTCCCTGGACGTGCGTGTCGTTCTGGATGTTGAAGATGAAGACACCGGTGCGGCTGGTGGATAGGACGGCCGCCACGCCCTCCATGAAGTGGGAGAGGAGCGGAGACAGGAAGCGCTCCTGGGACATGTTCTCCAGACGCACTGTGATGCTGTTGGTCAGCATCTCATCGGTGATGATGGTGACGCGCAGGGTGCAGAGGGCCATGACGCGATGGACACCGTCTGGAATCAGAGACAAACAGGGTCAACCAGGGTCATAGAATAACACTTGCAAGATGCATTGGACACAAAGGTCATGTCAGTCAACATTTTAAATGGAAAGGGGGATATCTAGTCAGTTGTCCAACTGAATGCCTTCAACTGAAATGTGTCTTCCGCATTTAACCCAACCCCTCTGAATCCGAGTGGTGTGGGGGGCTTCCTTAATAGACATCCACGTCTTCGAGGGATTCAATCCAGCAACCTTTCAGTTACTGGCCCAATGCTCTAACCACTAGAAACATACCCAATTAACCTAATTAGAAACAAAGCACTGCTTTTAACGTCTGCTGGTTTCTTCCACTTTAAGGTAAGGCTGTGGCGGCGAATACGGAGTGTTCACCCCCGTCCATTCACCTCTTTCTCAATGCTAAGGATCAAACCAAATCAAATTTTATTTGTCACATACGCCAAATACAACAGGTGTAGACCTTACCGTGAAATGCTTACTTACAAGCCCTTAACCAACAATGCAGTAAAGAAATAGAGATAAGAAAATATTTACTAAATAAACTCAAGTAAAATATGTAAAAGTAAAAAAGTAACACAATAAAATAACAATAATGAGGCTATATACACAGGGTACTGGTACCAAGTCAATGTGCGGCGGTACAGGTTAGTCGAGGTAATTTGTACATGAAGGTGTGGTGTGTTTGGACTATGTAGGGGTGTTTGGACTATGATCGTTTGTTGGTGATGTGGACACCAAGGAACCTGAAACTCTCGACCCGCTCCACTACAGCCCCATCGATGTGAATTGGGTCGTGTTCGGCCCTCCTTTTCCTGTAGTCCACGATCATCTCCTTTGTCTTGCTCACGTTGAGGGAGAGGTTGTTGTCCTGGCACCACACTGCTAGGCCTCTGACGTCCTCCCTTTAGGCTGTCTCATCATTGTCGGTAATCAGGACTACCACCGTTGTGTCATCACTAAACTTAATGACGGTGTTGGAATCATGCTTGGCGACGGAGTCGTCGGTGAGAACAGGAGGGGACTAAACATGCACCCCTGAGGGGCCCCCGTGTTGGGGATCAGTGTGTTATTGTCTACCCTTACCACCTGGGGGCGTCCCGTCAGGAAGTGCAGGATCCAGTTGCAGAGGGAGGTGTTTAGTCCCAGGTTGTTAGCTTAGTAATGAGCATTGTGTGCACCATGGTGTTGAACGCTGAGCTGTAGTCAATGAACTGCATTCTCACATAGGTCTTCCTTTTGTCCAGGTGAGGAAGGGCAGTGTGGAGTGCGATTGAAATTGCATCATCTGTGAGTCTGTTTCCGGGATGATTGTGTTGATGTGAGCCACGACCAGCCTTTCAAAGCACTTCATGGCTACCGACGTGAGTGCTACTGGGTGGTAGCCATTTAGGCAGGTTACCTTCGCTTTCTTGGGCACATGGACTATGGTGGTCTGCTTGAAACATGTTTGTATTACAGATTTGGTCAGGGAGAGTTTGAAAATGACATTGAAGCCACTTACCAGTTGGACCGCGCATGCTCTGAGTACATGTCCTGCTAATCCGTCTGGCCCTGCGGCCCTGTGAATGTTGACCTGTTTAAAGGTCTTGCTCACATCGGCTACGGAGAGCGTGATCACACAGTCGTCCAGAACAGCTGGTGCTCTCATGCATGCTTCAGTGTTGCTTGCCTAAAAGCAAGCATAAAAGGCATTTAGCTCGTCTGGTAGGCTCTCGTCACTGGGAAGCTCGTGGCTGGGTTTCCCTTTGTAGTCTGTAATAGCTTGCAAGGTCTAACACATCCAACGAGTGTCAGAGCAAGTGTAGTAGGATTAAATCTTAGTCCTGTATTGAAGCTTTGCCTGTTTGATGGTTTGTCTGAGGGCATAGCAGGATTTCTTAATAGCCTCCGGATTAGTGTCCCGCTCCTTGAAAGCTGCAGCTATAGCCTTTAGCTCAGAGCGGATGTTGCCTGTAATCCATGGCTTTTGGTTGGGATATGTACATACGGTCACTGTGGGGACAATGTCATCAATGCACTTACTGATGAAGCCGGTGACTGAGTTGGCATACTCCTCAATGCCATTGGATGAATCCCGGAACATATTCCAGTCTGTGCTATCAAAACAGTCCTGTAGCGTAGCATCCACGTCATCTGACCACTTCCTTATTGAGCGAGTCACTGGTACTTCCTGCTTTAGTTTTTGCTTGTAAGCAGGAATTAGGAGGATAGAATTATGGTCAGATTTTGCAAATGAAGGGTGAGGGAGAACTTCATACGTGTCTTTGTGTGTAGAATATACAGTAGGTGGTCTAGTTTTTTTCCCCTCTGGATGCATATGTGACATGCTGGTAGAAATGAGGTAAAACATATTTAAGTTTGCCTGCATTAAAGTCCCCGGCTACTAGGAGCTCTGCTTCTGGATGAGCATTTTCTTGTTTGCTTATGGCCTTATACAGCTCGTTGAGTGAGGTCTTAGTGCCAGCGTCTTTTTGTGGTGGTAATTAGACGGCTACAAAAATATAGATGAAAACTCTTGGGAGATGTGGTCTACAGCGTATTATGAAGAACTCTAGGTGAGCGAAAGTATTCACCCCCCTTGGCATTTTTCCTATTTTGTTGACTTCCAACCTAGAATTAAAATAGATTTTTGGGGGGTTTGTATCATTTGATTTACACAACATGCCTACCACTTTGAAGATATTTTATATTGTGAAGAAGAACAAGAAATAAGACAAAAAAACAGAAAACTTGAGCATGCATAACTATTCACCCCCCCAAAATCAATACTTTGTAGAGCCACCTTTATCAGCAAATACAGCTGCAAGTCTCTTGGGGTATGTCTCTATAAGCTTGGCACATCTAGCCACTGGGATTTTTAGCCATTCTTAAAGGCAAAACTGCTTCAGCTCCTTCAAGTTGGTGTACAGCAATATTTAAGTCATGCCACAGATTCTCAATTGGATTGAGGTCTGGGCTTTGACGAGGCCATTCCAAGACATTTAAATGTTTCCCCTTAAACCACTCGAGTGTTGCTTTAGCAGTATGCTTAGTATCATTGTCCTGCTGGAAGGTGAACCTCCATCCCAGTCTCAAATCTCTGGAAGACTGAAACAGGTTTTCCTCAAGGATTTCCCTGTATTTACTGCCATCCATCATTTCTTAAATTCTGACCAGTTTCCAGTCCCTGCTGATGAAAAACATCCCCACAGTGAAGCATGGTGGTGGCAGTGTCATGCTGTGGGGATGTTTTTCATCAGCAGGGACTGGAAACTGGTCAGAATTGAAGAAATGATGGATGGCAGTAAATACAGGGAAATCCTTGAGGAAAACCTGTTTCAGATGGTATTCTCGGGGTGATGAGAGGTGTTGAGTTTGCGCCAGACATAGCGTTWTCCTTGATGGCCAAAAAGCTTAATTTTAGTCTCATCTGACCAGAGTACCTTCTTCCATATGTTTGGGGAGTCTCCCACATGCCCTTTGGCGAACACCAAATGTTTGCTTATCTTTGGTCTCTTTGTTGCCACTCTTAATGCCCTCCTTGCCTGGTCCGTGAGTTTTGGTGGGCGGCCCTCTCTTGGCTGGTTTGTTGTAGTGCCATATTCTTTCAATTTTTTAATAATGGATTTAATGGTGTTCCGTGGGATGTTCAAAGTTTCTGATATTTTTTTATAACCCGACCCTCATCTGTACTTCTCCACAACTTTGTCCCTGACCTGTTTGGAGAGCTCCTTGGTCTTCATGGTGCCGCTTGCTTGGTGGCATCCCTTGCTTAATGGTGTTGCAGACTCTGGGGCCTTTCAGAACAGGTATCTATATATATATATATATACTGAGATCATGTGACACTTAGATTGCACACAGGTGGCCTTTATTTAACTCATTATGTGACTTCTGAAGGTAATTGGTTGCACCAGATCTTATTTAGGGGCTTCATAGCAAAGGGGGTGAATACATATGCACACACCACTTTTCCGTTTATTATTTTTTTGAATTTTTTAAAACTATTTTCGGTCATAAGAGATGGTAGCATAAACATTATGTACAAAATGAACGTTCTGCGCATGTGTTATTTTACTCACACTTTTTTTTCTATGTAGCTGCTGCTCACACTCCCCCTCCCTTCATGTTTCTCTTTTTACTCACCCTCTTCTGAACCATAATGATGTAGCCTATGTCTCAGCCTCATATTTCTCCTCACAAACTTCTCTGTCTGTTGTAATGGATTTTGCAGTTGCACAAGCAGGATGCGGTCCCTACACATTGTATTAGAACAATCTGCATTTTGTGTGATGATGTAGGCTAATCTTTGTTGTTGCTGCCATATCGTAGCCACTAGCTACAGTTCCTGAAAAAAGAACACTACTACTTTGCCTTTCTGCCTCCTGCTTAGACAATGTTTGCAATGACGATGAAGACATTTCATTAAATTGCTAATTAGACTGCGTGTCTGTGTCTTGCTTTAGCTGCATACTAACTCCCCACTCAAGTTTTGCATTGGGGCGGAAAACAATCTGCGTTTCAACAACATACAGGCCCCTAAACTGCTACCTAGCTGTTCCATCTCTGGGCAGCCGAACGTCTAGGGTGTCGAGCGTTTATCTGGACTAGAGCTCTGCTACTCGACCCGAGCCCAACGGGCCCCGACATTATGCATGGGGTTAGGGCCGGGTAGGGCATGTTTTTTCATCAATAACTAGGGTACGGGTAGGGCTCGGGTATCACTAAATTGATCACTAACATTTTGAAGTTGTGCCATTTGCTCGTTCTTTGCTGCACAGTACAGTCATATCTTATTAAGATTATAACATGGTATCAGACGTGCTTCAACCTCGTCAAGTACAAGACAGGAGAGATTATTTCACAGAAAAGAATAATGTTCATTGAGTTTAGAGTGACAAAAAGTAGCTAACTGCTCTCTCATGTCTTGTCATTGAGCAAAGTCGCCCAAGCGGAGCTGTTGCTATGGATACTCACAGACCCAGAGCTGCCATTAGCAGAACACATGCAGACCGAGCAGAGAGCAGGGAGAGAGTGACAGACAGAGTGGAGAAGCTAATAGATTTACTTTATCTCTTCATTTATTTCTGATTTCGGGTTTCTAGCAGGGCCGGGACATAAATTTGGTAGGGCCTGAACTTTGAGGTCATGGGTAGGGCTCGTGCTTAAAATTCATGCTCGTGTATGTATGCAAATATGGAAGGAGGGGGAAGCGATTGTGGAGTTGGCAGCAGCTACGTAAAAATAAAAATTCACATGCGCAGAAGCTCCTGTATCTTTAGCTATGGAAAATCAGGTTCCAGAAAATCTGTAACCACAGCCACTCCGTTTAAGTAATGCCTTTTGGTTTGAAGAATGCTCCTGCAACCTTTCAACTTTATCACAACAATAAAGCAATATCTTTCTTCAACAATTACCAGTGGGGGAAAAAAATATGACTATCCTATTTAATGAGATTCCTACCGACTGTGACCAATTCCCCATCAACATAAAACTGAGGTTCAGTTAAACTTGTTGCGTAATGGAACATTTGTGAAGCCTGATAATCCAGTGCCCTAATCAAAGGTAAAACACCAGGTAGTGTGTGAACATTGGAGCAGACAGTGTTTCCTCCATTTAACCCATACGAGTCTAAACCCTGTCTAAGCCGRGGGGGGGTTCTACAAAAGGAAGTTTGTTCTGACGTGTCTGTCCTCWTATTTTGAGCACTAAACAGTCTCCATATACAGTACCTTCAGAAAGTATTCAGACCCTTTGACTTTTTCCACATTTTGTTACGGTACAGCCTTATTTTCTAAAATGTATTACATAGTTTTCCCAACCCTCATCAATCTAGACACAATACCCCATAATGACAAAGCAAAAACAGGTTTAAAAAAAATTGACATTTACATAAGTATTCAGACCCTTTACTCAGTACTTTGTTGAAGCACCTTTGGCAGCAATTACAGCCTTGAGTCTTCTAGGGTATGACACTACAAGCTCGGCACACCTGTATTTGGGGAGTTTCTCCCATTCTTCTCTGCAAATCCTCTCAAGCTCTGTCAGGTTGGATGGGGAGCGTCGCTGCACAGCTATTTTCAGGTCTCTACAGAGATCGGGTTCAAGTCCGCGCTCTGCCTGGGCCACTCAAGGACATTCAGAGACTTGTCCCGAAGACTTGTCCCGAAGCCATCTTGTATTATGCTAATTAGATTGCCACAGGGACGCGGACATCTCCCTTATTAAACTGCAATATCTTGACAAACAGTGTTCGACTGGCGCTTAAAAATGAAAACATTGCAAAGTAGGTGGAAGCACTGTCAAGTCCACTGTTGTGGCACTTTAACAATACAGCGCATGAATAAAAGACATGGTGTAGTGTTCTTTGTCAGAGTATCTGACAGACAGATGGTATGTCTAGATATACCATAGCCCTATTGTTAAGAGATAAAGGACTATTCCTAAAACCAGTGGGTTGAAGAGGGTCAAGACAATTCTTTCCTTTGTTTGGTATGCTCTTTTCTCTCTCCCCTGATGGCTCTACCCATTTGGCCCCTCTATCATGCGAATGCAGTGTGTCATAATTACCAAACAAAGACGACAAGGTTTACACTCTGTTACACTGTCCTCTCACATACTGTCAACTCAGCCAGACACACAACAGCCTCCCACTCCTCCTCACACACACACACGCACGCACACACCCTTTCTCATGAATATATTCACACACAATTGATATGCACATACATGCATGTATAAAATATGTACACACACACACACACATACACGCACGCACACACACACACAAAGAGCGAGACAGATCTCAAGTAGCAGCTGGTTATACAAAGACAGCAGGATGCCAAGACGCACAGAAAGGATTGTAGACAAAAGAGAGATTTCTAGTGCTTATGGCTTTGAAATGCACCACATAATTACAATGAATGTGTCTGTGTACATTAAGTATCTCACATCTGGGAAACGCTTCCTCAGTCCAAATCAATTGTTGTTCCTACCCCACCTAACCACTTAAAAATACATGCTAAAGCAGGGAACAGGGTGCAGACTACTTACCAAATGTACAGTGGTTGTGTTTCAACATATAATTTTATTTTTATTTTATTTCACCTTTATTTAACCAGGTAGGCTAGTTGAGAACAAGTTCTCATTTGCAACTGCGACCTGGCCAAGATAAAGCATAGCAGTGTGAACAGACAACACAGAGTTACACATGGAGTAAACAATAAACAAGTCAATAACATGGTAGAAAAAAGAGAATCTATATACAATGTGTGCAAAAGGCAGTGAGGTGGCAATAAAGCGAATAATTACAATTTAGCAGATTAACACTGGAGTGATAAATCTCAGATGATCATGTGCAAGAAGAGATACTGGTGTGCAAAAGAGCAGAAAAGTAAAATAAATAAAAGCAGTATGGGGGGTGAGGTAGGTAAATTGGGTGGGTAGTTTACAGATGGACTATGTACAGCTGCAGCGATCGGTTAGCTGCTCGGATAGCAGATTTTTAAAGTTGTTGAGGGAGATAAAAGTCTCCAACTTCAGAGATTTTTGCAATTCGTTCCAGTCGCAGGCAGCGGAGAACTGGAAGGAAAGGCGTCCAAATGAGGTTTTGGCTTTAGGGATGATCAGTGAGATACACCTGCTGGAGCGCGTGTTGCGGGTGGGTGTAGCCATCGTGACCAGTGAACTGAGATAAGGCGGCACTTTACCTAGCATAGCTTGTAGATGACCTGGAGCCAGTGGGTCTGACGACGAACATGTAGCGAGGGCCAGCCGACTAGGGCATACAGGTCGCAGTGGTGGGTCGTATAAGGTGCTTTAGTAACAAAAACGAATGGCACTGTGATAAACTGCATCCAGTTTGCTGAGTAGAGTATTGGAAGCTATTTTTAGATGACATCGCCGAAGTCGAGGATCGGTAGGATAGTCAGTTTTACTAGGGAAATTTGGCGGCGTGAGTGAAGGAGGCTTTGTTGCGGAATAGAAAGCCGATTCTTTGCTTTGATTTTGGATTGGAGATGTTTGATATGAGTCTGGAAGGAGAGTTTGCAGTCTAGCAGACACCTAGGTACTTATAGATGTCCACATATTCTAGGTCGGAACCGTCCAGGGTGGTGATGCTAGTCGGGCGTGCGGGTGCAGGCAGCGAACGGTTGAAAAGCATGCATTTGGTTTTACTAGCGTTTAAGAGCAGTTGGAGGCCACGGAAGGAGTGTTGTATGGCATTGAAGCTCGTTTGGAGGTTAGATAGCACAGTGTCCAAGGAAGGGCCGGAAGTATATAGAATGGTGTCGTCTGCGTAGAGGTGGATCAGGGAGTCGCCCGCAGCAAGAGCAACATCATTGATGTATACAGAGAAAAGAGTCGGCCCGAGAATTGAACCCTGTGGTACCCCCATAGAGACTGCCAGAGGACCGGACAACATGCCCTCCGATTTGACACACTGAACTCTGTCTGCAAAGTAGTTGGTGAACCAGGCAAGGCAGTCATTAGAAAAACCGAGGCTACTGAGTCTGCCGATAAGAATATGGTGATTGACAGAGTCGAAAGCCTTGGCCAGGTCGATGAAGACGGCTGCACAGTAATGTCTTTTATCGATGGCGGTTATGATATCGTTTAGTACCTTGAGCGTGGCTGAGGTGCACCCATGACCGGCTCGGAAACGGATTGCACAGCGGAGAAGGTACGGTGGGATTCGAGATGGTCAGTGATCTGTTTGTTGACTTGGCTTTCGAAGACCTTAGATAGGCAGGGCAGGATGGATATAGGTCTGTAACAGTTTGGGTCCAGGGTGTCTCCCCTTTGAAGAGGGGGATGACGCGGGCAGCTTTCCAATCCTTGGGGATCTCAGATGATACGAAGGAGAGGTTGAACAGGCTGGTGATAGGGGGTGCGACAATGGCGGCGGACAGTTTCAGAAATAGGGGGTCCAGATTGTCAAGCCCAGCTGATTTGTATGGGTCCAGGTTTTCCAGCTCTTTCAGAACATCTGCTATCTGGATTTGGGTAAAGGAGAAGCTGGGGAGGCTTGGGCGAGTAGCAGCGGGGGGGGCGGGGCGTGTTGCCAAGGTTGGAGTCGCCAAGGAGGAAGGCATGGCCAGCCATTGAGAAATGCTTGTTGAAGTCTTCGATTATCACGGATTTATCGGTGGTGACCGTGTTACCTAGCCTCAGTGCAGTGGGCAGTGGGAGGAGGTGCTCTTGTTCTCCATGGACTTTACAGTATCCCAGAACTTTTTGGAGTTAGAGCTACAGGATGCAAATTTCTGCTTGAAAAAGCTGGCCTTGTTTCCTGACTGACTGCGTGTATTGGTTCCTGACTTCCCTGAACAGTTGCATATCGCGGGGGCTCTTCGATGCTATTGCAGTTCGCCACAGGATGTTTTTGTGCTGGTCGAGGGCAGTCAGGTCTGGAGTGAACCAAGGGCTATATCTGTTCTTGGTTCTGCATTTTTTGAACGGAGCATGCTTGTCTATATAGGGTGAGGAAGTAACATTTAAAGAATGACCAGGCATCCTCAACTGACGGGATGAGGTCAATATCCTTCCAGGGTACCCGGGCCAGGTCGATTAGAAAGGCCTGCTCGCAGAAGTGTTTTAGGGAGCGTTTGACAGTGATGAGGGGTGGTCGTTTGACCGCGGACCGTGGCGGATACAGGCAATGAGGCAGTGATCGCTGAGATCTTGATTGAAGACAGCAGAGGTGTATTTGGAGGGCAGGTTGGTCAGGATAATGTCTATTAGGGTGCCCATGTTTACGGATTTAGGGTTGTACCTGGTGGGTTCCTTGATGATTTGTGTGAGATTGAGGGCATCAAGCTTGGATTGTAGGACTGCCGGGGTGTTAAGCATATCCCAGTTTAGGTCACCTAACAGAACAAACTCTGAAGCTAGATGGGGAGCGATCAATTCACAGATGGTGTCCAGGGCACAGCTGGGAGCTGAGGGGGGTCGGTAGCAGGCGGCAACAGTGAGAGACTTATTTCTGGAGAGATTAATTTTTAAAATTAGAAGTTCGAACTGTTTGGGCATAGACCTGGAAAGTATGACAGAACTTTGCAGGCTATCTCTGCAGTAGATTGCAACTCCTCCCCCTTTGGCAGTTCTATCTTGACGGAAAGTGTTATAGTTGGGTATGGAAATCTCAGAATTTTTGGTGGCCTTCCTAAGCCAGGATTCGGACACGGCAAGGATATCAGGGTTGGCAGAGTGTGCTAAAGCGGTGAGTAAGGCAAACTTAGGGAGGAGGCTTCTGATGTTGACATGCATGAGGCCAAGGCTTTTTCGATCACAGAAGTCAACAAATGAGGGTGACTGGGGACATGCAGGGCCTGGGTTTACCTCCACATCACCCGAGGAACAGAGGAGTAGTAGGATGAGGGTGCGGCTAAAGGCTATCAAAACTGGTCGCCTAGAGCGTTGGGGACAAAGAATAAAAGGAGCAGATTTATGGGCGTGGTAGAATAGATTCTGGGCATAATGTGCAGACAGGGGTATGGTGGGGCGTGGGTACAGCGGAGACACACCCTCGTCCACTTACTCTCTCGCCTTATGCCCTTGGGGGAATCCCCGAAGCCATCTTTGCCGTCGGTCCAAACAATTAGCCAAGCAAGGGAAGTTGGCAACGTAAGCCCCTCAGCACTCATTTGTGATCGAGTTTGCGAGTGTACAATGCTGTTCACTCTGGGGCCTGAAACGCCCCATAATTCAATTCAAGATGACTGTACATCGGCAAAGAAAATTCAGCCAAAACTTAAAACCAACATCAATATGGAGAAGTGTAAGTAAAATCGAATATAAATAAGTTAGAAATGGTTCTACTAGTGCACATGACGGCACAAACCTAATTGTAAAAGTAATGATGGTTTTGTTTGGTTAGCTTTTGGAAACATTAGCTTGCGCATACAACTTTCCCTGACATCATACATTGTCATTTTTGATATACCTGATATCGCCTGACGGCTAGCATTTAATGTCTGCGGATGCATTGTCTTCTAGCCAAGATATGAAATGCAATCATGATTGACTGACACAACCGTGGGACGAACGAGTGGCAAAATAGCGGGCAAGGGCGGCCCATTTAAAATTCAATCATTCTTCCCTCGCCCATTGCCCTGCATCATACGTCATGATGCGTCATCAGAAGTGTCCGCTTCATTTGAGGGCTGAGGGGAGAGGGTGTGTCTTTTACGTGTTTGGAATGCAGCCCCTTTCTTGCCTTTAGCAAGTTGTTGGTTGTGTACCACCCTGTTTGTCTTCAGTCTCACACAGTGCCTTCGAACTTCTGTTGTGATTATAGTTCAAGATTATTGAAGTTAAACTGAATAGTCTGGTCTGCGAGAACTAATTAGTGGGAAGCAGTGGTGCAGGCTCTAGAATTAAAGGCTGCGTTTTGGTAACAAATAGTGCATTTAAATCTCAGTCTGACACAATAAATCCAAGTCATGAATACAGAGAGCGGCTCTGCTTGGCAGCCGATGAGAAAGAGCACCTCTATGGCTGTTTGCCAACTCTAGCGACAGTCTTATCAGTGCTCGACAGACACACACCAGGGTGTCCTGTTTGCCTTGGCATGAGAGTATCAGCACGTAATCTCCTCGACAACAAGACCATTCTCTCAAATAAAACGCTGACAAAAGCTAATTGGTAGTTATCAAATGCAGTAATTAACCCCCTATAGTCGATTGATGCACCGGTGCGTCAATCTAAGTAGCATAATAAAAAAATCCCCATCAAAATCCGTCAATTTGCTCCCGAGTGGCGTAGCGGTCTAAGGCACTGCATCTCAGTGCTAGAGGCGTCACTACAGACACCCTGGTTCGTATCCAGGCTGTATCACATGGGAGTCCCATAGGGCAGCGCACAATTGGCCCAGCGTCGTCCGGGTTTGGCCGGTGTTGGCCGTCATTGTAAATAAGAATTTTTTCTTTACGGACTTGCCTAGTTAAATAAAGGTTAAATAAATATTTAATTACATTTAAGCTAGAGATATCTGCAGTGAAAGGTGGCAGAGCTAGAGCGGTGTTTGTCAGACCATGAGACATCCTGAAAWATCGGTCTTCTCATGAAAAGTTCTGTAGCGTCTGAACAGTTTAGGCTACAAACTAATGTAAACCCACTGTAGAAAGGGGAGATTCTCATGAACATAATGGTGCTCTCCCCACAACTGTCACGGGACTCATCTGAAGGTAACCGGTACCGGCTTAAAATTATTAATGGAAGGATGAAGGTAGTTTTGTGCCTACCCAAAGAAGAGGTTAAATTCTGTATGTGTAAATTTTAGTTTTATATATACAGCTCCCGAGTGGCGCAGCAGTCTAAGACACTGCATCTSAGTGCTAGAGGCGTCACTACAGGCACCCTGGTTTGAATCCAGGCTCTATGACAACCGGCCGTGATTGGGAGTCCCATAGGGCGGCGCACAATTGGCCCAGCATATGAAATCATGTAGTAACCAAAATATGTGTTAAATCAAAATATATTTGAGAATCTTCAAAGTAGCCACCCTTTGTCTTGATGACAGCTTTGCACACTCTTGGCATTCTCTCAACCAGTTTAATGACGTACTCACCTTGAATGCATTTCAATTAACAGGTGTGCCTTGTTAAAAGTTAATTAGTGGAATTTCTTTCCTTCTTAATGTGTTTGAGCCAATCATTTGTGTTGTGACAWGGTAGGGGTGGTATACAGAACATAGCTATCAGGTTTCCGGTAAGACCCAAGTGCAGACTGTGTAGAAGTAGCAATGTTTATTGTAACAACAGGGGCAGTCAAACGACAGGTTAAGGCAGACAGGGGTCGATAATCCAGAGTAGTGGGGCCAAGGTACAGGACGGCAGGCAGGGTCAGGTCAGGCAGAGTGGTCAGACAGGCGGACTCAAGAGTCAGAACAGGCAAGGGTGAAAACCAGGAGGGCGAGAAAAAGAGATACTAGGGAGAAGCAGGAGCTGAGACAAAAACGCTGGTTGACTTGACAAACAAAACGAACTGGCAACAGACAGAGAACACAGGTATGAGTATACAGGGTATAATGGGGAAGATGGGYGACACCTGGAGGGAGGTGGAGACAAGCACAACGACAGGTGAAACAKATCAGGGCGTGACAATAGCCCTATTTGGGAAAAGACCAAGTCCATATTATGGCAAGAACAGCTCAAATAAGCAAAGAGAAATGACAGTCCATCATCACTTTAAGACATGAAGGTCAGTCAATGTGGAAAATGTCAAGAACTTTTCATGTTTCTTCAAGCACAATGATGAAACTGGCTCTCATGAGGACCGCCACAGGAAAGGAAGACCCAGAGTTACCTCTGCTGCAGAGGATACGTTCATTAAAGTTAACTGCACCTCAGATTGCAGCCCAAATAAATTCTTCACAGAGTTCAAGTAACAGACACATCTCAACATCAACTGCTCAGAGGAGGCTTTGTGAATCAGGCCTTCATGGTCGAATTGCTGCAAAGAAACCACTACTAAAGGACACTAATAATAGGAAGAGACTTGCTTGGGCCAAGAAACACGAGCAATGAACATTAGACTGGTGGAAATCTGTCCTTTGGTCTGATGAGTCCAAATGAGCAATTTTTGGTTTCAACCACTGCAGTGTCTTTGCAAGAGGCAGAGTAGGTGAACGGATGATCTCGCCTTTTGTGGATCCCAATGTGAAGCAAGGAGGTGGTGTGATGGTGTGGGTGTGCTTTGCTGGTGACACCGTCTGTGATTTATTTAGAATTCAAGGCACACWTAACCAGCATGGCTACCACATCATTCTGCAGCAATATGCCATCCCATCTAGTTTGGGCTTAGTGGGACTATCATTTGTTTTTCAACAGGACAATGACCCAACACACGTCCAGGCTGTGTATGGGCTATTTGACCAAGAAGGAGAGTGATGGAGTGCTGCATCAGATGACCTGGCCTCCACAATCACCCGACCTCAACCCAATTGAGATGGCTTGGGATGAGTTGGACCGCAGAGCGAAGGAAAAGAAGCCAACAAGTGCTCAGCATATGTGGGAACTCCTTCAAGACTGTTGGAAAAGCATWCCAGGTGACGCTGGTTGAGAGAATGCCAAGAGTGTGCAAAGTTGTCATCAAGGTAAAGGGTGGCTACTTTGAAGAATCTCAAATATTAAATATATTTTGATTTAAMAWWWWWTTKGGTTACCACATGATTCCATATGTGTTATTTCATAGTTTTGATGTCTTCACTATTATTCTACACTGTAGAAAATAGTAAAAATAAAGAAAACCCTGGAATGAGTAGGTGTCCAAACTTTTGACTGCTACTGTATAAATATATATTTCCTGAGCTTTCTTATATCTCTTAGATATAGGACAAACACTTCAAAACCTATTTTCATATGAATTTGCTTTTGACTGTCTATTTTGCCATTTATAAATGTGTTATTCAATGTGTTTCTCTGGGCTATAGTAGTAAAGGCCAAATTCAATATTTTATCAACTATTTTTTTAAATATTTTGTTTGATACCCAACTGCTTAGACTTTGAAGAATCAAGCCCTTTGAAATGGAATTCTGGAAATTAGTGTCTCGGAGGTTAAGCTAATAAAGAAATACATTGATCAATTGATGCCCGATCTTTTCATTTATCAAGCTAGGATTAAAACAGATTGTGTGTCATCATACTCCCATGGTCAAGGTGATATGTGTGTGGGATTGAGAGACTACTATGCACTACGGAATGGGGAGTGACAGAGAGAGTGCCGCAGGCAGGGGGAACACTARACATTAGCTCTTCTTTGACAAGACATCCTCCCTCCTTACAATAGGGTTATTCCTTGTGAACACAGAAATGTCCTTTGGAAGAAGGTGATTCTGCTTCCAATGACACACATCAGACCCAACATAGAATTTGATTCACCAACACAAATCAATTAAATCTTCAATAGCACAGGGATCTTTGGATGTATTTGACATCCTATTCGTTTTTTGTCATCAAGCCTGTCTTTACAACAGCCAGAGACAGTTCAATATTTTTCAAACACAACAACCTGATAATTTGGCATGTTTTTCTCAGGGTCTAAAAYCTAAATTAAGAGACACTCAACTCCTTTACTCCCCTTCACAGGCGTAGGCATTGCATTTAGGCAGATGGGAAGCGGTCCAAAGTGTTCGTGCCATCTTTTAGCGATGAAAGGAAGAATAGGGCCACTGTTATAGCCAGGCAGGGCACTGTTACACCAAAATAACAAGCTATTACACAGAGGGGCTAACTACAATATTTAATGACGCTTGGGAGACTTGAGGCTAGCTACTTCATTTATCTTTTAGCTGTGGTCTGTCATGCAGGCAAGACGGTTGATATAAATAATACGGTGATAAAATCAAAGACCTTTTTCAGCTTAATAGATTGTCTCTGCATTGGATCCTTCTGCATCTTAATTGGAGATAATCAAATGATATCTATTCACTTCCCATCATAACAGGGTCAATGTTCCACACATCCAGGTGTCTCCCATTGCGGTCAATCGCTCTTTTTGAAGAAAGATGATGTCCACTGGATCAATAGCACAACATACTAGATGTTCTACCTCCCCAAAAAGCCATTAGCAACAGCATTTCTGGTGACTGACCCAAATAATCTCTTGCTGCTTGGAGCAAGAGATTTTGTGTCATCGCACAAAGAGCACTGGGAAGCTGGAGKACTCCTGATATCTCCAGGAGTGATAAGTATGATTTGTGTCTTTTATTTGTTGTTGACTAGTACTGTTTTTTTGCTAGCTAGTTTAAGTGCTGCCTGTCTTCCCAGTAGTCTACTTGGTGTGTGAACTGCTGACTGCTCATAACCTGGAGATGATTGTTGACATATCAACCAGGATTAAGGTGCAGGGCAATTTGTGACTGTTGTTGTTTTTCATAGTCAGTGGCTGTATTGGAGGGGGAGTGGTTTCTCCTCTCCTAGACAATCTGCAATTAGTACCGGGAGAGTGTGCTCTTCACCTTTGCAAGGCAATTAGCAATTAGTATTAGTACTTCAGCCTCCCCTGTTTTCTCAGCGGCGGTCTCGTCGCTGACACGAATAATTCTGCCGAGTTATTCGAGCAAGGCAAAAGAGGAAGGCTCCACACCACTCTCTCACTTTAGTATCTTACCTAATTATTTTCAGATGATCTCATGTTCCTCTTTTGTAGCTTTGGCAACTGTGTGTGTGTGTTTTCTATACCTGTTCACTCCTCTCCCTGTAGGTTTTACAGACTCTCCCCATCCCTCGGCTGCAAGCCTTCTAATTTAGTGTACCCTGYGCACACAACCCATGTGTAATTCCTGTCTCTGGCAGCATTCGGAACTGCCTATGCTGCCCCTTGACTTTTTGGCCCTGACGGAGACATGGATCAGCCCAGAGAACACTGCTACTCCAGTGGCTCTCTCTTCATSTGACTACGTTTTCTCTCAAATTCCGAGAGCATCTGATYGTCGCGGTGGTGGCACAGGGCTACTCATTTCTMCTAAGTGGAGATTCTCTTTTCTCCCTCCCTTACCGGTCCATCTCATTTAATTCCATGCKGTCACTGTCACTTGTCCACTCAAGCTTAACGTTGTTGTCATCTATCGCCCACCAGGTGTACTCAGAGAGTTCCCTCAATGAGCTCGACAGCTTGATAAGCTAATTTCCTGGTGACTTCAACTTCCCAACATAGGCCTTGGCTTAATTTCTATCCAGGTAGGCAGGTAGCCTAGAAATTAATAGTGTTGGGCCAGTAACCGAAAGGATGCTGGTTCGAATCCTCGAGCCGGCAAGGTGGAAAAATCTGCCCGTGAGGAAGGCAGTTAACCCTTAACAACAATTTCTCCCTCAGGGCACTGATGCCATGGTAGTTGATTAAGGCAGCCCCCCGCATCTCTCTGATTCAGAGGGGTTGAGTTAAATGCAGAAGACATTTCGGTTGAATGCATTCAGTTGTGCAACTGACTAGGTATCGCCTTGCTTCTTTTGACCTCACAATTTCCCAGTCCCCTCTAGGCCTGGGCGATATGGACAAAATATCATATCACAATATTTCTCACATTTGACAGTATTTTATGTTTTTGAATACTAAATGTTCTAAATATGCTTTTTGAGTATCTCTAGGGTGGCAACACATAAATAAGTGATTTCAATGGGGCTTTCTCCCTTTTATACTTTTCAAATCTGCATTTATCAATTTCTGCATTTCCTGCACTTTTATTATAATTTCCACACTGTGCCAMGCRGCATGTGGGAAAACAAATCTAGGMCTAGTTAATTGGTGAACTGTTRGAATCATGGAAATATAATGATYATTCTAATTCTATAGTTGGAATATAGTGGGCTGCACCTTGAATAGATTGTTGTTTGGCATGACAATGAGTGAATAAGCCAGTGAGGTATTATTGACAGTGTAGGAACCAAAGTGTTGGTGAGTGTTTCCAGGTGACCCTAATTAGATGCTACATGACATGTTTTCTTACTTCATGTRGCTAGCTAACCAACATATTCATGCTTCACCTATTCTTCTCTGATAAGATACTGTTGCACAAAAATGTTTAATCTAGGCCTATACCAGCACTGGTACCTGGCAGTATTAGYTAACTAGATAAGTTTGTTCTGAGWACATTTAGAAAGYTAGCTAGTGATTAGGATTAGCGSTTAACACATTGCTTTTKCAACACCTTGCTAGTTTATTTTCTCAGCAAACAGTAGCTTGCAGACAGTAAGATACACAAACTATGTGTAATTATAGAACACTTGTGGAAAGCAGCATGGCACCAGCAACGTTGCATCCATCTGACCACGCAGAGTGAACGACAAGAAAGTGCGTGTGACTCCATGGTCGAACTGCTCTCTCCTTGAGTGACGGGGCAGGGCTTGGTGTGGTTAGCGGCATGCAGCAGCAGAAGGAAAGGTAGAGAGGAGACTCAAGTAGAAAACAGAGTAAGCTATARAAACTGACATTATACCCGCCGGAGTCGCGTATCACATTTAACAAACCAAACATTGAAATACYKTTATAGTAGGTMAAGTAAAGACTCAAACTGGTCCTTGCATCAATACCGGTATATACTGTAGTAAAATACAAGGCAGGAAATATGTTTATTTAGAGACCTGGAGGGGGGTTGCAGTGAGATTAGTAGGCARACAGCCTCTAGTWAAGATGAGGTCAAACTAAGGGCTCCCGAGTGACGCAGTSGTCTAAGCCACTGCATCTCAGTGCTAGAGGTGTCACTACAGACCCTGGTTCGATTCCAGGCTGTATCACAACCGGCTGTGATTGGGAGTCCCATAGGGSGGTGCACAATTGATCCAGCGTCGCCCGGGTTTGGCCAGGGTAGGCCGTCATTGTAAATAAGAATTTGTTCTTAACTGACTTTCCTAGTTAAATAAATAAATAAWTAATTATCCTCTCTGCAGACAACTTTGTCAACCACTTTGAAAAAAAGTTTGAAGACATCCACTCTTCCTTCACTCAGCCTATTGAGTCCACTGGTCCCACTCACACAGAACTACCCTATGCCTTGACATCTCTCTCCAGATGAAATCTGGCGACTAGTGGGGTCCGGCCATTGGCCCACCTGCTTGCTCGACCCCATCCCCTCCCTCCTTCTCCAGACCATCTATGAAGATCTTCTCTCATTCCTCATTTCCCTTCTCAACTCATCCCTGACCATTTGCTGCATCCCCTCTGACTTCAGAATGGCCCAAGTYGCTCCCCTCTTCAAGAAAACAACTTTCGACTCCTCTGACATCAAAAACTGCAGACCAGTATCCCTTCTTTATTTTCTTTCCAAGACACTTGAGTGTGCTGTCTCTGACCAACTCTCTCGCTMCCTCTCAGAACAATCWTCTTGACCCTAACCAGTCAGGCTTCAAGACGGGTCACAACCGAGACTGCTCTTCTCTGTGTCATGGAKGCTCTCCTCACTGCCAAAGCTAAGCTCTTTTCTCTGTTTTCATCCTCCTAGATCTATCCGCTGCCTTTGACAMCAAGAACCATAAGATCCTCCTCTCCAACCTCTCAGGGCTGGCCGTCTCAGGCTCTGCACACTCTTGGATTACATCCTACCTGGCAGGCCGCTTCTACCAGGTGACATGGAGAGGATCTGCGTCTGCACCACATACTCACACTACTGGTGTCCCCCAGGGTTCGGTTCTAGGCCCTCTCCTCTTCTCTCTATATACCAAATTACTCGGCTCCGTCATATCCTCACATGGCTTCTCCTATCATTGCTATGCGGATGACACTGAACTACTTTTCTCATCCCCCCCTTCTGACACAGCTTGGATGTCATCCCACCACCTCAAGCTCAACCTCGACAAGATGGAGCTGCTCCTCCAAGACCTCTTCATCACAGTTGACAACTCCACGATGTGCCCCTACCAGACTGCAAAGAACCTTGGCGTGACCCTGGACAACACCATGTCGTTCTCTGTAAATATAAAAGCAGTGACTCGCTTTAACAACATCCGTAGAGTATGACCCTACCTCACACAGGAAGGAGCGCAGGTCCTAATCCAGCAACTTGTCATCTCCTGTCTGGACTACTGCAGCTCACTGTTGGCTGGGCTCCGTGCTTGTGCCATCAAACCCCTGCAACTTATCCAGGACTTTGCAGCCCGCCTGATGTTCAACCTTCCTCTGCACACCCCACTGGCTTCCAGTCTAAGCTTGCATCCACTACAAGACCATGGTACTTGCCTATGGAGCAGCAAGAGAAACAGTCCCTCCCCACCTTCAGGCTATGCTCAAACCCTACAACCCAACCCGAGCACTCCGTTCTGCCGCCTCTGGTCTCTTTGGTCCTACCACCCCTACGGGAGGGCAGCTCCTGTTTAGCCCAGTCCAAGCTCTTCTCTGTCCTGGCACTCCAATGGTAGAACCAGCTTCCCCTTGACGCTAGGACAGAAGAGTCCCTGTCCATCTTCAGAAAATATCTGAAACCCTACCTCTTCAAATAATAAATAACCCCACAGCAACCCCCCCCCCCCCAAAAAAAACTTTTATGAAATAACACTTGCACTTTACTTCCCCCCCCTTTACTAGCTCTGACTTTGCTGATAACTACTTTATTGAGGGAAAATGTATTTACTATGACTGTGTTATGTGGTTGTCCCACCTAACTATCTAAAGACGAATTCGCTAAATGTAAATCACCCTGGATAAGATGTCTGCTAAATTACTAAAATGTAAATGCAAAGGAGAACAGTCAGTGTGCATATCTGCCTCCCCAAGTGCACATTTCACTGAGTGTAGAGCAGCACCCAAACGTGGGCCTTTCCCCAGCCTGTCAGAGAGAAATGTGGCAACATTTCTCCAGCAGCACATGGTGGAGACAAGTAATAACACCTTACTTGAATCCTTTGTCAAAMATCTAAAAATCAAGAACATCTAGGGATTGCAGGAGATGTTTCGGAWATGTTGACACATACAATAGTTCCATAAAAACAAACTTGCACATACTGAGCTTATAAAGTACGTTCTTATTTTGTGCCAACCCTTCAGCCCCATGGCCTTCGTCAGAGCTCTAACATGCATTTAGCCGTGTCCTGGAAACAGGACTATCAGCTTTGATTGAATATGGCTAACTTAGGGTAGCTCCGTTCATTTGCTGACACACCACTGGTGGTTACGCCATTATTTTCCCTTACATGTTTGGGCTGAGTTCTATTGTCTCAATACTGACTTTACACAGTCATTCCCGCCCCAACAAAACCCCAGAAGAATGCAATAAAAGCAGTGAGAGGCACCGCTAGGTTAATTAATGAAGCCTGTAGCAGTAAAAGTGTCCATATTGTGCCGTAAAGCCCTGTGAAAGGAGCTCATGATAAGGGTCTTATAGGCACTCAGGAATGGGTGAGGCTCACATTGGAAGTCAACCTGTCCAAGTCGACTGCTCTTCATTCAAATCTGAGAGAAAAGAGTGGGGAAAGAAGGAGGGTGGGGAAATAAGAAGGCCAAAAGGTAAAAATTGAAGGCTACACGTTAAAGCAGGGCTCTCCTGTTCCTGGAGAGCTACCGTCCTGTAGGTTTTTGCTCCAACCCCAATCTAGCGCACCTGATTCTAATAATTAGCTGGTTGATAAGTTGAATCAGGTTAGTTACAACTGGGGTGGGTGTAAAAACCTACAGGAGAGTAACTCTCCAGGATAAGGGTTGGAGAGCCGTATGTTAAAAGGAGAGGAGGGAGAAAGGAAAAAGAGAATGGGGGGAGAAAGGAAAAAGAGAACGGCGGAGGGAAAGAAACAAAAGAGAGATGACTGAGAGGAGAGAAAGATGGGTGGAGAGAGGGGAAAAGACTGAGCACCACATAGCGTGCCAAAGCCTTTCCCTACTCATCCGCTTCTGGCTCTAAACAACATTGGTGGGGAACGTCAAGGCTTTGATCAAGGCAAAGGTATAAAACACCAGGAGAGAATAGCATGGGGTTTCTCTCAACTAACCATGGTATTTTAGTTTTTGGGCATGCCTGTTCAACATTGTCATAAGAAGATGCTACTGCAGAATAAAACCAATAGGCCTATATGGAATAACCAATAGGCCTATATGGAATAATGTGGATAGGGGTAGATATAAACAGTATTGGACCTAATGATTACTGGGTTAAACTCATTAGCATAGTTTTAATAATGTAGCCTAGATCAGGGCTCTCCAACTCTATCACTGCAGAGCTACCCTCCTGTAGATCTTCACTGCAACCCCCAGTAGTAACTAACCTGATTCAGCTCATCAACCAAATCAAATCTTATTTGTCACATCCACAGAATACAACTGGTGTAGACTTCACCATGAAACCCTTGCTTACGAGACCTTCCCAACAACGCAGAGTTTAAAAGAAATAGTAACACAAGAGGAATCAAATAAAATACACAAGAATGGAGCTATATACAGGAAGTAGCAGTACCAGATCAACGTGCTGAGGTTTCAAATGTGCACTGAACAAAAATATAAATGCAAAATGCAACAATTTCAAAGATTTTACAGTTCATATAGGGAAATCAGTCAATTGAAATAAATAAATTAGGCCCTAATCTATGGATTTCATGACTGGGAATACAGATATGCATATGTTGGTCACAGATGGTTTGAAAAAAGACTGGTTTTCTGATCCACACCCCTGTCTGGTGTTCACCATTTGCGTCATGCAGCGCAAAACATCTCCTTCGCATCGAGTTGATTATGGCCTGTGGAATGTTGTCCCACTCCTCTTCAATGGCTGTTTGAAGTTGCTGGATATTGGCGGGAACAGCAACACGTCGTTCTAGAGCATCCCAAACATCCCACACAACGCCATACACGCTGTCTGCCATCTGCCCAGGACAGTTGAAACCGGGATTCATTCATGAAGAGCACACTTCTCCAGCGTGCCAGCGGCCATCGAAGGGGAGCATTTCCCCACTGAAGTCAGTTACAACGCCGAACTGCAGTCAGGTCAAGACACTGGTGAGGATGACAAGCACGCAGATGAGCTTCCCTGAGACAGTTTGTGTAGAAATTCTTCGGTGGTGCAAACCCACAGTTTCATCAGCTGTCCGGGTGGCTGGTTTCAGACGATCCTGCAGATGAAGAAGCCGGATGTGGAGGTCCTGGGCTGGAGTGGTTACACGTGGTCTGCAGTTGTGTGGCCGGTTGGACGGACTGCAAAATTCTCTCAAACGACGTTGGTCGTTTGACGACGTATGATGGGTATTCAATACTCTGATAACAGCTCTGGTGGACATTCCTGCAGTCAGCTCGCCAATTTCACATTCCCTCCAAACTTGAGACATCTGTGGCATTGTGTTGTGTGACAAAACTGCACATTTTAGAGTGGCCTTTTATTGTCCCCAGCATAAGGTGCACCTGTGTAATAATCATGCTGTTTAATCAGCTTCTGAATATGGCAAACGCAGTAAAGTGCTGTGCTGTTTGAATGAATGCTTACGAGCCTGCTGTTGCCTACCACCGCTCAGTCAGACTGCTCTATCAAATCAGACTTAATTATAGTATAATAACACACAGAAATACGAGCCTTAGGTCATTAATATGGTCAAACTATAACTTTGAAAACAAAACATTTATTCTTTCAGTGAAATACGGAACCGTTCCGTATTTTATCTAACGGGTAGCATCCATAAGTCTAAATATTGCTGTTACATTGCACAACCTTCAATGTTATGTCATAATTAAGTAAAATTCAGGCAAATTAGTTCGCAATGAGCCAGGCGGCCCAAACTGTTGCATATAAATATGCAGGTTTAAAAAAATATACTTCTGTGTATTGATTTTAAGAAAGGCATTGATGTTTATGGTTAGGTACATTTGTGCAACGATTGTGCTTTTTTCGCAAAAGCGCTTTGTTAAATAATCCCCCGTTTGGCGAAGTAGGCTGTCTTTGTTAGGAAGAAATAGTCTTCACAAAGTTCGCAACGAGCTAGGCGGCCTAAACTGCTGCATATACCCTGACTGTTGCACAGAACGCAAAAGAAGTGACACAATTTCCCTAGTTAAAATAAATTCATGTTAGCAGGCAATATTAACTAAATATGCAGGTTTAAAAATATATACTTGTGTATTGATTTTAAGAAAGGCGTTGATATTTATGGTTAGGTACACATTGGTGCAACGACAGTGTTTTTTTCGCGAATGCGCTTGTTAAATCACCAGTTTGGCGAAGTAGGCTGTGATTCAATGATAAATTAACAGGCACCGCATCGATTATATGCAAAGCAGGACAAGCTAGATAAACTAGTAATATCATCAACCATGTGTAGTTAACTAGTGATTATGTTAAGATTGATTGTTTTTTATAAGATACGTTTAATGCTAGCTAGCACCTTACCGTGGCTCCTTACTGCACTCGCATAACAGGTAGTCAGCCTGCCACGCAGTCTCCTCGTGGAGTGCAATGTAATCGGCCATGATCGGTGTCCAAAAATGCAAATTACCGATTGTTATGAAAACCCGATTAATCGGTCGACCTATAGAGGAAACATATGAATTGGCTACAGTAGGCTACTAAATAAACTTCCCAGTGGCACACTGACTCAATGATGAAGATGGAGCGAATAGGCTACTCACTGGCGATGGCCGATGTCGTTGTGGCAATAGCCTAGATAAACTCCATTTGATTTCCAAACTGTACGTTTTTCCCGCGACTGTATTTTGAAATTTGCGAAAGGCAAACTGACAGCCTCAACATACCATTGAAATATAATCCATAGATGGCCGTTTCCATTCAAAAAAGGACTAGTGTACCCATGAATTTAACAGTCAAATTGCCACATTACGAGGTTTCAATCCCTTCGGATTACATGTCTATGGCTACAACGCAACAAATTGTTCTCTACATTTATCTCGCATGCTTGCCAAATTGTGGCCTTCCAGACCGGTAACTCTCAAAATACAGGAAACAATTGAGTAAATGACGGATACAATGTACAGTGCCTTCAGAAAGTATTCACACCCCTTGACTTTTTCCACATTTTGTTGAGTTACAGCCTACACACAATACCCCATAATGTCAAAGTGGAATTATGTTTTTAGCAATAAAAAAAAAGAAAAGCTGAAATGCCTTGAGTAAATAAGTATTCAACCCCTCTGATATGGCAAGCCTAAATACTTTCAGGAGTAAAAATGTGCTTAACAAGTCACAGAATAAGTTGCATGTACTCACTCTGTGTGCAATATTGATTTTTGAATGACTACCTCATCTCTGTACCCTACACATACAATTATCTGTAAGGTCCCTCAGACAACCAGTGAAATTCAAACACAGATCCAACCACAAAGACCCGGGAAGTTTTCCAATGCCTCGCAAAGAAGGGCTAGATGGGTAAATACGTAGAAATGGAATATCCCTTTGAGCATGGTAAAGTTATTAATTACACTTTGGATGGTGTATCAATACACTCAGTCACAACAGTGTGTCCTTCCTACTGTAACTCAGTTGACGCAAAGGAAGGAAACTGCTCAGGGATTTCACCATGAGGCCAATGTTGACTTTAAAACAGTTACAGAGTTTAATGGCTGTGATAGGAGGATGGATCAACTACATTGGAGTCACTCCACAACACTAACCTAAATGACAGAATGAAAAGAAGGAAACCTGTACAGAATAAAAATATTCAAAAACATGCATCCTGTTTGCAACAAGGCACGAAAGTAAAACTGCAAAAAATATGGCAAAGAAAGTAATACAAAGTGTTATGTTGGGGGAAAATCCAACACAACACATCACTGAGTACCACGCTTACTTTTTTTAAGCATGGTGATGGCTGCATCATGTTATGGGAATGCTTGTCATGGGAAGGGAGTTTTTTGGGGTAAAAAGAAACAGAATAGAGCCAAGCACAGGCAAAATCCAGTTTCAGCAGGAGAATAACCTAAAACACAAGGCCAAATATACACTGGAGTTGCTTACCAAGATGACATTGAATGTTCCTGAGTGGCCTAGTTACAGTTTTGACTTAATTCAGCTTGAAAAGCTATGGCAAGAATTGAAAATGGCTGTCAGAGCTTGAGGAATTTAAATAATAATAATGTGCAAATACTGTACAATCCAGCTGTGAAAAGCTCTTAGAAACTTACCCCAAAAGACTCACAACTATGTTTGCCAAGGGTGATTCTAACATCTATTGACTCAGGGGTGTGAATACTTATGTAAATTAGATATTTCTGTGTTTCATTTTTATTAAATTACCAAAGATGTCTATTTTTTTTGAAATATCCGTCATTATGGGGTATTGTGTGTAGATGTAATCAGACTGTAATTCAGACTGTATGTAACTCAACAAAATGTGGATTATGTCAAGGGGTATGAATACTTTCTGAAGGCCCTGTATATGTTATGGTGTGGGGTGCATTTTCCTGGCATGGTTTAGGTCCACTCATTGGCGTATTGGATCTGTTCTGGTGGCTCGTGGTGGCCCAACACCCTATTAAGACACTTTATGTTGGTGTTTTCTTTTATTTGAGCAGTTACTTGTATGTGCTTGTGATACAATTTAAAGCTGCAATATGTAACTTTTTGGGCAACCTGACCAAATTCACATAGAAATGTGAGTTAAAAATATGTAATTCTCATTGAAATAAAGTCTAAATCTGTTCTCTGTGCACTATTTCTAGGCTTCCCGTTCTTAAGTTTCATTTTTGYGTCTTTTACTTTCGGTTTTGTACACCAGCTTCAAACAGCTGAAAATACAATATTTGCAAATGTTTTATCTCTGCCTCTGGCCCCCTATGGGCTTGGGCCCAGGGCGTTGAGCCCGTGTAAAACCCTGCATTAATCCAGACTTGCAAACAGCCACATGCGATTTCAATTTGCATCAATGCGCTCCTCCACTTTCAGTTTAACTCTGCCAAATGTCAAGAATCCAGACATATTACTACAAATGACTAGGTTAGCATGTACACTGTAAAACTTGGCATATGGTCATGACAAATGGCCAAAAGTTGAATAAAATGAATGGGGATTTCCACAACTGAAAGGGAATTGAACTTTAACAGAAAACGCTGAGAGGTGAGTGGGTGTTAACCATCAGCATTTTATTTTTCTCTTGTCTATCTCTGTGGTAAAATAACATTCAGTCATTTACTGTGAAATGTCAGAAATGCTCAACCAAAATGTTTAATTGTGTTTTGTTTGAGGAATTCAGAGATTAGAGCTTAGTTCCAGCAGTGGGTGATGACCTACTGACCAGTGTATTTGTGTAACCTCATAGGAAATACCTTCATAGAAATCATGCTTTACGTCTCAGATTTCAACAATTCCTTTTGTATCCCGCAGCATCCATTTTCAATTTGAAAATAAAGCCCCTCTTCTGTAAATGGGTAGCTGAGGAAAAGGGGAACAATAGGTGCAACTCAACTGAAAAAGGAAACCAATGCCTATAAAATAAATTCTGAATCAATGGTGTCAATACATTGCAGTTTTGTGATGAACAGTGAAACCAAATGCAGAATGTTCCTGTCAGCACAGTCTAGTAACTCTCAAGTTGGCAGCTATCTGAAAAAGTATCCAACTCCATCCAAATACAAAATATAGCTGCCAACCCCAAATCAATGCTAATCAGCATCTCCCACGAAAAAGTGGAACTTTTAMTTTGAAGCCAAGTGTGAATTAGCCTATATGAGCAAATGTGAGCTAGTTAGACGAAACACCTGTTTTGACAGGCCCACTGTCTGATCCTGGTCTGACTGAGCCCCAGACACGAAGAGAAAAAAACAAATCCCTTCTTTCAGCGATTGTCTTTCCTCCGAGTTGCTGTCCCACAAACAGCTTTGTGTGAGCATGACAGAAATCTGCATAAGGACAATAGCTCCCATTGCCCTGCTTCTAAAGGGTCTGAGAAGTCCCCCTCTCTGTAACTCCCAAAAAAGGGACCCGTTTTAGAACCCCCACCCCTCCTTAAGAATGTCCCAAGGAGTGAGAATGCTTCCGGTTGCTATAGTGACACCCTATGAATTGCCAAAGCCTCACAGTCTCCAAATTCCCCCTTTGCCCCTTTCTCCAAGGTTGAACCACTTTGGGTCTAGTGGGAGATAGAAACCTCCCCCACACTTTCTTTAGGCGGGAAGGCCAGGTTAACCAATACTTGCACAGGGGTATTCCAGATAGTTTAAAAAGGGCCATTAACTACAGTAAAGAAAAAGGTTGTCTGTAAGTTGTTTCGCCACAGAAAGCTCCATAAATATAAGGTGAGTCACGTCCTAAAATTAGAGGATGCAACGAATCAAGGAAATGCAACTGAGATTCTCCCCCAATCACCAGCCGTCAGCACTTGAAGCACTTTAAGTCACGATGATGTCATCCTTCCTATGTGCTAAGTCTGGCATGCTGTAGTGTGTGATACTATCCCGTAGTACCATTCACTACAACAAAAGTCTAGGATTTGACTAAAACTTGCTCAAATAAAGTAGGCCTTTTTCCCCGAGGGTATGGGAATGCCTTAAAGAAAACTTGGGAAAATCCTGAATTGTAACGGGAGAGTGATCTGAGAATATTTAGTGGGTTTAGCGGAAGGTTTGGAGGATTATCATGACAGTTTTTGTGGTTAGGAAGTGACACATTGTCCTCTTACATTGGCCCTCACCTTTCATCATCTAAAATCACTCCAACCCGGAGTAGCTTACAAGTTGAACGTTGTAAGGAAAATATGTATACCTCCATGCATATTCTAAATAATATGTATATTTCATTTAATAAAGGTGCAATATAAATATATCCTTCTGCAATTCAATTGACATTAACTAAACTTTGGTTGAAACAGTACGGTCCCAAAAGCTTTGGCAATTCAACACCCCACTCTTATTTTATAAAATGACAGAATAGTTCAATAAAATCAAGTTAAACATTGAACTATTTGGCTCCCCATTGGAATGCAGATCTGATTATAGCGAATTCCCTCCACGCCACTCTCTCCCCATGCTTAACAGGGCATGAGCAGGGCATTTTGGGACTAACAAAGTTAAGGGAGAACACACCACAACCACAAACTTTTATTTAACTAGGCAAGTCAGTTAAGAACAAATTCTTATTTACAATGACGGCCTACCCGGGCACAGCCGGATGTGATACAGCCTTGTTTCGAACCAGGGATTGTAGTGACGCCTCTTGCGTTGAGATGCAGTGCCTTAGACCGCTGCGTCACACGGAGTATGTTTGTGACACAACTCTTCCAGTTGGTCGTAAATTAAGTAAACATGAGTGGAAAATATGTGACTGAATGTTTTGGCATAGAAATAAAATAAAATAAAAATATTTGTCACATTTCCCGAATACAAGCCCTTTACCAACAATGCAGTTTTAAGAAAAAAAGTGTTAAAATATTTACGAAAATAAACTGAAGTAAAAAAAATGAAATAAAACATATATTTTTAAAATAAAATAAGACAAATAGAAAATAACAAATAATTAAGGTGCAACAATAAAATAACAGTAGTGAGGCTATATACAGGGGGTACCAGTACAGAGTAAATGTGCGGGGGCACCGGTTAGTTGAGGTAATTGAGGTAATATGTACATGTAGGTAGAGGTAAAGTGACTATGCATGGGTAATAAACAGAGAGTAGCAGCAGCGTAAAAATGCGGGTGGGGTGGGGACAATGCAAAAAGTCCAGGTAGACATTTGATTAGCTTTTCAGGAGTCTTATGGCTTGGGGTTAGAAGCTGCTAGGAAGTCTTTTGGACCTAGACTTGGCACTCCAGGACCGCTTTCCGTGCGGTAGCAGAGAGAACAGTCTATGACTAGGGTGGCTGTAGTCTTTGGCATTTTTTTGTGCCTTCCTTTGACACCGCCTGGTATAGAGGTTCTGGATGGCAGGAAGCTTGGCTCCAGTGATGTACTGGGCCGTATGCACTACCCGCTGTAGTGCCTTTCGGTCAGAGGCCGAGCAGTTGCCATACCAGGCGGGGAAGTACAGCCGCGAGCTGCCAAGTGACAAAAGCTAAATTACTTCTATGCTCGCTTTGAGGCAAGTAACACTGAAACTGTTCCGGACGACTGTGTGATCACGCCCTCCGTAGCTGATGTGAGTAAGACCTTTAAACAGGTCAACATTCACAATGACGCAGGGCCAGACAGATTACCAGGACGTGTACTCCGAGTATGCGCTGACCAACTGGGCAAGGGTCTTCACTGAAATTTTCAACCTCTTCCTGTCTGAGTATGTAATACCAAAATTTTTCAAGCAGACCACCATAGTCCCTGTGCACAAGAACATTAAGGTAACCTGCCTAAATGACTACCTACCCATAGCACTCACGTCTGTAGCCATGAAGTGCTTTGAAATGATGGTCATGGCTCACATCAACACCCTTATCCCAGAAACCATAGACCCACTCAAATTTGCATACCGCCCCAACAGATCCACAGATGATGCAATCTCTATTGAACTCCACACTTCCCTTACATAACCTGGACAAAAGGAACACCTATGTGAGAATGCTATTCATTGACTACAGCTCAGCATTCACCACCATAGTGCCCGCATAGCTCATCACTAAGCTAAGGACCCTGGGACTAAACAACTCCCTCTGCAACTGGATCCTGGACTTCCTGACGGGCCGCCTCCAGGTGGTAAGGGTAGGTAACAACACATCTGCAGCGCTAATCCTCAACACGGGGGCCCCTCAGGGGTGCGTGCTCATTCCCCTCCTATACTTCCTGTTCACTCATGACTGCATGGCCAAGCACGACTCCAACACTATCATTAAGTTTGCCGATGACACAACAGTAGTAGGCCTGATCACCAACAACGACGAGACAGCCTATATGGAGGAGGTCAGAAAACTGGCCATGTGGTGCCAGGACAAGAACCTCTCCCTCAACGTGATCAAGACAAAGGAGATGAATATGGACTACAGGAATAGGAGGACCGAGCACGCCCCCATTCTCATCGACGGGGCTGTAGTGGAGCAGGTTGAGAGTTCAAGTTCCTTGTTGTCCACATCACCAACAAACGAACATGGTCCAAGCACACCAAGACAGTCGTGAAGAGGGCATGTCTAAACCTATTCTACCTCAGGAGACTGAAAAGATTTGGCATGGGTCCTCAGATCCTCAAAATGTTCTACAGCTGCACCATCGAGAGCATCCTGTATGGTTGCATCACTGCCTGGTATGGCAACTGCTCAGCCTCTGACCGCAAGGGACTACAAAGGGTAGTGCGTAGGGCCCAGTACATTGGTCCAGGCCAAGCTCCCTGCCATCCAGGACCTCTATACCAGACAGTGTCAGTGGAAGGCCCTAAAAATTGTCATAGACTCCAGCCGCCCTAGTCATAGACTGTTTTCTCTGCTACCGCATGGCAAGCGGTACCGGAGTGCCAAGTCTAGGTCCAAGAGGCTTCTATACAGCTTCTACCCCCAAGCCATAAGACTCCTGAACATCTAATCAAATGGCTACCCAGACTATTTGCATTGCCACCTTCCCCTCTTTTACGCTGCTGCTACTCTCTGTTTATTATCTATGCATAGTCACTTTAATAAGTCTACCTACATGTACATATTACCTCAATTACCTCAACTAACTGGTGCCCCCGCACATTGACTCTGTACCAGTACCCCCTGTATATAGCCTCGCTATTGTTTTTGTACTGCTGCTCTTTAATTATTTGTTACTTTTATTTCTTATTTTTTTAGGTATTTTTCTTAAAACTGCATTGTTGGTTAAGGGGTTGTAAGTAAGCATTTCACTGTAAGGTCTACACCTGTTGCATTCGGCGCAAGTGACAAATAACCTTTGGTTTGATTTGGTTTTGATGCAACCAGTCAAGATGCTCTCGATGGTGCAGCTGTAGAGCTTTTTGAGGATCTGAGGACCCATGCCAAATCTTTTCAGTCTCCTGAGTGGGAATAGGCATTGTCGTGCCCTCTTCATGACTGTCTTGGTGTGTTTGGACCATGATAGTTTGCTGGTGATGTGTACACCAAGGAATTTGAAGCTCTCAACCTGCTCCACTACAGCCTCATCTATGATTATGGGGGCGTGCTCGGTCCTCCATTTTCTATTGTCCACAATCATGTCCTTTGTCCGTAGCTTAGTGATGAGCTTTGGGTGTGCTATGGTGTTGAACGCTGAGCTGTAGTCAATGAATAGCATTCTCACATAGGTGTTCCTTTTGTCCAGGTAGGAAAGGGCAGTGTGAAGTGCAATAGAGATTGCATAATCTGTGGATCTGTTGGGGCGGTATGTAAATTGGAGTGGTTCTAGGGTTTCTGGGATAATGGTGTTAATGTGAGCCATGACTAGCCTTTCAAAGCACTTCATTGCTATAGACGTCAGTGCTATGGGTAGTTAGTCATTTAAGCAGGTTACCATGGTGTTCTTGGGCAGAGGGACTATGGTGGTTTGCTTGAAACATGTTGGTATTACAGACTCGTTCATGGATAGGTTGAAAATGTCAGGGAAGACACTTGCCCAGTTGGTCAGCGCATGCTCGGAGTACACGTCCTGGTAATCCGTCTGGCCCTACGGCCTTGTGAATGTTGACCTGTTTAAAGGTCTTACTCACATCGGCTACGGAGAGCGTGATCACAGTCATCTGGAACAGCTGATGATCTCATGCATGCTTCAGTGTTGCTTGCCACGAAGCGAGCATAGAAGTTATTTAGCTCATCTGGTAGGCTCATTTCACTGGACAGCTCGCAGCTGTGCGTCCCTTTGTAGTCAATAATAGTTTGCAAACCCTGCCACGTCCGACGAGCTTCGGAGCCGGTGTAGTGTATTATTCAATCTTAGTCCTGTATTGACACTTTGCTTGTTTTTTGGTTCGTCGGAAGGCATAGTGGGATTTCTTATAAGCGTCCCAATTAGAGTCCCGCTCCTTGGAAGCGGCAGCTCTACCATTTTTAGCTCAGTGCGGATGTTGCCTGTAATCCGTGGCTTCTGGTTGGGGTATGTACGTACGGTCACTGTGGGGATGACGTCATCGATTATCTTATTGATGAAGCCAGTGACTGAGGTGGTATACTCCTCAATGCCATCGGAAGAATCCCGGAATATATTCCAGTCTGTGTTAGCAAAACAGTCCTGTAGCTTAGCATCTGCTTCATCTGACCACTTCCTTATTGAGCGAGTCACTGGTACTTCCTGCTTTAGTTGTTGCTTGTAAGCAGGAATCAACCGGATAGAGTTATGGTCAGATTTGACAAATGAAGGAAGAGGGAGAACTTTGTACGTGTCTGTGTGTGGATTAAAGGTGGTCTAGAGTTTTTTTCCCTCTGGTTGCACATTTAACATGCTGGTAGAAATTAGGTAAAACAGATTTAAGTTTCCCTTCATTAAAGTCCCCGGCCAATAGGAGTGCCGCCTCATGGGCATTTTCTTGTTTGCTTATGGCGTTATACAGCTCGTTGAGTGCCGTTTTAGTGCCAGCATCGGTTTGTGATGGTAAATAGACAGCTACGAAAAATATAGATGGAAACTCTCTTGGTAAATAGTGTGGTCTACAGCTTCTCATGAGATCCTCTACCTCAGGTGAGCAAAACCTTGAGACTTCCTTAATATTAGATTTCGGTGAAACATAAGATATTACAGATTTTAATGTCCAGTTGGTAGGATAGTCTTGATCAGAGCTCATCCATTTTGTTATCCAATGATTGCACGTTGGCTAATAGAACTGATGGTAGAGGGCGATTACTGACTTGCCGTCAGATCCTTAGAAGGCACCCCGACCTATGTCCCCGATATCTCCATCTCTTCTTTATGCGAATGACGGGGATTTGTTTCTTGTCGGGTGTCTGAAGTAAATCCTTCGCGTCCGACTCGTTAAAGAAAAACTCTTCGTCCAGTACGAGGTGAGTAATCGCTGTCCTGATATCCAGAAGCTCCTTTCAGTCATAAGAGACGGCGGTAGAAATATTATGTACATTATAAGTTACAAATAATGCGAAAAATCACACACAAAAGCACAATTGGTTAGGAGCCCATAAAACGGCAGCCATCTCCTCCGGCGCCATCAGGTAGTTGGATTGAGTCAACATTGGTCAAGTTCACATGTATCTTTAATCGGTAACTATGTATATCATAAAGCATACATTACACATCTAAAATGCATCATAAACATGTCATTATCGCTACAACAAGCAAGCTTTGAAAGCTGAACGCTCTGAATACAATACGTTTCACATTAAACAAGTTCAGTTAGTTCTGAGTATGTGACTGCGTCTCTTATTCACACACTCATTAAGCTATAGACAATATGTCATGTATATGTTGTGCTTGTAGATGTGTAATGTAGCCTATGCTTTATGATATAGGCCTACAGTCCAGGGTTTTTTTTCTGGATCAAAAAGGGTCTTAGGTGGTGGACGTAGCAGCCGCCAGCCGTTGGCGCAGCTACATTTGAGACTCCCTCATCTTGGCATTGTATCATTTTTGGGGGGGCCGATTTTCTGCAATTCTACAAAAAAAATWGTTTGTTGCTGTTTTAAAGCAAATGTCTTGCAATTCTACACATTTGTGACTAGTTTCAGGAAACTAGGCCTATGTCACACGTCACTACTTTACAGGAGAGGCAAATTTACATCATCATAAATGTTTTAGGAAATTCCCTTTATTTTGGCAGAAATGCCTTCTGGAACATGTGAACTTTCATGTGCCTTAATAAGAAATGTGTATGCCATCTGTAAATACAAATACATTTTAAAAATTATGAGCATAGTTGGTTTAGCCACAGAAAAAGACCGGAACTGTCCCGCTACGCATGCTTGACAGAGATAATGGATGGGCTGGACATGCCGAGAGATGAGTTCGGATTGTTCTGCCATGTAACATGCTTCTGCCTATAACACGAGCTGCTCAGTATGTATAGGTAATCCTTTCTAACGCAGATAAAAAATAAAAAAAGATATCACAAAAAACTGCAACAAAGAACTAAGAAATCAAGGGAATGCCCGGTGGAAGCGGAGTATGATAGCTAAGGAGCTGGAGAAAATTCTGCCGTTTGATTGCAAAAATTACACGGAGGGAGTCGAAAAGAGAACGCCTGTCTCTGGATTACATCTTTATTACAAACTAAGTGCAACCATGCATGACATCAGTGACAGAGAGGGAGAAGCGTTCATCAATGTAGTGTAAAGATGTGCACTGAGAGTCGGGAAGCAAGTTCAGGGAGTGAGTGTTTTAATAAACAAATGGAAGATAATACAAAACAAGGAACTCGAACAGCACACAGACATGAAACAGAAACAATGACACCTGGGGAAGGAACCGAAGGGAGTGACATATATAGGAAGGTAATCAAGGATGTGATGGAGTCCAGGTGAGTGTCATAATGCGCGTAACTATGGTGACAGGTGTGAGCCATAACGAGCAGCCTGATGACCTAGAGGCCGGAGAGGGAGCACACGTGACAATAAGAGAGTCTAGCTAGTTACATTTTCAGATATTATATGTTTCAAATTTAGTCAAAGTTGTTTTCATTGCAAGTTAAAGCATACTGTTAGCTAGCTAGCTAATGCTAGCTGGCTGCCTCTCTAGCTAATGTTATGTGTATGATCTGTGTAGTAATATTCTTTGTGTCTCAGAAAGCGATTTGCATTGCTAGTTAAAGCCTAATGTTAGCTTGCTAGCTTACATTGAACCTAGCTGGGGAAATTTAGTTACCTGCTGATTCATGCACTGTAGTAACGTTATCAGATGGGATTACGTTTAAAAGACCATTTCACTGTACCGTTTACACCTTCTGTATCCTGTGCATGTGACAAATAATCTTACATTTGATTTGATATAGTGTGTGTGAAGAACATGACCTGCACCAAAGTCAAATTAGGATATAATGTTAGGCCAACGAGACAATGTCCAAGTTCCAAAATCCTCCAGTAGAATGCAGTGCTTTTATTTCGTCACACTCACAACCGTAAGCTATTTTCTGTAACAAGCTCGCCATTATCTTGTAAATAAAGATCTTGTTGTGAGTTTATTTTCCTGTAATAATTAATAAAAAATTAGCTTGAGTTAAGACGTTGTCATCTATGATATGGTCATTATTTGAACTGTATAGCCAGCTAACTTAACATTAGCTAGCTAGCTAACAAGCTAGAAACTAACCAAAACATTGTTTAGAACGTTGCTTTTAGTTGCCTGGTTTGCTAGATTGACATATTTTTATTTGATATTTTTTACCCTCTTTTTCTCCCAAATTTCATGGTATCCAATTGGTAGTCTCATCGCTGCGACACAGCCTGGAATCGAACCAGGATCTGTAGTGACCCCTGCACCACTCGGGAGGCCCTAAATTCATTTTTTAAACGGATGGGTTTGTTGGTGTTAAAATAAACCAGTAATGCTATTTTGGACCACTAGGCTGCTGATGTCATGCAGCCTGTCGTTTTTGTGTTTATACTTTTTGATAACGACAAGTTTGATGTAGGACGACAATAGAATGTTCATGATGTCACTGCGACAACTGTCTACAGACATGTTGGTAGATGTAGTATAAACCAGCATTTAGTCTTCTAATCTTTGGTTGTTTAGCACATGGCCTCATGTGAATCTTTTAAAGGGGCTAAGGCTTAATTAAGAGGGTGTGAACGAAGCTCAATGGGTGTAGACAAAGAAGAGCTCTCCAGTAGGTGTACCAAAACATTCAAGGCACATTTTCTCAAAAGTGGGGTTACAAGTTTATTAACTTTCAAAGCAGAATCACTTTCCCATTGTTCCTCAACTGCAGTGTATGAGCTACCATGAGTCTCTACTTTTATCCTATGTAAAACAAATATATGAAAACTGCTTAATTCATTGTTTTTAGAATTTTCAATTCTCCCAGTCTAGCTTTCATTTTGGTGATTGTTAGTTCTCAAAGATTATATTATTAAGAAATATACACTGAGTGTCCAAAACATTAAGAACACCTTAATTAATAATATTGAGTTGCATCCCCACTATTGAACCTCAGAACAGCCTCAATTCGTCGGGACATGGACTCTACAAGGTGTCAAAATTGTTCCACAGGGATGCTGGCCCATGTTGACTCCAATGCTTCCCACAGTTGTGTCAAGTTGGCTGGATGTCCTTTGGGTGGTGGACCATTCTTGATACACATGGGAAACTGTTGAGTGTGAAAAACCAAGCAGCGTTGAAGTTCTTGACACAAACCAGTGTGCCTATCACCAACTACCATAATCCGTTCAAAGGCATTTCAATCTTTTGTCTTGCCCATTCACCTTCTGAATGGCACACATACACAATCCATGTCTCAGTTGTCTCAAGGATTAAAAATCCTTCTTTAACCTGTCTCCCCCCCTTCAACTACTCTGAAGTGGATTTAACAAGTGACATCAATAAGGGATCATAGATCACACCTGGATTATTTTGTAGACTCAGTGTATAGGTCCATTATGTTTTCTACATTTATTTATATCTGGGTTTAGTTATTTTAGTTTTCACTTTAATCATTTTTCCATCCCAAAAATGTATAATAATAATTACACTGTTTGGATTTAGGCGACCCGAAAATGTGGTTTGCAGGCAGGATATGTATACAAAACAAGACATGGAGACACTGTTCTCCACTTAGGCTAATGATCCCAGTGAGAATAAAATATGACAAAAGCACTAGGCAGCCAACATCACATTAAACAAATTCCAACATAGAATGACATACAGCATAACGACACCCACAAAATGAGGTAACCTCTGTGGCGTCATCTGTACATTCCAAACAGACATGCTTTTGTTAGCTAGTACATGTACACCACCATTGTTCACATTGCAGCGAGAGCATGACAAGTTATGCAAATATGCAATTACCTGCTTTTCGTCATTGGCTCGCTTCAGGGATTGTCAATAAAGATCAAGGATATCTCAAATCTCCACTGTAAACAAATGTTTCAACAGTGACACAGTCATCATTGTTCATTCTCTATGGCACATTTCCTTTACCACTCAGTGTGAAGTCAGAGGATAAATGTGTAGCTGACATCTATCTTCTCAAGATTTCACCTGAGGTAACATTCTAACGTCCAATAACACCTTTTGTAGAGTGGACAAAATTAGCATAACCCAGTCTGAGTTTAAGTCCCTACTTGCAGGCCGAGTGGGCATCATGCATCCACAAGGCTATGTTATCAAACTCCACAGCAAGCTGAAAACAGTTCAATAACCACATTTTTGTATGAGTACTCAGAGCCACTGCAAGAACCCTTGATGTTTCCCTTGCCTAAGGTCCTACAATTGCAACGCTCCCTTTCTCAAATCACATCGCAGGACAAAACATAATCCCTATTAGTTTAAAAGTCAACATGAGGTTGCGTGAGGTTTGTCTCAGTCTGCAAAACAAACTCTGGAAAAATACATTTGCCTGGTTCACAAAATGCCACATCGCTGTCAAACCCACTTTTAGAAATGAAGGCCATTGGTTTGCATTAGGACCATGTCCTAAGCAGCAGAGCATGCTGTTGGTAATTTCCCCAAATTGAATTGGGGGGGGCTTTGGGTCTAATAGAGAGAGGTCCAGTGAACCCAGACACTAAGACCTGCCAAGTATTCTGGGCTAGGCATGGACAGCTAATCCAATTCTCATGGTTAGAGAAGCAATGCCCACAGATTCAAGATAACTAGCCCACATTTTTGGAAGAGAACAGAGTACATGAGCAAGAAGAGGGCAGAATTGTTCGTTTCTATATAGTAGTAGCAGGACTTGCACTAATGGAGAAACAGATCTCTGATGAAAGGGAAAGATAGTGATTATGTATGTTTGTGAGAAAGAAAAAAGAAAGGTGTGTGTGTGTGTGTGTGTGTGAGTACTGATACTCTGTCCAGACACTCAAATGAACCCAAGAGTGGGCGAGTTGCAGCATGCTCTGATCTTAGACTGGAGTGCGTATGAGATGCACTAGGAATCATAAATTACGCACATTTCTTCCTGTAACACAGCCCTAATCAATCATTGTTTCATAACAAAGATGTACGCCAGAGTGTGTAGGGAGCATGCCTACAATGTAGGCCTCAAAGGAACGTCTGGTTAGCTGAAAAGAGTTCACAGATTTTCTCTACACTGCTATTACTTGTTTATGCCGGTTTTAAAGAGGAACTGCACCCGCTGATTTGGCCTCTTTTTTTGGCATGCTCCTCATGAAATGCTGGCAGCCATTACAGAAGCCAAATGTGAGTTGGCTTAGGGGTGTGGTTTGATGTGGGTGTTTCTTGGGTGTGCCCTTGTTTTATTGTCACATACACCAAATAGGTGCAGGGAAATGTGTTGTTATTACAGGGTTTTAATAACTTTCAAATATAGTAACAGGTCCATGTAGAATAAACAACCCTTTACATAATACCACAGAAGCAGTGTTCTGCTAATATAACAATGTGCACCTTTCATCTTTCATTGTCATTCCCAGCCGATACGGATACTGTCTAGTGGTAATGGGGCTACCTTGGCAAACATGTCAGAGTGGTCATACCTTCCTTTGTGGTGTCCCGTATACAACAGGAGTTCCCTGATCCTGGTGCAGAAAACACAGGGTTTCTCCCTCCCCATATTAACTGATACCATTCAATTCAATCATTTAAAAAAGACAATACAAGTAAAAGTTGTGTCTAGTTAAACTTTTATACCAAATCTCTCTTCATTCAGAGACATCAGTAACAAGCCCGTCTGTCATTCTGGACTTCATCACAACATCTTGCAAGTCTCCATGTGCTGGCCCATACATGTTGCTGTGAACACATACACACATAGTCACTGTTCTATTACCAATGGCAGTTAGGATAGGTAATATCTGACATACAAACAGGAAATATGTTGAAGTTCGAACAGGTCAGATCAAACCTACACAATTATGGTCTCCCTATTAAACGCCTGAGGCTGCCGTCTGGCAAAAGCATCTCCAGTCCATCTGTAGAAATAGGCAGAGTTGAGGCAGAGTTCGGTGGCACATGGAATGAAAAGGGTGTTGCTATTACTAGACATTTGTGCTGTATTGTACTATTAGTGATCACCTTATTGTGGATGTGTTGAGTGGTTGTGTTGAGCGCCAGATCTCTCTGCATCTCATGCATCTGTGAACACATACACACAGTCACTGTTCTATCACCTATGTGAGTTAGGGATAGGTGATATCTGACACACAAATATATACTACGTTGAAGTTTGTTTTCCCCATCGACGACCGTTGGTGAGCAGGCAAGAGGTGAGGCTGGGGTGAGGTCTTTGCCAGCACCCCATTGATGGGCATGGCAGCTTAGATCAGTCCCTGGCCCCTCATGAAAGATACTGTTCGGTCACACACACACACACACACACACACACACACACACACACACACACACACACACACACACACACACACACACACACACACACACACACACACACACACACACACACACACACACACACACACACACACACACACAGAGAGCACTGACTACATTATTAATGATGGTGGTTATGGTTAGCCTGGTGGAAACAATCTGACTGCTGCGTTCACCTTTCTATTTCACTTCAGTTATCATAAAATGTAAAGTGAAATAGAATAGTGAACACAGCGATCAGGTTGGTTCCACTAGGTTATGCTCTGGACATTATATGCATCTAAGAAGTAGAACAAAAGCAACAAATAATGTCAGTTTAAATAAATTATGTTTCACAATTGGGTAATCAAACATATCAAGGTAATGAAGTGGGTTACCTTCTGTATTTGTACAAATGATGAGCCTGTGAAAGCTGTTGCTGCTGACAGGTGAATGTTGCTGGCCGGATACTTGCCAACATTCATAGGAATGCTCACAGCGAGGTCATGTCTGCATGATGCTGATGACAGCCCACTTGCTGGTCTTTTCGATGCTGCATTTTTGGCTGCAAACTGGACATCTCTCGAACAACTGCAGCAGGCAATCTTATGAGGTGGTGTTGACTGAGAGAGCCTGTGACAGGGTGATATAATTGACAGTCAAGTGGCGAATTGCATTTTGTTCTAAACAAACGACAAAGGTTTTTGCTAATGCACTTCACAACCAAAATGAAAACTAGTTGTATTTGTTTGGCTGGGGAATTAGCTTACTAGTTTATCAAGCTAGGTCTTTTTTTAATAGTACTTTTCACGTTACACACATTACCTGTCGTTGATGAAGCGATCTGTGTCATCAGGGCAGTAGTAACTCGGGTTACTATAAGAGGCTTCATGATGGCGTGTCCTTTTCATAGGATTCTAGGGAGACTCGCAACAACGGAGGAGGTGTCACAAGGGTACTTGTGTCACATGACACAGTTTTGTTTTGAGGTCTGACAAGCTGTGAAAATATCAAGTGAACAGTGAATTAAATTATTTTGGGAGATTGCTAAACCGTTCAAATCACATTGCTGGACATGTTATGATACTAGTGCTGAGCTATTAACGAAGTTGTAGTTTTCAACAGGCCAATATTCTACATAGTTTAGCGCAGAAAACGTGGTAATTAACTACAATGACGATAATCCATTGCGTGCCCACCTACTTGACTGGTCTGTGTGGAGCACTGAGACCTACAGAGATTGACAGAACAGAGAACGTGCAATCGAGAGGGATAGAAAGCAGTTGCTTCGCAAAGTATGTCTACCTGAAATACATGATCTAAGATTGGTAGTTGGTATTCAGCAGTCATAAAAGTATGCCTTAATTACTTTGAAGAACTACTAAAATAGTGATTTTGTCAGATGGCATAGGCAGCAGCTCTATACAGATGAGATGATGACTTGGAATGAATTAATAAAGTCATCAAATTAAACAAATATTTAAGTAATGTAGAATATGAATAAATTATGGTTAGTAAGTGATTTGCAGTAATGGGCAGTCACTACCATTAATAGTTTTGTACTTTTATTAATTGTTTTATTCGGTGTTGTTACAGCATTCAACCCACGTAATGCATACTGCATTTCATGTCAACATTTCATGATAAATGTTTTTTTACAATCGAACCGAAATGACCTCAAAAAGCACTAATCACTCAGCACTATATGATACCCACCTTCGCTCCTTCTGGAAGGTCCCGGCATCTGTTCATGACCAGGGGATCAGTCTGGTACCCAAATTAGATTAAGGCCGATGACGCCGTTACAGTATGCAACCAACTGTCATATGTTTTGCTATGGCCCTGGGTTGGTTTGTTACTGCTAGTTAGTACACTGTTGTAGTCAGACATAAGTTAGATGGTACCACCATAGTTGCATCCAATATTTATTTGTGCCCTAGACATGGGTTGCACTTCAGAGGCTAATGTGACTGTTGTCTAAATTACACTAATTTAGAGTGGCATCGAAATATGATGACATGCTAAAGTAGGCAAATAATTAGTAGGAAACAACTTTGCCATATGTGACCGACCGGCTCGATCTTATGTAGTGTTTTTCCATTGGATAAAAGTAGAAACTCCGAGCTACAAAATGGTATATCATACACTACAGTTGAGGAACAATGGGAAAGTAGTTCTGCTTTGAAAGTCACATTGACTTGTAACCTCACTTTTGAGAAAAATTTCCTTGAATGTTTTGGTAAACCTACCGGAGAGCTTTGATTTTTCTACACCCTTTCAGCATCGTTCACACCTTCTTAAGCCTTAGCCCCACCCGTCTCTTTAAATATTCACATGTGAGGCGATATCAAGACTAAAGGGTGGTTTATACTATGTCTATCGACAGTTGTCGCAGTGATATCATGAACATTCTATTGTCTCTGACATCAAACTTGTCGTTGTCKTTATGAAAAAGTTTAAACACAAAAACGACAGGCTGCATGACATCAGCAGCCTGGTAGTCCAAAATAGCATAACTAGTGTATTTTAACACCAATCAACCCACCTGTTTAAAAATGAAATTATATGTAAATCTAGTAAACCAGGCAACTAAAAGCAACTTTCTAAACAATATTTTGGTTAGTTTCTAGCTTGTTAGCTAGCTAATGTTAAGTTAGCTGGCTAGCCAGTGCATAATATCATAATATAGCTGACAACAAATTCACTTTACCTCATTTGTCTTCATTATTACAGGAAAATACTCACAACTAGATCATTATTAAAAAGATAATGGCGAGCCAATTACAGAAAATAGCTCACGGTTGTGAGTGTGACGAAATAAAAGCAGGGCATTCTACCGGAGAATTTTGGAACTTGGACTCTGTCTCGTTGGCCTAACATTATATCCTAATTTGACTTTGGTGCATGTTCTTCACATTATCGTCTCTGGTAAACACATACTATATCAGATAAAATCAACGTTTATTTGTCACAAGCACAGGATACAGAAGGTGTAGTGAAATGGTTACTTGCATAGTGGAGTCTTTTGTTTAGACATGTAGCTAGCTCAACAATTATCCCAACTCATAACGTTACTACCCCGCATGAATCTGCAGGTAGCTAACCAACCAAGTTCAATGTTAGCTAGCTAGTTAACATTAGGCTATAACTAGTAATGCAAATGGCTCAAATATGAATAATATCACTACACAGATCATACACGTAACGTTAGTTGACGAACCAGCCAGCTAACGTTAGCTAGCTAGCTAAAAGTATGCTTTAACATGAAATGAAAACTACTTTCTGACTAAATTAGAAACGTATAATATCTGAAAATGTAGCTAGCTAGACTCTCTTACCCGTATACATGGATGGACGCTTCTCCCTCTCTGTCACGGATGCCATGGTTGCCCTTAGTTTGAAGATGTAATCCGGAGACATGTGTTTTATACAACAGCCTTCTGTGTGTTCTCTTTTCGAACCCCTTTACATATTTGCCATCAAACGCCAGCATTTTCTCCATCTCCTTAGCGATCATACTCTAATTCCAGCCGGGGCATTCCACTGATTTCAAAACTCGGTCCTCCAGAAAGTGGAGAGCAACACTTTTGCAGTTCTACTACGTGATATCTTTCAAAAAAGCAGCGTTATAAAGGATTACCTACACATGCTGACCAGCTCATGTTATAGACAGAAGCGTGCTACATGGCAGACCAATCCGAACTCATCTCTAGGCATGTCCAGCCCATCCATTATCTCAGCCAATCATGGCTAGCGGTAAGGTTCCTAACTTTTTCTGTGGTTAAACCAACTAGGCTCATCATTTAACAATTTTATTCATATTTACGGATGGCATACAAGTTTGTTATTAAGGCATATGAAAGTTCATTTCTGCCATAAAACACATTTTCCTAAAAAAAAAGTTTACATTCAATTGGCTCTCCTGTGAAATAGTGACGTACGACATACACCTAGTTTCCTGAAACGAGTCACATATTATGATGTTGTCAATTGACTTTGAGAGATGGCAATTACTGTTACAAGCAATGAGAGTAAAAAATAGCTAGCAATGCTAACATTAGCTAACTAAAATATGGTGGTCCCCTCAATCTTAGTTACCTGGCTAAAGTTATACAGCATCTACAGTTAATCTAGAATCCAAGATGGCGTAGCAGTCGGACGTGTGTTTGTATTGTCCTGTAGCGTGTAAATAGTAAATAGTCTTCGTATTTTTCGTATACATTTCGTATATATTTTAATTTCACTTTCCATCTAGGAACTGAATATACATTCCTACATTCCGCCTCACCCAATGTGGTACGGACCTGCTATTTTTTTATACTTTAGAACCGTAACCCCAAGCAGAAGCTAGCCAGATAACTAGCTACTAGCTAGTAGTCAGTTAGCCACTGCTGCGGTCTTCACCCTCAACTCGGACACAGCCAGCTTCAATACCGGGCCAATACCTGCCAGTCGCAAGCGCGATATCAACCCAGAGCATATAGGACTGCTTTTTCTCTACCACATCACCGGATTCCTGACGCAAGCTCTGGACAATTACACCGTATCATCACAGCTAGCTAGCTGCAACCGAGTGGCTACTACTGGCTAACACCACTGTCCCGAAGCAAGCACCAGTTAGCCTTGAGCTAGCCTCGAGCTAGGCCCATCTGCCGGCTAGCTGCAAGCGCGATATCAACCCAGAGCATATAGGACTGCTTTTTCTCTACCACATCACCGGATTCCTGACGCAAGCTCTGGACAATTACACCGTATCATCACAGCTAGCTAGCTGCAACCGAGTGGCTACTACTGGCTAACACCTCTGTCCCGAAGCAAGCACCAGTTAGCCTTGAGCTAGCCTCGAGCTAGGCCCATCTGCCGGCTAGCTGAAGATCTAGCGCCACTGCCACTGCCACGAAGCTAGCACCAGTTAGCAAACACAATTCTACAATTCACAACCTCTCTTTCGCCATCGCCATCTGGCTTGGATTCTCTGTCGACACAACCACGTCTGAGCAGACCCCCTCCGTCTGAGCAACCACCCCCCGGGCTACTAACTTTATACGCCGCGTGCTAGCTTAGTGGAGGCCTCCTCTGCTCCATCTACGGCTGCCCCCTGGACACTATGATCACTTGGCTACATAGCTGATGCATGCTTGACTGTCCATTAATTCACGGTACTCCATTCTGTTTATTTGTGTTTTACCTGTCGGCTCTGTGCTTTAACTCAGGATCTGTGTGTAGTTAATCCGACCCTCTCTGCCTAGTCGTCGCCATTTTTACCTGTTGTTGCTGTGTTAGACTAACACCCTGTTATTGCTGCTGTTATCTTACCTGTTGTTTTAGCTAGCTCTCCCAATCAAGACCTGCAATCACTTTATGCCTTATTGTATGTCTCTCTCAAATATCAATATGCCTTGCATACTGTTGTTCAGGCTAGTTTTCATTATCATTGTTTTGGTTTGCAATGGACCCTGTAGTTCCACTCTCCGTACCTCTGATACCCCCTTTGTCCCACCCCCCAAACATGCGGTGACCTCACCCATTGAGACCAGCATGTCCAGAGATACAACCTCTCTTATCATCACCCAGTGCCTGGGCTTGCCTCCGCTGTACCCGCGCCCCTCCATACCCCTGTCTGCACATTATGCCCAGAATCTATTCTACCACGCCCATAAATCTGCTCCTTTTATTCTTTGTCCCCAACGCTCTAGGCGACCAGTTTGATAGCCTTTAGCCGCACCCTCATCTACTACTCCTCTGTTCCTCGGGTGATGTGGAGGTAAACCCAGGCCCTGCATGTCCCAGTCACCCTCATTTGTTGACTCTGCGATCGAAAAAGCCTTGGCCTCATGCATGTCAACATCAGAAGCCTCCTCCCTAAGTTTGCCTTACTCACCGCTTTAGCACACTCTGCCAATCCTGATGTCCTTGCCGTGTCCGAATCCTGGCTTAGGAAGGCCACCAAAAATTCTGAGATTTCCATACCCAACTATAACACTTTCCGTCAAGATAGAACTGCCAAAGGGGAGGTTGCAATCTACTGCAGAGATAGCCTGCAAAGTTCTGTCATACTTTCCAGGTCTATGCCCAAACAGTTCGAACTTCTAATTTTAAAAATTAATCTCTCCAGAAATAAGTCTCTCACTGTTGCCGCCTGCTACCGACCCCCCTCAGCTCCCAGCTGTGCCCTGGACACCATCTGTGAATTGATCGCTCCCCATCTAGCTTCAGAGTTTGTTCTGTTAGGTGACCTAAACTGGGATATGCTTAACACCCCGGCAGTCCTACAATCCAAGCTTGATGCCCTCAATCTCACACAAATCATCAAGGAACCCACCAGGTACAACCCTAAATCCGTAAACATGGGCACCCTAATAACATTATCCTGACCAACCTGCCTCCCAAATACACCTCTGCTGTCTTCAATCAAGATCTCAGCGATCACTGCCTCATTGCCTGTATCCGCCACGGGTCCGCGGTCAAACGACCACCCCTCATCACTGTCAAACGCTCCCTAAAACACTTCTGCGAGCAGGCCTTTCTAATCGACCTGGCCCGGGTACCCTGGAAGGATATTGACCTCATCCCGTCAGTTGAGGATGCCTGGTCATTCTTTAAATGTTACTTCCTCACCATATTAGACAAGCATGCTCGTTCAAAAAATGCAGAACCAAGAACAGATATAGCCCTTGGTTCACTCCAGACCTGACTGCCCTCGACCAGCACAAAAACATCCTGTGGCGAACTGCAATAACATCGAAGAGCCCCCGCGATATGCAACTGTTCAGGAAGTCAGGAACCAATACACGCAGTCAGTCAGGAAAGCAAAGGCCAGCTTTTTCAAGCAGAAATTCGCATCCTGTAGCTCTAACTCCAAAAAGTTCTGGGATACTGTAAAGCCATGGAGAACAAGAGCACCTCCTCCCAGCTGCCCACTGCACTGAGGCTAGGTAACACGGTCACCACCGATAAATCCGTGATAATCGAAGACTTCAACAAGCATTTCTCAATGGCTGGCCATGCCTTCCTCCTGGCGACTCCAACCTTGGCCAACAGCCCCGCCCCCCCGCTGCTACTCGCCCAAGCCTCCCCAGCTTCTCCTTTACCCAAATCCAGATAGCAGATGTTCTGAAAGAGCTGGAAAACCGGACCCATACAAATCAGCTGGGCTTGACAATCTGGACCCCCTATTTCTGAAACTGTCCGCCGCCATTGTCGCACCCCCTATTACCAGCCTGTTCAACCTCTCCTTCGTATCATCTGAGATCCCCAAGGATTGGAAAGCTGCCGCGGTCATCCCCCTCTTCAAAGGGGAGACACCCTGGACCCAAACTGTTACAGACCTAATCCATCCTGCCCTGCCTATCTAAGGTCTTCGAAAGCCAAGTCAACAAACAGATCACTGACCATCTCGAATCCCACCGTACCTTCTCCGCTGTGCAATCCGGTTTCCGAGCCGGTCACGGGTGCACCTCAGCCACGCTCAAGGTACTAAACGACATCATAACCGCCATCGATAAAAGACATTACTGTGCAGCCGTCTTCATCGACCTGGCCAAGGCTTTCGATCCTGTCAATCACCATTTCTTATCGGCAGACTCAGTAGCCTCGGTTTTTCTAATGACTGCCTTGCCTGGTTCACCAACTACTTTGCAGACAGAGTTCAGTGTGTCAAATCGGAGGGCATGTTGTCCGGTCCTCTGGCAGTCTCTATGGGGTACCACAGGGTTCAATTCTCGGGCCGACTCTTTTCTCTGTATACATCAATGATGTTGCTCTTGCTGCGGGCGATCCCTGATCCACCTCTACGCAGACGACACCATTCTATATACTTCCGGCCCTTCCTTGGACACTGTGCTATCTAACCCCAAACGAGCTTCAATGCCATACAACACTCCTTCCGTGGCCTCCAACTGCTCTTAAACGCTAGTAAAACCAAATGCATGCTTTTCAACCGTTCGCTGCCTGCACCCGACCGCCCGACTAGCATCACCACCCTGGACGGTTCCGACCTAGAATATGTGGACATCTATAAGTACCTAGGTGTCTGGCTAGACTGCAAACTCTCCTTCCAGACTCATATCAAACATCTCCAATCCAAAATCAAATCAAGAATCGGCTTTCTATTCCGCAACAAAGCCTCCTTCACTCACGCCGCCAAACTTACCCTAGTAAAACTGACTATCCTACCGATCCTCGACTTCGGCGATGTCATCTACAAAATAGCTTCCAAACTCTACTCAGCAAACTGGATGCAGTTTATCACAGTGCCATTCGTTTGTTACTAAAGCACCTTATACGACCCACCACTGCGACCTGTATGCCCTAGTCGGCTGGCCCTCGCTACATGTTCGTCGTCAGACCCACTGGCTCCAGGTCATCTACAAGGCTATGCTAGGTAAAGTGCCGCCTTATCTCAGTTCACTGGTCACGATGGCTACACCCACCCGCAGCACGCGCTCCAGCAGGTGTATCTCACTGATCATCCCTAAAGCTAAAACCTCATTTGGACGCCTTTCCTTCCAGTTCTCTGCTGCCTGCGACTGGAACGAATTGCAAAAATCTCTGAAGTTGGAGACTTTTATCTCCCTCAACAACTTTAAAAATCTGCTATCCGAGCAGCTAACCGATCGCTGCAGCTGTACATAGTCCATCTGTAAACTACCCACCCAATTTACCTACCTCACCCCCATACTGCTTTTATTTATTTACTTTTCTGCTCTTTTGCACACCAGTATCTCTTCTTGCACATGTTCATCTGATGATTTATCACTCAGTGTTAATCTGCTAAATTGTAATTATTCGATTTATTGCCTACCTCATGCCTTTTGCACACATTGTATATAGATTCTCTTTTTTCTACCATGTTATTGACTTGTTTATTGTTTACTCCATGTGTAACTCTGTGTTGTCTGTTCACACTGCTATGCTTTATCTTGGCCAGGTCGCAGTTGCAAATGAGAACTTGTTCTCAACTAGCCTACCTGGTTAAATAAAGGTGAATTTTTTTTTTTTTTTTAAATAAAAAAAATCTGGTGACATCACAATTATTAAAAAAGATTTTCCTGCCTCCCGGGTGGCGCAGTGGTCTAGGGCACTGCATCGCAGTGCTAGCTGCGCCACCAGAGTCTCTGGGTTCGCGCCCAGGCTCTGCCGCAGCCGGCCGCGACCGGGAGGTCCGTGGGGCGACGCACAATTGGGCTAGCGTCGTCCGGGTTAGGGAGGGTTTGGCCGGTAGGGATATCCTTGTCTCATCGCGCTCCAGCGACTCCTGTGGCGGGCCGGGCGCAGTGTGCGCTAACCAAGGGGGCCAGGTGCACGGTGTTTCCTCCGACACATTGGTGCGGCTGGCTTCCGGGTTGGAGGCGCGCTGTGTCAAGAAGCAGTGCGGCTTGGTTGGGTTGTGCTTCGGAGGACGCGTGGCTTTCGACCTTCGTCTCTCCCGAGCCCGTACGGGAGTTGTAGCGATGAGACAAGATAGTAATTACTAGCGATTGGAGGGGTAGTCACTCTAATGTGCTTTAACGCCTGTCTTATCATAAAATAGTTGAATTAACTTTTTGGTTTGCTTTGTGGTACAAGCAGTGATGTGTATTCATGGATGCCAAGAGAAGCCAGGCTTCACAATAAAAAAATAATTAAAAAAAGATATATTAAAACATACAATTATTTATCTTCCGTCTCTCTGTGTTTCAGAATTTTCCTTCAATTCACAAGAAGCTGAATGTATCTCACAGGAGAAAGCATCAGAGTGAGCCAAACACTGCCCCTATGTCTCTCTACGTGTAGGCCATCTATCTGATGCTGTCTGGTCCAAATGAGTATGACATTGTTACCGCCCGTAGCATTAAAGGCAAGGGAAGACACGGAGCATCTGTCCTTCCTTGACAACAAAAAGTATTAATCAGCGTTGACCTAAACTGAGAGAGCTGTGAATGGTCCTGGCTCATGAAAAAAAAGTGTCACGAGTAGCCAGCTTGGATTTGGCGTCACTCCTATTAAATCCCATTGAGAGCATAAGTAATTGACAGAAAAACTGAAATTGTTGCATCTTGTTGTGCTGTTGTCCTCTGGTGTCTAGCTACCCGGCTAGCTAAAATTGTCCCTTTCCTAAAATTAGCCATGGATGGAGATAGGGATTTGGATTTGTGGTTTTACTTTATTCTCCGTACTGGCCAATGACTATAACGGCGATTCTGATCCAACCATTAATTCATACATTGTTGTGCCCCTGGCCTGAGAGGATGGAAGTTCAATATGTACTTAGATGTAGAAGGCTAATGTTAACTAGCTAACTTTGCCCATGAATGGAAGTTTGGCTAGCAAGCAAGAATTTTAGCCAGGTAGCCTAGGTCAACAAAAAATAAAAGCATGTATCATATGATAGTGATAGACCGTTTCGTCAACATGAAAGAGAGGAGGATGTCATTGCCGTTTCTCGACAAGTAGAGTGAATCAACATGTTTTTCTTCTTGCACAAACGCACACGCACACACAGAAATCAGAACCATGGACAGCCACATCATATTTAGCTTGTGTTGATTGGACTAAATAGTTGTTGGTATCTTTTAGTTGTCACTGTATTAGACTAAGCAGAGGGGATTTGATGAATTTAAAATGTGGAAGTTGAAACGGGGCTGGAATAGTGGAGGCAGCTCCTGTTTACTTTGCGACGGGTGGTAACTCGGCCTTTAGGCCTATACTGTATATAACGGTCGCAAGGCATATGAATTAACAGGTTATAGAGCAAACAACACAATTATCACAACACATAGGCTTGGCTTGCCCAGTGATTTTACACATGCACTGCTACCGGTAACAAGTGCCTCAACTTTGAAAAAGTCCCATCTTAGTTCTTCAGATTGCAAATGTAGCAATACAACAAGCTCGAGTAATAAATAGCATGGGCCTCTTTGGGAAAACAATAAACAAGTTGCCAAAATGTACAGTAAATTAACAAATGAATAACAAAAACTAGTGTCAACTACTTCAGGAAAACCCTTTCTCTAGAAGACACGCAAACAATAACATGGTAACTACTGTCACAAGATATGAAATAGCATGAGATCAAAGAGCACAGTGCCCGAGGATGGTCTTTGGACAACTTCATGCAATGCCATTGTATTTCTGCTACAAGCACAGCACAGAGCACTGATGTTGAATACTTCAAGTCAAGCCATATGGTTAAAGTTGAACGAGAAGACAGACAGAACCCAGCTAATTCTGGTCTCATCTTGGGTATGCTGCCGTGCCTCCTTTTTTGGACAGAGGGGTTACAAAGAGTAAAGCTGCAAATCACATCAAAGGGAACAAAAGGGGGTAGTTGTCGTGGCAACAATGCTGTTGGATAACATTTTGTGGATCTTTTAGTGGACAGCCAGCCAGTAATGGGCAATGTGGTGATTTAGGCGCAAACACCAGTCTTACCGTAATAGACATGCAACAGACTCCCTTTTCTAAGTAGAGACAAGTACCAGCAAAAAAACGGATTTACAACTAACACAATTAGTAGAGGTCTCATTGCAAGACAACAGCAACAACATCAAACGCATAGAAGAATGAAGAGAGGAAGTGGAAAGGACAAACTAAATATAAAAATATCTGCCATGCATATGGAGGTGCATATAAAAGGCTATTGCATTCAAATGAACACAGTTTCATTACCTGTGACTGATATCTTCATGGTGGCCTCAAGGGGCCGGTTGTTGTCCAGGTCTCTGCTCAGCCTCAAGTCCCCCGTGTCCTGGTTCAGGATGAGTAGACTCAGCTCGTTGCCTTCCACAAAACTGTAGTGGAGTTTATCTGACACATCCGGGTCCTGGGCTGGAACCTTCCCGATCACCCCAGCCGGAAAGCTGTTGGACCTGTTGGTGATGTAGTTGTTGAAGATGATCTCAAAGTCACGTAGGACAGGGGAATTGTCATTGACATCCAGCAGGCGAATGTGCACGATGGCACGGCTGACTAACGGTGCAGAGGTTGCCTGGACGACGATTGTGTACTCCATCTTCGACTCGTAGTCTAAATCAGTGAGGGCGATAAGATCCCCGTTGAAGATGTCTAATTGGAAGACCTCTGGGACGTTTCCTTCCACTATTTGGAACAGGATCTGCGCGTTTGTTCCCTCGTCAGGATCTGTAGCGGTGATGCGGGCTACAACAGAACCCACAGGACTGTTCTCCACTACGCAGACGTACAGTTCGTCCTTTTCAAACACAGGAGCATTGTCGTTGATGTCCAGGATGGACACATGGACGTCCACGGCTGCCTTCAGAGGCGGAACCCCCTTATCCACAGCAAAGGCCTTCAGGTTGTACACAGGCACATTCTCCCTGTCCAGTTTCCTGGCTGTTCTAATGATGCCAGAGTACGGCTCAATGATGAAGTCCCCCTCTCCATCATCCCCACCCTGAAAGGTGTAACTAAGCCTCCCATTAGACCCGGAGTCCCTGTCGGAGGCAGAAATCTGGAGGACGCTGGTGTACACAGCTGCGTCCTCAAACACGGTCCCCTGGTATATGTCCCTGAGGAACTGTGGCGCATTATCGTTAGCATCCAGAATGATGATCTCCACATATGTGGTGTCAGATTTCTGAGGGATGCCATTGTCGCAGGCAATGATAGCCAGCGTGTAGGACGCCTGATCCTCATAGTCGATTTCTATCTGCGTGGTTATGCCGCCTGTGTCAGGGTTGATCTTGAACTGTGGCACATTATCCTCCATGACGTAGCTGATGCGGGCGTTCTCTCCTGTGTCTTCATCTGTGGCACTGATTACCACCACGGTGGAGCCCACCGGTTGGTCCTCGCTGATCATCACCTGGTAGTTGGCACTCTGGAACACGGGCCGGTGGGTGTTGGCATCAGTGACGTTGATAAAGACCTGCGCTGTGTCGTAGCGTGTGCCATCTGAGGCGGTCACTGTCAGGACATACTGGCGCTCCTGTTTGTAGTCCAGCGGCAGTGCCAGGGTGATAACTCCCCCAGCAGTCTGACTGGTGATGGCGAATCTGTTCCGCGTATTGCCGCTGGAGATCTGGTATGTTACCACACTGTTGACGTCCCGATCTATGGCAGAGAGTGCTAGCACACTGGTACCCACCACAGCATCCTCATTAATTTTAAGGCTATACAATCTCTGAGTGAAAGTGGGGACATTGTCGTTCACGTCAAGCACCGTCACACTGACGCTGGCCGAGGAAGACATGGCAGGAACCCCGTGATCCACTGCTTCTACGCCAAAAGTGTAAAAGTCAGTGGTCTCCCTGTCCAGCTCTACACTGACTGTAATCCACCCTGTGCTGTTGTTAATGGTGAAGGGGAAGCCTGGAGCCATGTCTGTTAGTCTGTACTCCAAATGAGAGTTGTCACCGGAGTCTGCATCAATAGCCTGAATATGGATCACAGAATAACCAATAGCCACATTTTCCAATACTGTGGCTTGAAAGGGTGTGCTAACAAACATAGGGGCATTATCGTTGACATCCACAACTTGTACTACAACCATCCCTGTGCCATTAATCAGAGGTGGTCTTCCCCCATCCTGTGCCTTTATTCTCAAATTGTATTCCCTGATTATCTCATAATCTAGGGGGTTGATTATTTCAATGTCACCTGTAGGGGAATGGATGTAGAACTGGCCCTTCACGTTGCCACTGATGATGCTGTAGTGGACTTTTGCATTGTTGCCCTCGTCTTTGTCTGTGGCCTTTACTTGGGCCACTTTGGTGTTCACTGCCACACTCTCAAGCACCTGGACCACATACCTTTTCTCACTGAACTGGGGGTAGTTATCATTCTCATCCTCCACAGAGATATACACTGTAGCCGTGGCACTGCGGGGGCCTGGGTCTTTACCCTGGTCATTGGCCTCTACTATCAGCAGATACTGGGTCAAGGTTTCTCTGTCAGGCCGAACCCTAATCTTGACTAGTCCATTTCTAGGGTCGATTTCAAAACCAGCATTATCTTCTTCCTCATTCACAATCGTATAGATCATGTTGGCATTTGATGGGGCATCCCCATCTGTGGCCCTTATAGTCAACACTTCAAAGCCTACCTCGATGTTCTCCCTAATGCTGACCCTGTACTCTGTCTGCTCAAACACAGGCCCATGATCATTAGTGTCACTAATAGTGACGGTGAGGTAAGCAGTGGCCGACCTTTTAGGGATGCCATTGTCTGTAGCAATAACTTTGAATACATGTGTATCCTTGACCTCCCTGTCTAAAGGCTGCAAAGTTGTGATGCTGCCGGTCTGCAAGTTGATTTGGAAATAATTATTGGATCTGCTATCGAACAGAGCTTCCATATCATATTCAACCTCACCAGCATCTCCATTGTCGGTATCCAGTGCTTTGAGCGTAATTACGCGAGTTCCCGCTGGTTCGTTCTCCGGGACAGACACCTGATAGTTGGGCAGTTGAAACTGGGGAGCGGTATTCACATTTCTTTTTTTACGTTTGGTCAATGAATCCAGTCTCCCCAAATCCCCGTGTGTAAACATGGCATGACTATGTAGAGAATTCAATCGCAATTTTACACGGACAGTGGTGTAATTCCAAAGATTTTGCACCCTGCAGAGTAAATCCAACTCGTTCCGCTCATTGTATTGCAGACAGTTTGGAGAAAAACTCCCGTTATCAAACACGGCTTTCCAATTCCCTCCCTTACATGATGAACGATAAGAGTGAGGTTGTCGAGTAAATAGTGGTAAATGTTCATAAATGTTCAAAAGCAAAATACTGGTAGAGACGCATGGCGATGTCCCTACTTTTGAGAGAACGTTCATGTATATCTCGGGCTTACCTTCGGCGCTCTTACTCCTGTATTTAATTAAACAATTTTGCCCATGCACAAAGGTATTGAAGTTAATTAAAATAAAGTTTTCCGAGGTAATTGATTGGATCTGAATGTAAAGCGGCGCTGGGTTCTTCGGCAACTTCGCGCAATTCACTTTTCCTGAGAAATATACAATTCCGTGTTGTCTTTCAATATTGAAAATGTGTCTCACGTATTTAGGAGTTAAAGTCCTGTCTATTTGATAGATCCAACCCCGTCCAAGAGATACATTTCCGAGCACTACTCCAGGYTGAAAATGATCAGAAACGTGTACATCAAAAAATGAAAATACTGGAATGTGCGATAGAAAACATATCCATAGCCAAATAATTTGTAATTCCATGGTTTAAAACGCATGGCATCCACCAAATCGGTCAAGAACACTTATAAAGTCCACTGAAGTTTTTCCCGGGTGCTCGCTGTCCTGTCCCGTTCCATGATTAGTTAAAATGTTGCGGAGTGCAGTACAGTGTGCATATGGAATAGTTCAAAGTGGTCTCGCTCTTTCACTGCACTTCCTCAGATAGCAACCCTTCTCCCCGGGGATTGTCTGTCAGTCAAATGCAGATTCCCAAATCTCAGCAGTTGACCACAATGTACCATGAAGTGATTCGCTTAATGATCTCCAAAAACCTCTCATTTGCGCAAGTCTATTGTTTTTGGGGCGACTCAAACTTAGGTTTGTCAATTACATGAACATTTAAGCCTGTCCTCGCTGTATCAAAATCTACACAAAATCCTCAGTAAATGTAATTAAATGCTGTCACCTAGTGGACAAACTTAACTATAGAAAGTATGTAGAATCACGTGGCCTAAGTATCTATCCACTCCAAATGTTCTAACTTTATACATTATCATTTGATATAACTTTATACTTTATACATTTGATCATTCTTGGTGCAGACAAGTAGATAAATCACAAGTATTTACAAGACTCAGCATTACAATAACTTAAATTAAGAACATTTATTTCCAAATTTTAAATAATCACAAGATGGCAACAAACAAAAATAAAAGGTACAGTACCATTCTTTTATATAAATCAGATGTGTTTCTTGCATAGTATTTATATTAACTGTCTTGATTTAAATCACTATCTCCTTTTCTAAAATCCTTGATCATCAACAACTAGTTGTACATGACACTAGTATGTGGTATAGGCACAAGAGAGAGCAGGAAGGCTAGTTGAATCAATGTACATGTACAGAAAATATTCAAATGTAGCTCTATAATGATATTATTGAAAAGGATAAATTGATCAGGAGTTCATCCTTTAAGGCATTTATCTTCTTGTCTTCCGGACTCCATTTGATCAGAGGACAGCTCAGGTCAATCAACTGTAAGCAGAAAAAAAGATACGTAAAATGACCTGTAATCAGTGTGGTCATTTTGATCCTGACAACATATCCACTGAACAGTATTGAATTCACGTACCAGTTGATGTAAGCCATTTGCATTCATATACCATTTTCAAACCTGTATGCAACAATCTAAAAGGTATCATATTGATTCATGCTTTCCTTCACTCTGCGGTCCAACTCATCCCAAACCATCTCAATTGGGTTGGGGTCGGGTGATTGTGGAGGCCGGGTCATCTGATGTAGCACTCCATCACTCTCCTTCTTGGTCGAATAGCCCTTACACAGCCTGGAGGTGTGTTGGGTCATTATCCTGTTGAAAAACAAATGATAGTCCCACTGAGCCCAAACTAGATGGGATAGCGTATCGCTGCAAAATGCTGTGGTAGCCATGCTGGTTAAGTGTGCGTTGAATGTGGAGATCAGCCATTCACCTACTCTGCGTCTCACAAAGACACAGCGGTTTCGATCCTAAAATCTCAAATTTGTACTTATCAGACCAAAGGACAGATTTCCACCTGTCTGATGTCCATTGCTCGTGTTTCTTGGCCCAAGCAAGTCTCTTCTTATTATTGTCCTTTAGTAGTGGTTTTTTTTGCAGCAATTTGACCATGAAGGCCTGATTTACGCAGTCTCCTCTGAACAGTTGATGTTCAGATGCGTCTGTTACTCTGTGAAGCATTTATTTGGGCTGCAATTTCTGAGGCTGGTAACTCTAATGAACTTATCCTCTGCAGCAGAGATAACTCTGGGTATTCCTTTCCTGTGGCGGTCCTCATGAGAGCCAGTTTCATCATAACGCTCAATGGATTTTGTGACTGCACTTGAAGAAACTTTCAAAGTTCTTGAAATTTTCCGAATTGACTGACGTATTTTTTTAATTAAACATTTATTTAACTAGGCAAGTCAGTTAATTAAGAACAAATTCTTATTTACATTGATTGCCTACCCCATGTCTTAAAGTAATGATGGACTGTCGTTTCTCTTTGCTTATTTGAGCTGTTCTTGCCATAATATGGACTTGGTCAATTTCCATATAAGGCTGTCTTCTGTATACCACCCGTACCTTGTCACAACACAACTGATTGACTCAAATGCATTAAGAAGGAAAGAAATTCCACAAATTAACTTTTAACAAGGCACACCTGCTAATTGAAATGCATTCCAGGTGACTACCTCATGAAGCTGGTTGAGAGAATGCCAAGAGTGTGCAAAGCTTTCATCAAGGCAACAGGTGCCTACTTTGAAGAATCTCAAATATAATATATATTTTGATTTGTGTAACACTGTTTTGGTTACTACATGATTCCAGAAAATAAGGGGGGGGGGGCAGAAATGCTATTTCTGAATGTGGGGGGGGAATTTCCGCAGTGAAAGTTGAGCCCCTGAGTGGAAGGGTACTTTTAGTTATGCAAATTGTAGTTGAGAAACTCATCAAGACAATCAATTAATTAAGACAAGAAAATGACCTCAATGTCTTCTTCAGTGAGGGCATCAACGCCGAGGTGGCGTTGGAGAGCAACTGTTCTGGAAAATACCAAGTAATAAAGTGCATTATTTTTTATTGATCAAACGTTGTATTCCAATTGGAAAATTACGCATTAACAATGAGATGGACTCCCAAAGACATACCTGTTGAATGTAATCTTCGTCACGCATACTCTGCCAGAGACGCAGCATGGTATCGAAGAAGATGCCACAATGCTGACTCATCAAGTTCCTGTCTCCACCACAAGGTCGTGAACCTCGAGTTCTGCCATCTGTAATACATAAGAAACAATATGATTGAGTTGAACATCTTCATTCAGACACTTTGTTCAGAACCTGGAACACACAGATTGCTATTTAAATAAGGTTGATGACTTACGGAGCAGACAAAGACTCCAGTTGTCACAATACAGGATTTTGTTATGTTGCCCTTTACACTCGTACCCAGAAACTTTTGCAAATGTTTTGTTGTCTGTAATTGTTTTTGTCTTATGTCGCACTTACCTCATATTTTCCAGGAATATTCTTATCATGTTACTGATTGTATCCAGAGTATTTTCAGATTTCGTTAATATTTCTGCTTCTGCTATTGTTGTGTCCTCACCTTTGGTCTAATAATGTTCACATAATCTCCAAACTGTTCCCTTTCAATTGCTACCATGTTTGTGCCTATGCATTTCATATTTCTTCTGTAAGAAACATTTCAATTTAGCCCTATCCATATAGGCCAATTCCCAGGAGGGTCTAAGGTTAATATACCACAACCATGACTTCCCATGTGTTTTGGAATTGAGGTATGGAGAGGGTTGAGGTACCCCAGCAAGTCTAGACCCTCTGACCCGATGCCTTGGCAAGAGCCTTTTGACTCATACACTCTGATCTGCTTGGACGCACCATCAAAGACCTGTCGAAAATATTCAATACATGCATATCTCATGAGACCTCATGACATGACATGGAAATTTGTCTTAGGTCTTCAACATGTCACAAAAATCATTAACTGGACAGGCACCTAAAGGATGCAATGGTCCCCTTTCTCAGGATCAGCTCCCACACACTAAGGAAGAAGGACCTTGGTTGTTTGTTTAAACATCCTGTTTGGGTTTAGAGTTTATGAGGATTTAAATAGCTTTGCAAATAAATGACTAAATATGAATCAGAAGAGGGCAGTCATTTCAAAAGGTGGTAAAGTAATTAAGTTAAATTAATCTGCAATTCATACCTTCAGGAAGGGGAGCAACTTTCACTGGGAATGGGGGGACATGTCCCCCCCACATTCTCAAATTGCCTTTTTGTCCCCGCCCCCAGTTTTAAAAACAAAACGCAGCAACGGTGTGCGTTAGTACCATGCGGACGCCTCCAAGCGGTCGGGTAGGCTTTTTGGAGTGTTTATCAGACTGGATTTAGGACCACAAGGACACCACAGAGACTGTGTGACAGGCTGTGTGAAGGCAAAGCTTCTGGAAGGCTGGCTGGACCAGCACAGGAGAGTTGAGCATAGTTCAGTGTGCACTGGCTACTCTTTAGTTGACTGATGTAGTTGGCAAGGTAACTTTCAGAAGTAAATTAACTTGGCAAGCTTTCGCCAGTTGATGCACCTTTAGAGAGAGAGCTGGCCAAAAGTTGGTTTACATTAGCTATTATTTTTGCCTCAATCAAACTAGACCTGAATCAAACGATGAAACCATCGGCCAAACGATTGAAGATTGATATTCTGACGTTTTTTTCAGTGCAATCTGAGTTGTATTAGCAGTGGCGACCCGTCATTCATGAGTCCCACATTTTTAGCAAAAAACATTTTTTGCATGTTATTTTGGCATTAATACGTGTCACATATCAGTTTGCAAACAATGTAAAAAAAAAATCATTGAGTTAATAAAGCCTCTATACAAACATGGTCTCTTTTTTGCTTTCTTGAGTAAGGCAGATCCAAAATGCAGGTGTTTCAGCCTAGCTCAGTGCTTTCTGTGGTGGTGGGGCAGCCAGCGGAAAATACGGAGCGTAGGAGTTGGTAATGTTCTCCAGTTGCACCGTGATTGGCTCATTGTTCTGTCACTCATGGGGACACTACTCCACTGACGAATCTAAGGGTAGAGCTCCAAAATTCAAGCCCCTTGGGTGCTGCCATAGAGTTACATTAGAAGTGCCCATCGGAGAAGGCTCAATGTCATTGGCCACAGATAAAATGACTCCAAATCACGTTATACCTACAGTAGCTTTGATTGGACTGTCAACTTCATACTTTCAAAATCTTAGCTAGCAGTTATCATTATGAATCAAGTCAACAATCTACTGGCAAATCCTGTTTAATCCTTGTCAAATGAAGAGAAATAATGAGGAGAAATTATAGATAAAACGTATCAGTGCTCATTGGCCATTGGACATAAACATTACACAACAAGTTGGAAATCGCAAATTCAAGTGGTTTGGAAGGAATCAGTGGCTAACTGCAAGCATTACACAGCAATCACTAGCCTGTTATTCAGTGGAGTGGGTGTGTGGTCCCAATTCTGGGTTTAAGGGTCTCTTTTCCAAGCTTAAAATGATAAACATTGGCCATGCTGTCAATCCAGCATGATTTCTGCCGTGCTCAAAATACATTTTGAATGGTCATCCAACTTGGAATTGTAAGTCAGGAACTCAGGGAACTTCTAGATCTACGACCTGAAAATCACTGACGTTTGTTTCCGAGTTTCCAGTTGTCTTGAAAGCACCATAAATCCAGTGAATGCCAGACTTTGATGACAAAGTTTGATGACCAAATTTGCCCATGAAGGAACACTGGGCCACCTTCTTGTTCAAGTGAGCACAGCACAACAAGGTGAGCCCAAAAATGTCTTGCATGCTGCTGCATAAATTATGTAATAAGCCAGAGAGATATGCATACTGTAGCTAAGAAAGTAATACCAAGTGTATGTTGTGTAGTAAGCTTTTAGTAGCCCATGTGCCTCACCCTAGTAATTTGGTATATTTTCCCCTCCTAATTTCGCCTACTGTTTTGACTTGGTGGTGCACATGTAGCCTATAACCTGTTTTAGAGAAATGTAATCATCGAATATTGTAAGAGCTTTCATTGTCTGCTTATGTGCCCCCTTTATTTATCCTAAGCTTCTGACTTGGTGTACAGGGAGAACACTGTAAGAATGGTCCCTGTTCTGAATTGTGTCGCTGTACATTTCAAAGTGCTGAACAAGTAGTTATATTGACTACGTCCTTCCTAACTCGCTCATTAATGTCTTCATCGCAATTAGGGATTGCCTCTTATCCGTTTGTCGTCCCTTTATGCCAAAGTTCATACATCTCAATTGTCAGTAGAAATCACATTTATTTAAGCAAGTCAGCCATATCAGCTATGTTTTTTTAAAAGGCAGTAAATGAGGCTGAATGAACTGTTTCGCTGTCATACAATGCTATTCTGATAGCCAGGTGTAGCAGTGGTAAGGTGTTGGGACTGCTGTTGGGACTCTGCTGGGACAGCTTTATGTAGGCCCTAAACATTTGTCACCATTATAGTGCAATTAATGTATTGTTTAGTGTTGTGTTGTGTAGTGGCTTTGATGACATGCCACTGTGTATTAGTCAGTATGTCAGTGTAACGGTATTGATCTGTCAATTTCCCAAGATAATTCCCTACTTTTCAGTTGTTCTTTTGTTAGGCTATTAGTGAAAGGTGCCACACAATATTGATTATTGTATTATCATGGATCTAGTTCAGTCTTATCAATCACTTAAACATATTTAATAATCTCTTACCTAGCTTGATGACTGTGGGCTTTTTTGCTTACTTTTTGTTGTTATAAATAGAGATGCTAGAAGGGTAATGGGTCATATTAGATTGTGTAGAAATGCAGGAAATGTGCTTTATTAGCCCCCCCAAAAATGGGAGGACCCCCAGACCCCCTGCCAAGTTATGTCAAACAAAAGATTGTAAAATATACCGTGTCCGTAAAATGTATATACTATGCATACGCTGGAAGTATAAGCCTAAGTCTTGTTGTCCATTAGTTTACTCCAATTAGGGGACGGATGGTAGGGTTAGGGGAAAATAATAAAGGAAAATGTATATTTTTTTATTTTTAAAATCTATATATATTTACAAAAAAATACAGTGCCTTCGGAAAGTATTCAGACCCCTTGACTTTTTCAACATTTTGTTACGTTACAGCCTTATTCTAAAATTGATTAAATATTCAAATGTCTTCATCAATATCATCAACACAATACCCCATAATAACAAAGCGAAAACAGGTTTTTAGAAATGTTTGCAAATTTATAAAAAATTAAAAACAGAAATACCTTATTTACATAAGTAAGAGAAGGGCCTTGGTCAGGGAGGTGACCAAGAACCCAATGATCACTCTGACAGAGCTCTAGAGTTCCTCTGTGGAAATGGGAGAAGCTTCCAGAAGGACAACAATCTCTGCAGCAGTCCACCAATCAGGCCTTTATGGTAGAGTGGCCAGACGGAAGCCACCCCTCATTTAAAAGGCACATGACAGCCTGCTTGGAGTTTGCCAAAAGGCACTCTCACACCATGAGAAACAAGATTCTCTGGTCTGATGAAACCAAGATTGAACTTTTTGGCCTGAATGCCAAGCGTCACGCCTGGAGGAAACCTAGCAGGGACTGGGAGACAAGTCAGGATTGAGGGAAAGATGAACAGTACAGAGAGTACAGAGAGATCCTTGATGAAAACCTGGTCCAGAGCGCTCAGGACCTCAGACTGGGGCAAATGTTCACCTTCCAACAGGAGAACGACCCTAAGCACACAGCCAAGACAACGCAGGAGTGGCTTCAGGACAAGTCTCTGATTGACCTTGAGTGGCCCAGCCAGAGCCCGGACTTGAAACCCGATTGAACATCTCTGGAGAGACCTGAAAACAGCTCTGCAGAGATGCTCCCCATACAACCTCACAGAGCTTGAATGGATCTGCAGAGAAGAATGGAAGAATCTCCCCAAATACAGGTGTGCCAAGCTTGTAACGTCAGACCCAAGAAGAGTGGAGTCTGTAATCGCTGCCAAAGGTACTTCAACAAAGTACTGAGTAAATGGTCTGAATACTTATGTAAATGTTATATATTCATTTTTTGAATTTTTATACATTTGCAAAAAATTCTAAAAACCTGTTTTTACTTTGTCATTATGAGGTATTGTGTGTAGATTGATGGGAAGAAAAAAATATTAAATCCATTTTAGAATAAGGCTGTAACGTAACAAAATGTGTAAAACGTCAAGGTCTGAATACTTTTCAAATGCTCTGTATTTGATACCATTTCACTTATTCCACTCCAGCCATTACCACAAGCCAGTCCTCCCCAATTAAGGTGCCATCAATCACCTGTGCCAGTAACTGCCGATCATCCCTTGAGCAAGGCACTTAACTTGCTCCAATGATTCCATTGTATTATAAGGGATTTGGATTTATAGCATTCAACTTTATTTAGACTACATGACATTTTTGTAATTTTTTATCTTTTACTCATGGGTTTTTCAATAATAGGGTATTGTAATGCTAGCATTGCAAACAACTGGGAGGACCACCTACCAGTAGGCATACATGTGGTGTGGTTTTTTTCAGCGACATGTCTTGCTGCACCTACATTTCTTATGACACTGATGACCAAATTCAATAGCATTTTTCAATTCATTGAGTATGTTGCAACAATGACTGACAGTTGAGAAAATAGAGAACAGATTCAATACCATTTTTAGGTAAGCTAAATATGAATCCTTTATTTTCAAAAACCATACACAGCACTCAATAAGTTTCAAAAATAAATATCAACCACAAGAACCATTTACACTGCTCAAAATAAACAGACATTAAGTACTTTTTTAAAAACCAATTATTTAGATATAAAAATGTATAATCCATAAAGAGATTGATAAACATTCATTCCCAATTGTGGAATGAAACTACAGAGAAACACAAAAGTGACCTACGGAAACGTTCTCCCATTTTTACCACCTAAGTACTTTCTTTGGATTTATACCTATCTTTCGATGCCGTTTGTAATTGCACCACAGGGAAGAAATCCAAAATAATTATGTCGTCAAATTAACTGTGACCCTGACATGGATTCCAGATACATAAAATTGATCCTATACTGTGAAAAGTTGCATTAAAAAAGTGTAATGAAGTTAATAATTTTTAGACCATAATGTAACAAAACTATTTTTTTAAATCCAGTTCTCCACTGCCCAGGACCTCTTTTTTTGTTCTAGCATTCCTGGTTATTAGGTGTCTGTCTTTTTTTTATAGCACTTGGTAAACATTTAGGCTATTTCCAATGACAGTGTGAGGGTATTTGGACTTTTGGCTTGCAAAACATTTTAAATCATTTTCCATCCTCTCCCAACTGATGATACCTTGACTTTTGTGACAGATGAAAGCTACAGCTCTCTCTAAGAAGATACAAAGCTAGGCTATATTTTACAAAATGTAAGTCTCCCTAAAGGAGGTTTAGTGCAATAAAGTACTCTGTGCTGAGAGTCTTTTGTGTCTTGAGTATTTTATGTTTCCTAAAAAATACAACATTCTCCCAGGTCACGAGAGAGATCAAAATTAAACGAGTATCACTTAATCAACTCATACTGTACATGTTAATGATATGGAGAATCAAGTTATTTCTGTTAGCTGGACGAACCCATTGATACTATTTTGTGAAATACCACTCAGGTCCTTAAAACCATTCAATAAATGTAATTCCTTTGAATTAGGTTATTTTTGATCAAACAACAACTTTCTCTTGATTTCAAAATCCTAAAAATAACAATCTACTCGCTTTACAAAATGTTCTCTACAGAAAAATCTGAAACAGTAACTGGTTTCTCCTCTCTTTTTCTGTAATGTATGGATCTTCATAATGAGCCTGTCAATGGATCAGTGGTCAGTGCTTATGATCAGTGGTCTAGATTGAAAGCACTAGGGACACAAATAGGAGCTCCACCACTTTCTAGTAATCATGAAATTGAGTTTTGGAATGATTTGGGAACAAAGTTAAAGAGATTCTCCGGTACTTTAGTTTACTAGAGTTTACTTTAGCCAGTCGTTCTGAAAGTAGCAGCACTCACGAGCCAAAAGCGGTCCCTGAAGATTGCTTACTACGTCACATATGTGCATAAATGTGCACCATGTCATTGCTATATCTCTCGCTCTCTCTCTCTCTTCTGTGTCCACTGAGCCGGTGGGCCTGCCCTGCAACTTCATTGGATAACACTGGGCAGGCCTCTTGCTAGCTGTCACTCAAATGCTGAAGCTCATTGGCTAGAACTTGAATTGCTAGGGGGCTGACCCACGTGGGGAGAAATGTAGGGAAAATTGCGCTGCAAAGCTTCAAGAAAACAATCACTATCAAAATAAGGATTTCTTGGCTAATTGAGATAAGAGTAATTATGCTCATAGATTATGCAGGTATGTACTACATATTGACACATTCAGCCCAAAGCTGGAGGTTTATAAAACAATTTCTTAGTCGCCAAAGTACCGGAGCATGTCTTTTAATATTTACAGTGTGGAAGTGTGAACATGGATATTTGAGGACATTTTCCAGTTTTCTCAATGTCTTCTTATAAACCAATTTCTTCTTACTTCACTAGATATTTATATGTACCTAGAAAAAACCCTACCAAATAGAACCTGCAGGCATATTAGTTCAGTTTCAACAGAAACCTTGCTTTTCTCCTAAAAGACAGCAATATCTAAAATACATTATAAATTTTTTTCATTTCGCAGTATGCAGCCCCACTTTGTACATATTATAACGTTGGTTTTTCACGGACACTCAAAGTTTCACAAACGTGTAAACAGGGTTGCTTTCACAACATGAATGAAATCATAAAAATATATAAATAGCCAATGCATGAATTCTTTAGAAGTACTGCTGATGTACAGCAATGCATACCAGTCTCCCTGTTCATTTAATTACACCAAAAAACGGTCTATAATTCTTCCACGCAAAATGTGCACCTCTCCTCGATACAAGACCAAAAAATGTTTTAGGAACCAAACATATAAGTAAAAACAGAAACCCATGAGGCTTCCAGAAGCCCTCTCTCCCCACGTCTTGGTATTGTGAAGTGGACTGAGGTGAGTGGGTAATTACTGGTATTAGGGCCCAGCTCAGAGGGAGGTCTCCAGGCTGTGCAGCGGGCTCCCAGGGCGCGGCGGCAGCGCAGCACTCTGGGGGATCCCGCCAGTCTTTGGGCTCTCTTTGTAGAAGGGGATGATCCTGTCCACAGCATTATTGTTCTGGTTGGGCGTGGATGGAAGGGTGGCCAACGTGGAGGGTGGGGGCAGGGTCTGTGCAGCGTTGCGCTTGGTGGGAGCATCGTTCTCCCCCTCTGTGTCGTCGATGAGGGGGATCTGCGGCTCCGAGTCTTCTATCCGGAACTCCGGGGTGGTCATGAAGTTGTGGATTGAGTTGCGGGACTCAGGGGTCTCCAGGCCTTCGTAGGGGGACAAAGTGTCTTGGAAGGCATTCACTACGCGGATCTGGATGGTTTGGAGATGAAGACACAGTCAAAATTTTAGTATTGAGTCCCCATCGAAAGTTAAAGCACAATCCTGAGTTTGTATCCTTGGTTTGGTGTAAAGCTGAGGGATGATTGTGAGCTGAGATGTAATTATGAGTTGATCAAACAAACCTGAGTCTGGATCCTGCCCAGGCCTCTGCACCAGAGCACCTGCCCCCTTCTCATCTCCATCTCACCATGGTCGATCTCATCCAGGTCCTCCATCTCCTCCAGCTCATCCTCAGGGATCTCCTCCTGCTGCGTGCCATGACCTGCAGACTTCAGGAACTTCAGCCGGCTGGTGGGGACAGTGGTGACCACCTAGAAATGAACAGACAGGAACTCAAATGTTGTCACTAATTTGTGACAAAACAGTTGTGACAAAGCTTCATAACAGCCAAGTAGATCATTGGAAGACATTAGAAACCTGTGAGAATCTCACCTGGCCCCATAGAAGACATCCAAAGCCCAAGAACACACACCAGAGCCACTGGTCGATGCTGAGGCCCACACAGCTGAAAGGTTTCCCTCCAAACTGAACGATCACAATCTGGACAAGAAAACACAGGTTGATTAGAGAGCAATGTTATTTTCTGTCCAATGTGAAATCTCCTCTGTGTGAATATCCTGTATGGATCTGAAGGCGAGCTCACCTGGATAATGAACGTTCCGAACACAATGGAGCAGAAGATCATGTTTTTGAAAATGCCGTCAAAGACGTTACGCTCGCCGTGGATCTTGCGAGCGTTGATTTCGTTGAAGAGCTGCATCATGACGAAGGTGTTGAAAACAATGGTGTAATGTTCCGAGGGAGGGGCATGGAGAGGCGCATACCTCCCGCTGTCAATGTCGAAAATCTGCTCCCCTGTGGTGGCAATATACAGGTACATAATAACAAGGCCCACTGGGGACAAGCAATACGGATCAAGTCATTTATTAGATCAATACATTTGCTTTCATATCTTCATAAAGAATAAAGTTAGATGTCCAAATGGCACGACTAACTAATTTGAACCCAGGCGGTACTCACCAGTAGGGATGCAAAGCTACTGGTAATTTACCAAAGTTAAATCTATGGCAATCTATGGTAACTATGGTAATTTATACTTGAATAACTTGAATTTAAAAAATTTATTCATATATAGTAAACACTTTTTATATCAAAGGGCAGTGGTGGAAAAAGTCTCAATTGTCATACTGTAAAAGTAAAGATATTAAAAGTGAAAGTCACCCAGTAAAATACTACTTGAGTAAAAGTCTAAAAGTATTTGGTTTTTTCTAAAAGTATTTTCACAACTGTGACCTTAATTGCCTACCGTCTGTAAGCTGTTAGTGTCTTAACGACCGTTGAACAGGTGCAGGTTCATTAATTGTTTATGGTTCGTTGAACAAGCATGGGAAACAGTGTTTAAACCCTTTACAATGAAGATCTGTGGAGTTATTTGGGTTTTACCTAATTATCTTTGAAAGACAGGGTCCTGAAAAAGGGACATTTCTTTTTTTGCTGAGCTTATTAAGCAAACCAGACAGCACAATATTTTTTTAATGTTTTAACGGATAGCCAGGGGCCTACTCAAACACATAATTTACAAACAAAGCATTTGTGTTTAGTGAGTCCGCCAGATTTAATGAAGTACTTTACACCACTGTCTAGGGATGGATCGAAATATAGAGAAAGGTTACCTGGAGGAAAATGGGGGAGGGTCATTATTTTTTAATTTCAATCAAGGAGAGGGTTTAGTCTTTTTTAATCTAGTCCAGGGGAGGGTCATGTAATTTGTCATTGATGAAATCTCTATATTTCTCAGTGTTTGAGTTGTTTATCTTTGTGTGTCTGATGCTGCCCCTTATCTCTGATTCTCCGCTGGGCGGGCAATATCAATAGGCTATAGGCTACGAAGTGCATCCTCTGAGAGGCACAGAGCAAAGTTATATTTCTAAGATAGCTGCTGGGATGGTATAAATACAACTAGGCTGCATTACACCCATTACTCCCTGAGCCCCGGCCTGCTCTGTTCTTGCTGATCAAAAATATTTTTGTGTGCTGCCTAACCAATGGCTCTGCTGTATAGGCCTACAGTGGCAGTTCAGGAGGAGAGTCAAAGGCTTCTTCCCAATATTTTATTTATTTATTAGGCCTAGTCCAAAGAATCTTGCTCCCGGACTAGCCTATAGCCCAGGTCTTTCCAACCCTGTTCTTGGAGAGCTACTCTTCTGTAGGTTTTCGCTCCAACCTCAGCTGTAACTAACCTGATTCACCTTATCAACCAGCTAATTATAAGAATCAGGTGTGCAAGATTACGGTTGGAGTGAAAACCTACAGGACGGTAGCTCTCCAGGAACAGGCTTGCTGAAACCTTCATTTTAAACACCAATTGTATCCACTATTTATTCTTAGGATAATGTTTTAATTAATTGCATTATTTTATATATTAGGCCACACATAGGGCCAGACATAATTTCAGACACCTGTGATAATATGAATTACCCAAAAGGGGCACTTTGAAAGTTTCCAGTAATATACCCTCCCTTTGCAACACTACTCACCGGTGAAGAGCAGGGTGAAGATGACAGTGAGCTGGTAGACAGCATGGCCCAGGATGTTCTTCATCATGGTGCGGGAGATGAGGGGCTTGTTGCGGCCATACGGTTTCCTCAGCAACAGAGACTCGGTGGGGGGCTCAGTGGCCAGGGCCAGGGAGGCAAAGGTGTCCATGATCAGGTTCACCCACAGCATCTGGACAGCTTTGAGAGGAGAGTCCTGGGGGAGATGTAGTTTGTGTTATGTATAGCTCCCCACTTTTCAAAGACCGTTGTAACTTGTAGACTTGATAAGAAAAACTCCCTATAGTGAGTCAGCCGCTCTCTAGTTGACCTATGCATCCCCTTTTCAAGCAGAAAGACAAGATGGGTAGGATGAACATGACAGCAATACGGTGTCTCACCTGTGTGATGCATGCTCCTGTGAAGGCCACGATGACAGCCACCACGTTGACTGTCAACTGGAACTGGAGGAACTTGGAGATGCTGTCGTAGACGTTCCGCCCCCACATCACCGCCTTGACGATGCTGCTGAAGTTGTCGTCTGTCAGGATGATGTCTGAGGCCTCTTTGGCTACGTCCGTGCCCGCAATGCCCTGTGGGGACAGCATGTCACAGCGCATTAGTCACAGGACCAAAAGTACCCGTCTGGTCAAATCAGAGAGACAACATACTCATGAAATATTGATGGGATATAACATACGCCAGATCTTGAAGTATAAAAATACCATACCATGGCAAATCCAACATCCGCTTTCTTCAAGGCAGGGCCGTCATTAGTACCATCTCCTGTTACAGCAACAACTTGTCTTGGTTCTAGTACAGTGCTGTCCATTATACCTGTGAACAGAGGAAAGCATCATCTCTTTAGATAATAATAATATGTAAGACCTAAAAATGTATCTGTAGTGATAAATGAAAAAATACCCCCCAAACATACCTTTTACTAAAGTATGTTTGTCAGTGGGTGAGGATCTTGCAAGCACACGGAGTTTAGGCCAAATCTTATCAATGCGTTCTTGCTCAATCTGGAAGTAGATTGCTTCTTGGGTCACTCTATCATCACCATTTTTCTCCACAGAAACAGATGCATTTTGTGAGAGAAAGAGAGGAATATTACCTCTCCCAGTTGGTTTCTTATCCGTCGGTTGAACTCTTTGCCGTCTATACAGAGGAAATCATCTCCGGGGTGCACTATGCCACACTTACTGGCAATGGCGCGAGCCGTGTCGATGTTGTCCCCTGTGACCATGCGCACCGTGATGCCAGCGCGCTGACACCTCTTAATGGCGTCAGGAACCTAGGGTGGAAGAAAAATACTTTCTTTTTCAGATTATAGAAATGTGGGTTTTGCTTATAATCTAACACCCCAAGACACACTCAGAAAGACCTGCTCTCCCCTTCAGGGGGATTATACATGTACATCGTTGAGGGTTATACCACCACAAACATCTACCTCCTTGAATTAATTGGACCTTTGCAACAAGGACCTTGATTGGGCATTTCCCGCTTGCCCTTTTACCTCTGGCCGTACAGGGTCCTCGATGCCCACCACACACAAACAGGTGAGGCCGGTGAGGATGTCAGTTTCATTTTCCCAGTCTGGCTCGCCGTCGACCGGGGGGAAGTCCCTGTAGGCCAGGCATATGGTCCTCAGGCCCTCGGAGGCCATGGGCTCGATCACATTCTTCACCACATTGTCTCTGTCCCTGGGCTTGAAGACCTTAGCCTCCCCGCTTGCTGTCATGATCTTACAACACCTGCGATGAGATAAAGAGGAAATCTATATTACATTTCGGACAAATAATACTGGGGAAGTTCATTGAGTTAATTTGCAAGAAAGCAAGAAACTGAAAGTGCCAGCCTACTTCTTTAGGAGGATCTCTGAGGCTCCTTTGCTGAACATGCGGTAACTCCCGTCTGCGTTCTTCAGCACTGTGCTCATGGACTTCCTGACTGAGTTGAAGGTGTAGACCTTGAAGAGCTTCTCCTCTGGGATCTCGTTGCGGATGGTCATATAGTCACGTCTCAGATCCAACACAAAGCCCAGCAAGGCACATTCGGTCTTGTTGCCCACCTGGCGTGGCAGCCCGCCCTCCTTCTCAGGAGACTGAGACAAACCATTTACACGTTAAGGTCAGTTCCAAACTTCAAATCAACTAACATAACTGATACTTTGTACGAAAATGTCCCATTATATCAATGCATGATTTAAAATAAAGTCTGAGTTCTCAGATTTCAAGAGGATTTGGCCCTGGCTTGAAATCCCTGACCTGGCACTCAACGTATTTGCTCAGGTGTCAAGGAACGATTGCTATGAAAAGAGCTGTATTGCACATCTCTTTGTGTTCTGTTTGACAGAGGTGAAAACCTCAACTCGGAGTCTCAAGTGAAGTATGTCCACTTACCATGATCTTGGATGTGTAAGCACAGTTGACTCCGATGCCCATAATGAGCAGGTCCAAGACTTTGCCTGGGATGAGGTCAGACTCAGGAACCTTCCTGTAGTGCCTGTCTCCCAGATAAGCCTGGACCACGGTCATCCTGTTCATGGTTAATGTTCCCGTTTTGTCAGAGCAGATGGCTGTGGCGTTGCCCATGGTTTCACAGGCATCCAGGTGCCTCACCAGATTGTTGTCTTTCATCATTTTCTGAGGAAGATAGGAGGCTATGATTTGGGATCTGGCAATGCCTTTCTTAATTGCTCCTGTCTGTAATATATATATACGATAGTAACATAGTGGTGACAAAGTAGTGATACCTACTTTGACAGAATACGCAAGTGAGATGGTGACGGCCAGGGGGAGACCTTCGGGCACGGCCACCACAAGCACAGTAACACCAATGATGAAGAACTTGACGCAGAACTGAATGTAGATGGGTGTGCAGTCTGCGACCCACGGTAGGCCCTGGATCCAGAAAGTGTCCACCATAAACAGAGTTATCAGGATGATGACCGTCAACCCTGACATGAACAGGCCTGGACAGAGGAAACGATAGTAGTGTACTGTACACAATGAAATAATACAATATTTGCAATAATGACAAACTGGGACAAGCTGCTGCTGAAAATCAAACGCACTTTCAACATTCAGAATTCCCTTGTGGTGGTCTTACCTGCTTTGCCGATCTGCACCGCTAATTTGGTCAATTTCCCCTGGAGCACAGACTTCTCCTTCTTAGGGTGGGCTTTCTTCTTCTCCTCTCCTTCGTCGTCACTGTTGAGGGCCTGCATCTCCACGCCTGCACCATCCTGAGACTTACCTGAGGGAGAGGAGAGGATGGGTCCAAAGACGTTAAGTTTAAATAGGGACATTTAAATAAGAATTGTTGATGCAGCCAATAAAAAAAGTATGAAATGGGACAAATAGTCAAAAAATTGTACATTGGTGTTTAAGGGTTCATAGTGAGATGGCACTGCTACTGCTTGGAAACAGATAGGGGGTGCTATTCTATGTGATACACCGCACAACACTATGGTGTTTGGTTCACAGTCCTTAATCCGAGTCTGGGGATTATTGCTCCTTCTAGGCTGAGATTCTTTACAAACAAATTCTTCCACCATCATCCCAAAACATGCCCACGTTCTATAATAGTACAAACACACATGCACCAGAACACTAAATACTCAAAACTTTTGTAAGTGAAGTAAAGGGACATTGTTCATCCGGGCAAATGTGTGAGTTAGTGTGTGTCTGTAAGTGTGTACAGTATGTGTGTCTGTAAGTGTGTACAGTATGTGTGTCTGTAAGTGTGTACAGTGTGTGTGTCTGTAAGTGTGTCTGGTAAGTGTGTACAGTATGTGTGTCTTGTAAGTGTGTACAGTATGTGTGTCTGTAAGTGTGTACAGTATGTGTGTCTGTAAAGTGTGTCTGTAAGTGTGGTTACAGTAATGTGTGTCTGTAAGTGTGTACAGTATGTGTGTCGTGTAAGTGTGTACAGTATGTGTGTCTGTAAGTGTGTACAGTATGTGTGTCTGTAACTGTGTGTAGCAGTATGTGTGTCTGTAAGTGTGTATGTTAAGTCAGTATGTGTGTCTGTAGTGTGTACAGTATGTGGTGGGTCTGTAAGGTGTGTACAGTAGGTGTGGTCTTAGGTGTGGTGACAGTATGTTGTGTCTGTAAGTGTGTCTGTAAGTGTGTACAGTATGTGTGTCTGTAAGTGTGTACAGTATGTGTGTCTGTAAGTGTGTACAGTATGTGTGTCTGTAGGTGTGTACAGTATGTGTGTCTGTAAGTGTGTACAGTATGTGTGTCTGTAAGTGTGTTGGTCCAAAAACAGTACATAAGGTTGTTAGCTAAGGGAAGAAAGGCACTGGGAAAAATCAGCTGCTGAGCTTAAGAGCTGTAATCTCCTTGGTCCTAATCACCATGAACGGAGTCAAGAGCACCTGCTGCTCGGACCACAGGAACACACACATGACCATATGGCCTCAGGGACACACAGGGCCACACTCAGACTATACACACCTTGTGCACAAACCGGAGCCCTATACTATGAATTTAGTTTGGTCAACTCTGAGTTCAACTTGGGATAACCAATACCACGAAAGTGGCTCACCTTTAAGCAAGGTCAATTTCTATGCCAACGAATCCTTCAGATCTAACCTGAGCCATATACTACAAATCTAGTTTGAGGACTTAGTGAGGTACAGTGCTTTCAGAAAGTAGTCACACCCCTTGACTTTTTCCACATTTTGTTGTGTTACGGCCTTTAAGATTTTTTTTGTCACTGGCCTCCACACGATACCTTATAATGTCAAAGTGGAATTATGTTTTTAGAAATATTTACCAATTAACTAAACATGAAAAGCTGTAATGTATTGAGTCAATAAGTATTCATCCCCTTTGTTCTGGCAAGCGTAAATAAGTTCAGGAGTAAAAATGTGCTTAACAAGTCACATAATAAGTTGCATGGACTCACTCTGTGTGCAACAATAGTGTTTAACATGATTTTTGAATGACTACCTCATTTCTGTATCCCACACACACAAATATGTCTAAGGTCCCTAAGGCGAACAGTGGATTTCAAACAGAGATTCATCCACAAAGACCAGGGAGGTTTTTCAATGCTTCATAAAGAAGCGCACCTATTGGTAGATAAAAAATAAATAAAAAAAGGAGACATTTAATATCCTTTTGATCATGATGAAGTTATTATTTTCCCTTTGCATGGTGTATCTATACACACAGTCACTACAAAGATACTGGCGTCTTTCCTAGGTCAGTTGCCGGAGACAGAGGAAACCACTCAGGGATTTCACCATGAGGCCAATTGTGACTTGAAAAAGGTTGAATGACTGTGATAGGAGAAAACTGAGGATACATCAACAACATTGTAATGCTAAACAATACTAACCTAATTGACAGAGTGAAAAGAAGGAAGCCTGTAAAGAATACAAATATTTCAAAACATGCATCCTGTTTGCAAGGCACTACAGTAATACTGAAAAAGAATGTGGCAAAGGAATTACATTTTTGTCCTGTATACAAAGTGTTGTGTTTGGGGCAAATCCAATAAAACACATTACTGAGTACCACTCTCCATATTTTGAAGCATAGTGGTGGCTGCATCCTGTTATGGGTATGCTTGTTAAGGACTGGAGAGTGTTTCAGGATAAAATACTAACAGAATGGAGCTAAGCACAGGCAAAATCCTAGGTTCAGTCTGCTTTGCACCAGACACTGGGAGATTATTTCACCTTTCAGCAGGACAATAACCTAAAACACAAGGCCACATCTACACTGGAGTTGGTTACCAAGATGACAGTGAATGCTCCTGAGTGGCTGAGTTACAGTTTTGACTTAAATCTACTTGAAAATCTATGGCAAGGCCTGAAAATGGTTGTCTAACAACCAATTTGAAAGAGCTTGAAGAATTATGAAAACAATAAATAGTCAAATGTTGCACAATCCAGGTGTGGAAAGCTCTTAGACACGTACCCAGAAAGACTCACAGCTGTAATCGCTGCCAAAGGTACTTCTACAAAGTATTGACTCAGGGGTATGAATAATTATGTAAATTCGATTTCTGTATTTAATTTTCAATAAGTTTGCTAAAATGTCTAAAAACATGTTTTCACTTTGTTATTACGGGGTAATGTGTGTAGATGGGTGAGCAAAAAAAGTATTTAATACATTTTGAATTCAGGCTGTAACACAACAAATTTAGGAATAAGTCAAGGGGTATGTATGAATACTTTGGTCAACTCTGAGGTCAATCATTTAGAACCACACCAAAGCACACCTAAGAAGCCATTAACAATAAGTAATAACATAAAGAAGGCACTTCTAAAAGTCTAGATAGCCTGCTGAATTTGCAAGATAACTTTTCTTTCATTTTGATTTCGGGAACAAATGAAAATATGGCACTGACCCACCCATGGATTGATGTTTCAGCATTGAATCAATGACGAGTACTTTGTTCGACTAGCCACGTGCTGCATGCATGCGCAGTTACAGCTGTAGGATCTTAATTTGATCACTCTTTTTTGTTGCTGAGAATTTTCCTGCACAACAGGAAATGCAAATGTGTATGAGGTTTAAAAAGGCATCGACATTTTTCTATTTTCACTTTGAAATTTCAGACTTGATTTGCCCTAACGAAAAACTTATCAACCCATAGAAACATTTCCATGAATTATAATCCACATAATAATTTACAATTGCTGTTGCTGCAGGTTTATTTTCCTGCTGTAGTTAACTGGCTCAAATTAAGATCCTACATCTGTACAAGCCTGCAAGAGTTAGTGTCTGACAGACAAGCAATGTACACCGTCGTAGTATGGATGAAGCTAACTGAAGCTGGCTAGCTTTAGAAAATCTGAGTAGATCTAGCTTGCTTCGCAGTATACCCCTCCGACCATACAGATTCTATATACTGTTAACACACACAAACTAAACTAGTAAGTACCCAATATAAACACAACATGGTCATGGAGTGCACACAAACTAAACTAGCAGTCTCAATATAGATATAACACACAATGAGTACGGTTACATGCACACAATAATGTGATTATTGTGGATAGTACGATTAATAGTTCTATTACAACGTTTACATGCTTTGCAAAAATAACCATTTCCCTAATAATCCTGTTTACATGGACACAACTGAAATAAGGCTACTTGATGGCACTCTGATAAATGCATTTGATTCTGAGTTTGTACATATAAAGTTTGTATGTGAATACTACTTCTAGACCATACATTCAGTATGTTCAGAGTTTGCTCCGAACTCACTTTGTTTTTTCAGATCAAATACACCGCTGGAACGCCAATTAAGCTCTTTTCATGTCATAATAATTTGAAAGATAACTCAGAAAACCAGGTGTTTTAATCGGCGTATACTTACTGCGATTTTGACCTTTGGCCGATTTAAGATGAGCAAAGTAAGGTGTTTACATGACTATTGCATAATCTGCATACTGCCATAATCAGTTTAATATCAAATTATTACTGTGGATTTAAACGCACTCATTGACAAACTTACCTTTCTTGTTTTTCTCATCTCTTTTATCTGTGGAAAAATAAACGACTGCAGTTAATAATTTGTCCATTTACACATCAGCAAAGAGCTTCTCACTTTTGCAGAGTGGCAAAACACTTTTAGTTCTAATATGTTCCCTTGGATGCGAGTTCCCTTGATGGCTAGCCCTTAGACACTGAATTGGAAACTATGAGGTGTGAATGCTCTGACATGCATTTCTGTGTTAACTCCCTGATACAGTCCTCAGTCACTCTGAGAATCCCCTGATCAATGATACTGCGACTACAAACGTAAACAAAACACTCCCCTAACACACTTAGCAGCTATGCACCAGGTTGGTTAATTCACAGGCGGTAACTTTTCTTTTGCCTTGGTATGGCAGGTTAGGTAACGTCCATAGTCCAACTGACCCAACTGCAGTCAGTTAACTAACTGAGATGTTAACCAACTGTGTCTAAGTCAGCATCCTCTATAGCGCTCTCACATGCCGTGATTAACCTGCACCAAGATTCAGCTACAGATACTCTGTCTGTGTATTGTGGTGTAAGGTGGGAACTTCCTCTATTTGGCCCAGCATCTGAGTGGGAATGTTGAATGTTGAATGTCACTCTCACGCCACTGGCAGACACATCATATCATTCAAGATCGTTGAACAAAAAGCAACATTTCATTTGACTACTTTCATGAATTGTTCTTTGACCCCTTCAGTTAATACAGAGCTAATGTTGCAGGGCTTTCGAGCCATCACAGATTACAAAGGGAAACCCAGCCGCGAAATGCCCACCGGTGCTAACCTAACAGACGAGCTTAAAGCCTTCGACGCTCACTTCAAGGCAAGAGACATTGAACCAAGCAACACTCCTCCGTAGCACATCAACACCATCATCCCAGACACCCTGTAACCACTCCAAATTCCATACCACCCCAACAGATCCACAGATGACGCAATCTCTATTACACTCCAACTGCCCTAGCCCACGTGGACAAAAGGAATACATATGTAAGAATGCTTTTCATTGAGTACAGCTCAGCAAGTTTGACAAACCCCATCATCAAGTTTTCTGACGACACGACGATGGTATGACTGATCACTAACAACAATGAGGCAGCCTATAGGGAGGAGGTCAGTGTGGCGCCAGGACAACAACCTCTCCCTCAACGTCAGCAAGACAAAGGAGCTGATCGTGGACTACAGGAAACGGAGGGGTGAGCACGCCCCCATCCACATCGATAGGGCTGTAGTGGAGTGGGTTGAGAGCTTCAAGTTCCTCAGTGTCCACCACTAAGGAATTAACATGGTCCACACACACCCACATAGTTGTGAAGAAGGCACGATCTAAGTGATTACATGATCTAAGTGACTGATAGTTGGTATTCAGCATTCATAAAAGTATGCCTTATTTACTTTGAAGAACTACTAAAATAGTGATTTTGTCCAACAGCATAGGCAACAGCTCAATGGAGATGAGATGTTGACTTGGAATGAAATAATAAAGTCACCAAATAAAACAAATGTAATATACACAACAACTGAACTATTTTATTAAAGTAAAGTATTGTGAAAAAATGAAGGTTAATAAGCAGTAATTGTCATGCCCTGATCTGTTTCACCTGTCCTTGTGCTTGTCTCCACCCCCACCAGGTGTCGCTCATCTTCCCCATTGTCCCCCGGGTACCTATGCCTGTGTTCTCTGTTTGTCTGTTGCCAGTTCGTCTTGTTTGTCAAGTCAACCAGCGTTTTGTCTCAGCTCCTGGTTTCCCCCAGTCTCTCTTTTTCTCGCCCTCTTGGTTTTGACCATTGCCTGTCCTGACTGAGCCCGCCTGCCTGACCACTCTGCCTACCTCTGACCCTGAGTCTGCCTGCCATCCTGTGCCTTTGCCTCACTACTCTGGATTATCGACCTCTGCCTGCCTTGACCTGTCGTTTGCCTGCCCCTGTTGCTGTAATAAACATTGTTACTTCAACACAGTCTGCATTTAGGTCTTACCTGAAACGTGATAGTAATGGGCAGTTACTACCATCATGGGACTTTTATTAATTGTTTTATTCTGTGTTGTTACAGAATTCAACCCACATAATGCATAGTGCATTTACTGTTTAAAAAAATATGGAAACCGAAATAGAAAACCGTGATTACAAAAAAAATATAGAACAGAAACGACCTCAAAAAGCACTAAGTGCTCAGCACTAGCTCTCTTGCACTGACTCTATGCACACACACACTTAACTGTACACACTCACACATAATTACACTGACACCCCAACATATACACACACACTATATGCGCCCACACACACACATAACATGCGCACACATGCATGCTTACACCACACAATAGCTGCTGCTAATGTCTATTATCTATCCTGTTGCCTAGTCACTTTACCCCTACCTATATGTACATAGTTACCTCAATTACCTTGTACCCCGGCACATCGACTGGGTACTGGTACTCCCTGTATATAGCCATGTTATTTTCTACTCCCTATGTATATATATAGCCCTGTTATTTTCTACTCCCTGTATATAGCCATGTTCTTTTTACTCGTTATTGTTATCCGTTATTCCCTGTGTATTTTGTATCTTTATTTTTAACTCTGCATTGTTGGAAAAGTAAGTAAGCATTTCACTGTTAGTCTACACCTGTTGTTTACAAAAGCATGTGACAAATAACATTTTATTTTAATAACCTTGTCTGACACCTTCTATGGTGGCAAATAGCTTTATGTTATGCCACTGGCAAAATGTAACTTAATAGAATCTGTAGGCCCTATAGGATAGCATCATGGAATATCTCATAACACATATTGTTGGACAGGGTTTTTCAAAGCAATTATATTCTACGCTTACTCCTATGATGGTGAGTCTCAACCAAAAGCAAGTAGGCCTATATTTCACAATTAATACAATAGAGATGAGGTTAGTTTTACAAATGTTGTGTAACAGATGACTATAAAAGTAGAATCCAGTTCCACATACTTTTCTTGTCCAGTTTGTCCTTCTTGTCCTTCTTGTTCTTCTTTTCTTTCTTCTCTTTCTTTTCCCTCTCTTTCTCCTTCTTCTTCTCCTCCCTTTCCCTCTTTTTCCTTTCCTTCTCTGCTTTTTCCTCCTCATCGTCATCATCGTCTTCCTCGGCTCCGAGCAGGGTGAAAATGATGCCCGTCTGGGAGTTGACACCTACTGCTGTGATCAATATCTTCCCAGAACCCTCCATGACATGGGTACCTGACGAAAGACAAACATGGACAGTCATTGAGACATGGTCATAGGAACCTGACAAATATAATATCTACAACTAAAATGGGATAGTAAAAGATGCTTCTTTCTTTTACAAGTAAGGCCATACAAATGCATTTAAATGTTTAACGGATAACATTTTTGTGAGGTGAGCAAGCAAATAACATTTGATTAGATTTTTTTGAAAAGTGAAGAGGGGCATGCGTTAAATATTTAATGACATGTGTATGACCAAACAGTATTTATACAGGAATAGCAAGATCATGCTGTTTCAAGTAGTTGTTAACTTCTAAGCGCTCTTATGAAGATTGATTGACAGTAATAAGATGCCAGGGTAAACAACAAATGAAAACAACAATGGAAAAGCAAAAGGACCCAGTGGTGTAAAGTACTTCAATAGTACTTTAAAGTATTTTTTACTTTACTTCACTATTTATATTTTTGACATCTTTTACTTTTACTTCACTACCTTCCTAAAGAAAAGAATGTACTCTTTACTCCATACATTTTCCCTGACACCCAAAAGTACTCATTGCATTTTGAATGCTTAGCAGGCCAGGAAAATTGTCTAATTCACGTACGTATCAAGAGAACATCTCTGGTCATCCGTATTGCCTCTGATCTGACGGACTCACTAAACACGAATGCTTTGTTTGTAAATGATGTCTGAGTTTTGGAGAGGGCCCCTGGCTATCTGTAATTTAAAAAACAAGAAAATGGTGCAGACTGGTTTGCTTAATATAATGAATTTGAAATTATTTATACTTTTACTTTGATACTTAAGTATATTTTAGCAATTCAATTTACTTTTGATACTTTAGACTTTTACTCAAGTAGTATTTTACTTGAGTCATTTTCTATTAAGGTGTCTTTACTTTCACTCAAGTATGACAATTGGGTACTTTTTCCACCACTGCCACCACCTTAATTCATAGTGGAAAGAACAAACGAAGCGATGCCTCTGGGCGATGCCCAGCTTGATCCAAATTGGACCTGCATCTAGACATCAGCCATATTACATGAAGAGAGGAAGGTTCATCATCATTACCTGACAGCAGCATTGGATCGTTGTCCAAAGTCTTCTTGACATGGTCAGATTCACCGGTGAGAGAGCTTTCATCGATTTTCAAATCATTTCCCTGGATCAATACACCATCAGCAGGAAGAAGGTCACCTGGGAAAAACGTACATACTATACATGAACATCAGACAGTCCAGCTGGGTAAGTTAGCTCATTTAACCCAGATTCAGACAGAGTAGTGGAAAAAGAAGGGTAAGGAAAGTTATATCAAAAGTAGGATTAAAGATGCTCTTTGGTTTTAAGGCACACGTGCATACGTAACCTCTCACGGACACACACACATACACAGGTCACTTTTCCTTCAGGAACATACCGTATTTCACTTGTGCAACGTCGCCGACTACGATCTCAGCCACGTGGACCTGGATGACTTGGCCTCCGCGGACCACCGTAAACTTTTGCTCCTGTTCGATGCGGCTCTGCAGCCCGCGGAACTGCTTCTCTTTGCTCCAGTCGTTGAACGCTGTCACCAGGACCACACAGACGACGGACAGGAGGATGGCTGCACCCTCAATCCAGCCCGCGTCTGCCTCCCCCTCATCCTCCACCCCTCCCGCTGCCTTTCCACAATCTGAAAAGAGGGACAGTTGTCAGTATCTGGACATGCTACAAAGAACAGAAGTACAATGCAATCCCTCCAGAATTGTGTTTTTAAGCCTAGGCCTAACCCTAAATCGAGGACAAATGGCTAATTCATTCTGACGACATTGCCAATGTTGTCGTTGGTAGCATGGCCATCTAGTGATTACCCAAGGGGACAGATACAGTGAGTCCCACAGAAAGTAGCCTACAAAAGTAACCTATAATGATTATAAGACAGGAAGTATCACTGTCTTGATCGCAGGAAGTAAAACTGGCTACCCACTATGCCTCTAAAGAGTCCTTTGAAGAATGGGATTATGGATTGATTGATGTGTATCAAGAGTATCAGAGTAAATCCCTGTATGATTATTCAATGGGCAGGATACTCACATTTTGTACCAATTGATATCTCTTTGTGCCAATAAAGCCAGAGACATGAGATCAAACCAAACTTTGTGAGCATCCTCGGGAAGACGCAGCAAAACATCTGAAATTAGATCTAGGCTACTTGTTTTGGCCTCCAATGAATTCCAAAGTATCTGTCCAAGAAACAATTACCAGAAAGTGCACAAACCAGACACGTGGAAATTGCATGACTGCATGCATGAAGTTTACAGGTGCAAAGTAGCAACAATCTGATCATTTGGTATTAGACGGAGTAAATATTCATTATCTGGTGACGAATCAATTAGAATACATTACATTTCAAATGAGAGGAGACACTTACTTTCTCTTTCGGCATCTGGAGGTCTATAAAAAGAAAGGCCTAATGAAATGATGGCTGCCACTTCTAGGATGATTAGTGTCACATCTTGCAATGCTTCCCAMACTAATTGAAGAAATGTTTTTGGCTTTTTTGGAGGTATAACGTTTTGTCCAAACTCCTCTTTCCTTCTGGCAATGTCGTCGGCATGGCCTCCTAAACCTAGAGACAAAAGAGGGGAAGGAATAATGAACAACTGTAAGGCATTTGCATGGTCTAGAATTCAAACATTAGCAAATACATGCGTCACTCTCTCCTGGCTGAACTCCCTTTTTAGAGCCATGTAGTGCAGACCTGTGTTTATATTTGTTCTATGTTCACAGACTGAACAGCAGAAACAGAACCTGTCAAGAATGGTAAGCTTGGCTTGTTTTTGGAGGCTTTCGAAGCTGAAGCTTCAGACCTTTGAGGTGGCTCTGCATGGGGGCTGTGTTCATGACAAAAGAGGGCCATGAATATAGCCCATGCAGCGTTACCACAAGGGTCTTCAGCACAGGCATTCGATGTCAACAGCAGGGAATCAATGACTTTCAAACGCACAAGCCCTCATCTGCTCTCAGACAACATACTCAACAGTCGGTTTAAAAGCAGTAGCTCTCAAAATACTGTAGTTCCAGTGAGATGGATCTCAAAACCTTTTTTTACGTTGTGCATGAGATGACGGCAATACCATGCAGAAATTATGCAAATCCCAACAGTGCGTATGGGATCATGTTTATTGATGCACTTGTGAGCTGCAATATTCCAATATCTTTGGTAATATTTTGTCATTTTGCGGACAGAACGTGTCATAAGAAAACCACCCCAATCCACACCAAAACCTTTTTGTTGGACATGTATTCTCGCTGAAAGGATTTCATCGATGAATTCCTCACTGTGACACTGTACTTTTCTGTACATTTAATCATTGACAAAGTTATAAATAACAAATACCTACATTTCCATTATGTGACTCAGCCTCTGCATCTCTGATTCAGAAAGCAAACCAAATGAATCTCTGAGCTATATGGACAGGCAACCCGGCAAAAGACGTCACACAACGAACCATGTTTATCACTCGTATATTCTCAGTCGATCTAACAGAGATGACTAGTGGCTCTATGATAACAACAAATAAAAGAGACAAGAGAAGAAAGCCTTGTGCTAATGTGAGTTACACGTGAACATTGAAGTTACAACTCTGCCCTGAGTGTGTATGTATTTAACGTCCCTAAAAAGTAATGGTCAGAGCCACAAACGATGTGTGTGAAACAGAGACGCTGCTCTCTGCTGTGGCAAACATCTGGATTTAAAAAAAATCATGTCATGTAACATTTAGCAGTTCAAAATGACAAGCATTGCTGTTTGCGGGCACAAAACGTCAATCAAGGAATGAAGAGTAACAAACCGGGAAAGTTCAACTAGTGAGGAGAGATGGTCTGCAATTGATCATATGAGCCGCACAAAACTGGTCTGCACAAAACAATTAAAAGTAACTACCAATTGGATATCACAAAATTGGGGAGAAAAAGGGGTACATATATATATATATATATATATATATATATATATATATATATATATATATATATATATATATATACAGTGGGGAGAACAAGTATTTGATACACTGACAATTTTGCAGGTCTTTCCTACTTACAAAGCATGTAGAGGTCTGTAATTTTTATCATAGGTACACTTCAAACTGTGAGAGACGGAATCTCAGAAAATCCACCATTGTATGATTTTTAAGTAATTAATTTGCATTTTATTGCATGACATAGATTTTTGATACATCAGAAAAGCAAACTTTAATATTTGGTACAGAAACCTTTGTTTGCAATTTACAGAGATCATACGTTTCCTGTAGTTCTTGACCAGGTTTTGCACACACTGCAGCAGGGATTTTGGGCCCACTCCTCCATACAGACCTTCTCCAGATCCTTCAGTTTCGGGCTGTCGCTGGGCAATACGGACTTTCGGCTCCCTCCAAAGATTTTCTATTGGGTTCAGGTCTGGAGACTGGCTAGGCCACTCCAGGACCTTGAGATGCTTCTTACGGAGCCACCCTTAGTTGCCCTGCTGTGTGTTTCGGGTCGTTGTTCATGCTGGAGACCCAGCCACGACCCATCTTCAATGCTCTTACTGAGGAAGGAGGTTGTTGGTCAAGATCTCGCGATACATGGCCCCATCCATCCTCCCTCAATACGGTGCAGTCTCCTGTCCCCTCTTGCAGAAAAGCATCCCCAAAGAATGATGTTCCACCCTCCATGCTTCACGGTTTGGGATGGTGTTCTTGGGGTTGTACTCATCCTTCTATTCCTCCAAACACGGCGAGTGGAGTTTGAGCAAAAAGCTCTATTTTTGTTCTCATCAGACCACATGACCTTCTCCATTCTCCTCTGGATCATCCAGATGGGTCATTGGGCAAACTTCAGACGGGCCTGGACATGCGCTGGCTTGAGCAGGGGACCTGCGTGCGCTGCAGGATTTAATCCATGACGGCGTAGTGTGTTACTAATGGTTTTCTTTGAGACGTGGTCCCAGCTCTCTTCAGGTCATTGACCAGGTCCTTCCGTGTAGTTCTGGCTGATCCCTCAACTTCCTCATGATCATGATGCCCCACGAGGTGAGATTCTTGCATGGAGCCCCAGACCGAGGGTGATTGACCGTCATCTTGAACTTCTTCCATTTTCTAATAATTGTGCCAACAGTTGTTGCCTTCTCACCAAGCTGCTTGGCTATTGTCCTGTAGCCCATCCCAGCCTTGACAGGTCTACAATTTATCCCTGATGTCCTTACACAGCTCTCTGGTCTTGGCCATTGTGGAGAGGTTGGAGTCTGTTTGATTGAGTGTGTGGACAGGTGTCTTTTATAACAGGTAACGAGTTCAAACAGGTGCAGTTAATACAGGTAATGAGTGAGAACAGGAGGGCTTCTTAAAGAAAACTAACAGGTCTGTGAGAGCGGAATTCTTTACCTGGTTGGTAGGTGATCAAATACTTATGTCATGCAATAAAATGCAAATTAATTACTTAAAAATCATACAATGTGATTTTCTGGATTTTTGTTTTAGATTCCGTCTCTCACAGTTGAAGTGTAACTATGATAAAAATTACAGACCTCTACATGCTTTGTAAGTAGGAAAACCTGCAAAATCGGCAGTGTATCAAATACTTGTTCTCCCCACTGTATATATATATATGTGTGTGTGTGTGTTGTTGTTTATGCTCCAGGAGACTAGTAGATGTAATTAAATTAGACTGAACTTTAATTGTAATCAAAGAGTAAGAGTGCAGCTCTTTGAACTAATATCATGAGACATGACCTATCTTGCGTTCCCCCTGGAGAGCTGATGACTCCATTGTTATCACTGCAGTAGGGGTCAAATGGCTGCTTTTGTGACTCCATGTAGCACAGCATTGGCCTTCTCTGACCTGAGTTGGGTTAGTATGCTTATTCCCTCTAAATCCCTCTAAGCAATGCTGCTTCTTCTGACGCTTTAAGGTTAGATTCCAACTCAGGGAAAAACCCCTGCGGTGATTCTTCACCCTATCACTGAATTGCATATTTCTTGACTTATCTTAGATTCATTCTGACTATTTTGAGGAGGTGTACTTGTTGCTACGGCGTCTCAAGAAGGACAAACAGTTATATTGCCACTTTTTTCTCATTTTTGAAGCAAAGCTCTTTTAAGGGAGAATGCGAGGCACAGACGTGCACTTTGCCGCGCCGAGTTCTGCCAGGAGCAAACCCAACCTAGTATGCGGGTACCTTTATACTAGCACCTGCCATTTGCATTTTATAGTGCAAAATGTATATGTGTGTCACATGGATTTGTAACTGTACTCATTTTCTTATACCGTCTTAAATTGGGAATCATGTATGCTGCAGGATTGGAAATGTTTTTTTGTAATCTGAGAATCCCATTCAAATCCCATTCCCTAAGAGTTCACCAAAAGGTCATCAAAGGGATTATGCAGAAGGACAATAGAGAAGCAGTACTGAAAGGCTTGTCACAATTTGGCCGGTGTACGCTATGTGTGTGCTTGACTGACAAATTCAGGTATAGATTGGAGCAGAATAGGGCATCATCACAAGCACAGCAGTATCAAAATGGGAAAAGGTTCATGGCCAACATGTTAGCCAAACAACATCTAACATCACATAATTCCATCCACATAGGGATTTATAAAACGGCTTGGTCTGAGTAAAGCTGGTTCCTGTTTCCCAACAGCCTACAACTGGCAAAAACATACATGAAAAAGCCATTATAATTGCTAGTAAATGTGTATCAATGCATATTTCTGAATTATAAAAAAGGATTTTAGTTGTCATGCTTTTAATGCTTATACATGTTTACAAATGAATGTATTAATTGTATGTACAGTGCCAACAGAAAGTATTCACACCCCTTGACAGTCCCCACATGTTGTTGTGTTACAGCCTGAATTTAAAATGGATGCATTTGAGATTTTTGGTCACTGGCCAACACACAATACCCCATAATGTCAAAGTGGAATTATGTGTTTCGAAATTGTACCAATTAACTAAAAATTAAAATCTGAAATGTCTTGAGTCACAATAAGTATTCAACTCCTTTGTTAAGTTCAGGAGTAAAACTTAGCTAAATACGTCACATAATAAGTTGCATGGACTGTCGGCAATAATAGTAACATGATTCTTGAACGACTACCTCATCTCTGTACCCCACACATACAATTATCTGTAAGGTCCCGCAGTCGATCATTGAATTTCAAACACAGATTCAACCTCAAAGAGCAGGGAGGTTTTCAATGCCTCACAAAGAAGGGCACCTATTGGTAGGTGGGTAAAAATAATACCTTTGATCATGGTGAAGTTATTAATTACACTTTGGATGGTGTAGCAATACACCCAGTCACCACAAAGATACAGGCGTCCTTCCTAACTCAGTTGCCGGAAAGGAAGGAAACTGCTCAGGGATTTCACCATGAGGTCAATGGTGATTTTAAAACAGTTTAATGGCTGTGAGAGGAGAAAACTGATGATGGATCAACAACATTGTAGTTGCTCCACAATACTAACTTAATTGACAGAGTGAAAAGAAGGAAGCTTGTGCAGAATAAAATATATGCTGCAAAGCAATTCACTTTAATTCCTTAATACAAAGTGTTGTGTTTAGGGCAAATCCAATACAACACAAGAGTACCACTCTCCATATTTTCAAGCATAATGGTGGCTGCATCATGTAACGGGTATGCTTGTAATCATTAAGGGCTGGAAAGTTTTTCAGGATAAAAAAGAAAACGGAATGCAGCTAAGCACAAGCAAAATCCTAGAGGAGAACCTGGTTCAGTCTGCTTTCCACCAGACACTGGGAGATGAATTCACCTTTCAGCAGGACAATAACCTAGGCCAAACACAAGGCCAAATCTACACTGGAGTTTCTTACCAAGAAGACAGCGAATGTTCCTGAGTGGCCAAGTTACAGTTTTGACTTAAATCTACTTGAAAGTCTATGGCAAGATCTGAAGATATTTGTCTAACAATGATCAACAACCAATTTGAAAGAGCTTGAAAAATGTTGAAAATAATAAAATGGGCAAATGTTGCACAAACCAGGTGGGGAAATCTGTTAGAACCTTACCCAGAGAGACTCACAGCTGTCATCGGTGCTGTGTGAAAAGTGTGAGTTATCCCCATGTGTAGAGAAGTGACAGCCGGGCCCTGCAGAGTGCCGTCCACTCAGAGCCCAAACCGTAGCCCACACCAGTTCCCCTCAATAAACTCAACAAGACATTGTGCTAAAAGGCTTGAGATTGGTGTAGGAGGAGCAACTCATGACAACTCCAATGGAATCAATGCAGTATCTAGAATCATTCTGCATGGCAGTTGTAGATGCCATTTCGAATTGTTCTTGTATTCAAAATGTAACCACAAACTTGTTATTGGGGGGTCGGGTTGAAGTCAATTTAATTTCAGCCACCAGATAAATCGGCAATCAACTCATAAATTGAATACGTCCATTACTTCAATTAGGGGTTTTCAATTTGTAAATTATTACAATTCGTTGCAGAGGGGCCCAACTAAATCTCGCTTAGGGCCCCCAAAAGGCCCAAAAGGCCCCCAAAAGGCCCAAAAGGCTGATTGGAGTTAAGCCTATCCCCAATGAGTAATAGGAGAATTGGTGTGTGAAGGACCAGACCTGAAAAAATAACAAAAATACAAAGCAAGATGCTCAGCAGCATATTTACCAGAAATAGGTGATGTTCTTAGTCTGGTACAGAGTCCTTGGACATCTCCGTAACATTCCTGGATTCTAGCTATTCCCTCAGGTCCCCTGAGTTCCATGAGAGACCGCAGCTCCTTGAGAGAGCAGTTGAAGTCTCCAACATCATGATTGGCCTGTGCATGTCGACCACGCTTTGACCCACGGAACGAGTTGCTGGCCATGTCTCCTCTACAGCGCACCACTCGAGGGTGGTGGAGAGAGGCTTTCCCAAAAAGGCAAGTAAAATCCTCAGAGGCAAAATACGGTGTTTCCCATAAACTGCTGTTATTTCTCAGGGGTGTAGGTTGCTTGACTCCTTAGAGCATGACTTGGACATGTAGAAAGCCATTTTAATTTGATTCCTGTAAGCCCACTCTCTCATCTTGGCTGTTGATGTTGGCTTAAGTCCTCACAAGGCTACATCTGAAAAGACAAAAAAATATTGAGTAAAGGTTTTTCCTTTTATCTCTGAAGTCATTCATGTTGAAATAAGGAACTGGATCCCGCATATGGCTGAAATGCTATCTAGTAATGTCACACTAATAAACAAATACAATGATCCCCAAATCATTTACTTACACTGATAACATACTACAATACGATCAATACATCGTACTGTCAACATACTACAATACGATCAATACATTTGTAGTAAACATTTTACATTGCATTTACATGTTAGTCATTCAGCAGATGCTCTTATCCAGAGCGACTTACATCTGAGTGCATACATCCTCATATTTGTTTTGTACTGGTCCCCCATGGGAATTGAACCCACAACCCTAGCATTGCAACTCTAGCAACTGAGCCACACTGGAACCCTCAGCAACATATGGAATCTGCCTTTTGAAACACACGTCTGTTAAAGTAAATATGGATATGGAGATCTTTAGCAATGTTTATGCCAAGCTTCTGCACAGCCTCTGTATAGAAAAGCTATTTGAGGAAGAAGTCACCCAGAATTCTACCATGACATGACCATCAAATCATTCCCCTTCTCCTGAAATGATGAGGACATTTTGATGGTCTCTGGTATAGCTCTAGACCTCCCATCTCAGTAAATCAATCAATCAATCGTTTTTTGACTCAATCAACTTGAAGTGAGAGTTCTGTTAGGGGTGAGCCTGTCTGACACTCACACCCACTGGCCAGTACACAAAGTGACAGCCGGCTTTAAACACAAGGCCCTGCGAAGTCTATTTAAGACAGGAAAGGCACAAATTAGTTCAGTTACATAAAAAACTGACACGTTGGCCCTGAAATGATCAGCTTTGGGCAAAGTGTACTTGACTTTGTGTACTTGAAATTTGGAGAGAAACGCTGGAAAAAGGACCCAAAGATGTTGAGGACCTATCTGCTCATCCTTACTGACACATCTAAGCCTAGTGGGGCTAATAATAACACACAGGGTGCAACTAATTGTCGGCACGATGGGTGTGCCTTGCAATGAAAACTGTGACGCCTGAAGACATCGATCCTTGGAGTCGTTTCGGTGGTCGAGAAAGTCTTGTAATTTAACAGCTGATCAGACAGTGTCTGTGACGGAGGGAGACAAGATTAGCAGGCCCCGACTCAAACACCAGACATCAGGCCTCTCTTATTTGTATCCGCACGGAGCAATAAGAAGTATAACCCCTTCAAGGAATGACACCGTGCAAGCACGGCTAACGAGTGACACTGGACGACACCTTACAGCGGTAGCAGAGAGAACCAGCTTGAGCATTATTAAAGAGACATGACACATTTTCCGTACAACAATTAACACTGACACTCACAATGGATTTTAGAGATTGCTTCTGCGTTGACCAAAAGATTGAGTGTACTTACTAGAAATCCACTCTTTTCATATCGTCATAGCAACAGGAGGTATATGACGGTAACACCACAGGTCCGATTAGGGAAGGCAGTGTCTTTCACAGAACTCCAGAAACATCCCCATAATCCCCCTAGGAGCATCGGCCAGCACTTCTCAGAGGGTATCCAGTTAGTTACCCTTCTCAGGGTTACGTCCAAATTGCAAGTCTTCCTTTGAAAATCAAGGTTTGACCTTCAGTGCACACGCTCAACCGACACAGGCTTCATTAGAGGGAAAAAGGCTCGCTCAATGATTATCTCAGGAAAGCTTCTTCCTTAATCTAATTAGACAATCTGTGGCATCGGTGCGCTCTACCGCCACTGCTTGCCGTCCCTGAGAGAGCCACTAACACTGTGATGGGGAGACACTGTGGAAAAGTGAAGACACAGCCACCCCATATTCTTCACGACCAGTTTCACTACCACTGTCCATTCAGCTCTACTTTGCCTGTGGTGAATGACATCTGTCAAAATGCAGACTAGAGAACAATTAAAGGCACTGAATTAGGAGGAATATCTTACAATCACAACCAGGGAATGTACCGTGTTCTGGAATGTACCCGTCCTTGGTTGAAACCTTTCCAGGTAGACTGAACTTCCTACTCAAGGGAGGCACACTGCCTAGATATCACAGGCCACCAGATGTTTTAATCACTTCTGTTTGACACTGAATGGCTATGGAATACAATCTTCTCTTGACAATTTGGATTATATTCTGAGGTCTACTTTATGCCTTCAAGCACAAACAGATGAGCGCTTTCTATTGAATTAAATCAATTGCTACACTAAATACTCTTTCACAGCCTCGACCGGTGAAAGGTTATTTTTTGGTGAAACGTTTTAATTATGTAGATCTCACTACAAGACAAACTAGAGCCATGGAGTTATAACCAAATGGTTCGAGCACATTCTAGCCTAAATAGCCTAGATTAATTGGGCCACAATACAACAACAAACAAAACGTCACAGGGTCACCTGTAACATACAGGAATGGATTAGTTGCATTGCGGCAACCAATTGTTGCGTGCCACGTCATCAACTGTGCAGTTAGGCATCAGATTGCTATATGATAAGATGTGGTAAACGTATGTGTTAAATACCTATCCAGGCGTTGTAAGATCTGGCATCGGTCTGCATTGTAGTCCTGATCTAGTGACACTACAAGTGTAATGATGCCACATCGCGGACCGAAGCTGATTAAGTTATATTCATCAACTCCGGGACACCCTACAACTTCAGGGAGCAAGTCATGAGAAAATGAGTGTCGAATCTAGGCAATAATGTGAACAATATAAAATATGAATATTTCTATAAAAATGACTCGCAGGATACAGAGCATTGACCTAAGATATATTTTGTCTGGAAGCATTCTGCTCTTTCATGTCAGGACCTTTATATCAGTTTGGACCTTCCCCCAGGATCTCTGTCTATGGCGTTCTCTGCCTTTGAATTCATACACTGCCCGCAGAAAGAATTCAGCCAAAAACACGTATGGATGTTAGTTGCATTTCAACAGAACGAAAGTAGCCTCATGACCCCGCTGATGAGCATGCATGTTTGTCTCTTCCATCCATTACACGTTTGTCTTTGTGAATCTCAGTTACTACGGAAATGATTGAAAGACCTTGTAAAGGTAAGCACCAAAAAAATGACTCTGTCGTCAATGATCTTTTTCTGTTGTCTTAAAGCTGAATGGAGGCTGGAGAAACACAAAAGTGTGTGTGCTTGTGTGTGTGTGTGTGTGTGTGTGTGTGTGTGTGTGTGACGTGCGTGCGTGCCTGGATGCAACGTGTGTGATGTGCATTCGTAGTGTGTGCTCTCGGGTTTGTGTGTGTGTGTGTGTGTGTGTGTGTGCGTTCAAGTATGATGAATTGATCACACTTCAAAGGGAAAAGGGATGAAGAAGTAAAGCTCTCCATAACAACAAAGACAACAGGAGAAAATGAGTCAATGGATTTCTGCTGTAAAGGTCAAAGTTGGGGGGGGTTAAGTAATTCATTTGGACAGCTTTCCTTCTCCACTGAGGCCATCAATACTACAACAACAGGCATAATCCTGAAATCTATTTGAAATGATAGTCCTGATGGCACCGCTAATGACTTCAGATCACACACCCCCCCCTTTGGATAGGGGTTAAATTCTCGCTAGAGCCCATTCTGTCTGCATGCCCCTCTATCTGTATCTCTCTTCTTTATTTGATGACTTCACTACAATAAATAAAGAAAAAATACTTAAAAAGACAACAACTCCCACATTGATACGTCATCAAATGGAAATGTTTTGATATTAAATTCCGTAAAAAAACAACGTTAAGGTTCACGGAAACACGGTGATTCAAACAGCTCGTGACATGGCAACATTTTAAGCCATGTCATGTTGCTTCCAGTTACATAGATGCTTCATCTTAAAATGGTGGCACCTACCTATCCCCTTGTAAATGCATTCTCAGACAGAGAATATATTAATAACGTCTTATGTGTTGCTACGACACAGTGTGTGTGTGGTGTTAGCGTGACAGAGCAAATAACAAATAATAAAAGGATAAATAAACAATTGGTATAGCTTTTAAAATTCAATTCWAAATACAAAAAGCTCCCACAACTGGTAATGCAAATGTCTTATTTTGACCAACAAAAAGGGAATCATTTCAGAATTCTACTAAAAAAAGTCATTCTAATAAAATTATCTGCAAATCCAATGAGATCCAAGAAACCACCCAAGAGCCCACAAATGGTTGTTTATGTTGGTTTGATATGATAGTTCAAGTCAAGGCGGAGTCACTTACAGGTGAGTCACAGAGGGGGCCGCCGGTAGGGCAGGGCTCGTGTGCAGAGGTGAAGAGAAGCCGCCATGTCAGAAACATCCAGAAGAGCCCTGTCTATCTGTCCATCAACGGTCCCACACACGAATGGAGCCCGGTCTGCTGCCCGGCTTCATCCTTTGCCAGCCCTCTCTTGCACGACGACAGCACGCAAGCGGCGCTTAACTCCGATTGCTCCGTCTCAGGGACAGTAGAGAGCACGACCTCACCGAAACAGGATTAGCTATAAATAGGCATGCATATCCGTCCAGGGGCGGCTGCCTGGCAGTGGCTCAGTCTTTGCCTGTGTGGTACTCTGTAGCACTAGAGCGCTAAACACTTGTGGAGTAAACTACTAAACCTGTGTACCCTCACTCAACCCCACCCTACTTCACCCACCAGACATTGGGTTAGCTATAGCTCCAAGGGATTTAGGGAGTGATGGGCAGGGGATTATGTTAATCAGACTCCTTTCCCGTCCCCTTTGTTCTACAGAGTCCTGCCTCTCACTATGCCCCCAACTCCCCAATTAAGAGATCAAGCCAAGTATCCCATGATCAAGGCCTCATTTCACCTCACTACTGCTGTGTTTTACACATACTGAAATGCAGTGCACATATCGCACATGCATGCACACACCCTCCCGTGCACAGATGCCCACATTCAGAGGAGGATTAAACTACACTGCACCTACACACATGCACACACAGCCAGATTACAGACGCACATATACACACGACACAGAAGGATTATACACAAATGCACACACCCACACATACACTGCAGCTAGACAGCAGGATTAGAGGCACACACAAGTACACACACAGAAAGAGACAGACAGAGAGAGAGATTACAATGCAGTTCAGACCCGGTTGCCTCTGCAGAATGTGCAGATCTGATATGTAGGGCAGCAGAGGAAGAGGACATTATTTAATGCAATCTCTCCAAATAATATGATACCCTCCCTGCCAGTGACACTGTTTGAAAGCTACCCTAACTTGACATTCGGCCAGGGCAACCACAAAGAGAAATGAGCCATTGAAAAGCATAGCGACCAGGCTGCGTTTCTCTACCATGTCAGCTTCTTTCTGAGAGGATTGTTTGTTGCTTGTGGCTCCTAGGTATTCGACCCTTTAGACAAAGGGCAATTCCACAGTAACGGAATGCCGCTTTGACTCCGTTTTTCACTTGAAAATGCATACCAAACAAAAAACATTGATTTCAAAGATCAACAAACCATACAAGGACTACTTTTTGTACAAAAACTAATTTAGTGGAAGAACTGTCCAGATGCAAACTTTGGTAACATAATTTTTATGTGACCACGTTTTTCAAAAACGTTAAATACCTGCTCCGAATTCTGATTAGATGATATCTGCATAAAGAATGGGGTATCAGCTATGGCATGGCACCTTGAGTTTGAAAAAAATCTCTTTCGGTTATTGAACTACAGCAAGTGAAGTAGATTTACACCTGATAACTGAGTTACGGTAACAGATTTACATCATGGGTCCCTGATCTCTACTACACAGAAATGCATAATTATGGATACGAATGTCATTCTCCTCATGTTTCACATGTTTGGACATCAAAGCGCAGCACAGTAGAGTACAGCACAGTACAATACAGCACAGCAGAGTACAGTACAATATACTGTACTCTACTGTGCTCTAGTCACTGTACTGTACAGTACTCAGTACTGTATTGTACTTGTTTTGTACTGTACTGCGCTACCCAAACTTGTGAAACAAATGTCTATGATAGGTTCAGATTTGGTAACGGAATTATGAGTTTTAATCACTTCATTATTAATAATCAAAATTGATATAAATGAAATCACTATGACTAATTGATAGGTCTACCATTACTTGTTACTTCTATGAACTTTTATTATCCTTCCTCCTCATGCAGTTTTTGATAACAGAATTACAAGCAACAAGGCAATATTCCTTAACTTACAGACGGTAAACAATTTCTCCAAAACAACGTTTTGATATCTTGGCAGCTGTCTTTATGTCAACATTATTGTGTTTTGATGTATTTCTGATACCTTTTAAGACTTTTTCTGGTAGATGTTTCCTAAGACCCCGTTTCCGTCCGTTCAGCTTAATCATTTTGAAAATGGAAAATGGTTGAAAGATGTAACTTTATTCAGGGAACAGTAGTTATATTCATAACTGTAGGTTTCCTTTCAGTCGGTCACTAAGTATAACATACGATGGGGAAATACAATCCCACACCAGGCCGGCTCAGACGGTACCAATCTAGGAGGCCCATGGCAGCCCAAGCACACACAGGTTCCACTGGCTCCTCCACCTTTTTCCCTAATACTTACCGAGAAGCCTGAACTGTCAGATCCCCATATAGGTAACCAGAACCTGCTGCAAATTGGCTATGCGCCCTGACCATAGAGTCCAAGTCCATAGACCCCACAGTTCCAAGAACAATACTTACCTTGAGAGTCTGAAATGTCAGAACTCGTACAAGGAACCCCAAGTCTAAAACAACAGAACACCTGTCGTAACTTAGTAAAGCACGCACGCGCACTGCATAGCATCGATCAGAGTCGGGGAATTGTGGTAACCCGGGTTAAATGCGCAACCTGCACAGTGGTCTAAGGCACTGCATCGCAGTGCTAGCTGTGCCACTAGAGATTCTGGGTTTGAGTCCAGGCTCTGACGCAGCCGGCCGTGACCGGGAGACCCATGGGGCAGTGCATAATTGGCCCAGCGCCGTCCGGGTTAGGGAAGGGTTTGGCCGGCAGGGATGTCCTTGTTCCATCGTGCACTAGCGAATCCTGTGGCGGCCCGGGCGCAGTGCACACTGACATGGTCGCCAGGTGTACTGTGTTTCATCCGACACATTGGTGCGGCTGGCTTCCGGGTTAAGTGGGCATTGTGTCAAGAAGCAGTGAGGCTTGGTTGGGTAATGTTTCGGAGGACGCACGTCTCTCGACCTTTGCCTCTCCCGAGTCCGTGTGGGAGTTGCAGCGATGAGACAAGACTGTAACTACTAATTGGATACCACAAAATTGGGTGAAAAAGGGGTCATTTTTTATTTATTTATAAATAAAATAATAAATAAAATAAATGCGCAACCTGCGGGCTGCCTAACACCCACTCCTGAACCCAATAATAAAAACACTATGAGGCACACTGGGAGCAGTTACATCCAAGTGACACAACTGCAGCAAAGATATCACCAATTGTCATACTCCTACAAAATGCCCAAGCAGCTGCCACACCCCTAGTGGAGTGAGAACCCTTGTCCTTTGCTTTCATACCCCAGGGAGATCCAATGAGAAATACACTGCTTAGAAAGAGCCCTACCCCTAGCTAGATTAGTGAAATAGACACAAAGCTGGTCACAAATGCAGATATCCTTGGACCTATCCAAACAAGTGCATAAAGCGCGCACCGGACACAGGCCATGCAACATCCGTTGTTCACTGGAACAAATGGAGTAGGTTAGAAAGGGAACAGCTTGAATGCCAGGGACCTGTAAGACATAGGCATAACCTTGGGAGCAAACGCTGCATTAGGACATAGCATCACCTTGGAGTCGTCAGGTGCAAACTCCAAATAGGAAGGGTGTACTGATAGCGCGGAGATCCCCAATGCGTTTGGGCGACGCCAAGACCATGAGTAGCCCAGTCTTGTAGGAAAGGATCTTCAGGTCCACAGACTCCAATGGTTCAAACAGAGGCTCACACAGTGTCCAGGACCAAATCCAGGTCCTAGGTCGGTGCCATAGGCTTAGACACTGGTCTGAGCCGACGCGACCTTTCAGGAACCGCCCCACCAGAAGATGAGACCCCAGGGTATTTTCTTTTATTTATTTAACCTTTATTTAAATAGGCAAGTCAGTTAAGAACAAATTCTTATTCACAATGACGGCCTACCCCGCCCGATGCTGGGCCAATTGTGCGCCGCCCTATGGGACTCCCAATCACAGTCGGTTGTGATACAGCCTGGAAGGGTCTGTGGTGACACCTCTAGCACTGGGATGCAGTGCCTTAGAACACGCCGAGATGGCTGCCATATAAACCTTTAATGTGGAAAAAGAAAGGCCCTGCTTAAAAAGCTCTTGCAAGAACATCAAAATCCACCAAAGAGCTCTGAAAAGGCGTAACTGGTTTAACCTGAGAATGCGCATTTTGTCTTATAAAAGTGGGACTAAACACTTCCCTCTGCAACTGGATCCTGGACTTCCTGACGGGTCGCCCCCAGGTGGTGAGGGTAGGTAGCAACAGGGGACTGCGTGCTCAGTCCCCTCCTGTACTCCCTGTTCACCCACGACTGCATGGCCAGGCACGACTCCAACACCATCATTAAGTTTGCAGACGACACAACAGTGGTAGGCCTGATCACCGACAACGACGAGACAGCCTATAGGGAGGAGGTCTGAGACCTGGCCGGGTGGTGCCCGAATAACAACCTATCCAAAATGTAACCAAGGCTAAGGAGGTGAAGGTGGACTATAGGAAAAGGAGGACCGAGCACGCCCCCATTCTCATCGACGGGGCTGTAGTGGAGCAGGTTGAGAGCTTCAAGTGCATTGGTGTTCACATCAACAACAAACTAGAATGGTCCAAACACACCAAGACTAGAGGTCGACCGATTATGATTTTTCAATGCCGATACCGATTATTGGAGGGCCAAAAAAAGCCAATACCGATTAATCGGCCGATTTTTTTCCCCCCAATTTTTTTATTTGTAAAAATGACAATTACAACCATACTGAATTAACACTTTTATTTTAACTTAATATAATACAGTAATCCCTCGTTTATCGCGGGGGTTACGTTCCGAAAATGACCCGCGATAAGTGAAATCCGCGAAATAGAAAACTTTTTTTTTTTTTTACAATTAGCAACTATTACATGTATACAAATACAGTGACTCACGTGTAGGCCGTTTCGTCGACATTATGGGTTTAGGAGATGTTCGAAATTACAAGATAATTTGGCCAACTTAATGTAAATTTGCCAAGCTGTTTTATGTACGTACACATAACTGCACGAGACGACAAAATGATAGCACAATTCGTAGCATGTTTTGATACAAAGAAGCGGGAGTGAGTTTTAGCGAATCAGAATGCAGAGCACAATGCACCAAAAAAAAAAAAAAAATGCATTATGAAATCCGCGAAATAGCGAATCCGCATAAGTGAACCGCGAGTGGCGAGGGATCACTGTACATCAATCAAATCAATTTAGCCTCAAATAATAAATGAAACATGTTCAATTTGATTTAAATAATGCAAAAACAAAGTGTTGGAGAAGAAAGTAAAAGTGCAATATGTGCATGTAAAAAAGATTACGTTTAAGTTCCTTGCTCAAAACATATGAAAGCTGGTGGTTCCTCTTTAACATGAATCTTCAATATTCCCAGGTAAGAGTTTTAGGTTGAGGTTATTATAGGAATTATAGGACTATTTCTCCCTATACCATTTGTATTTCATATACCTTGACTATTGGATGTTCTTATAGGCACTATAGTATTGCCAGTGTAAGAGTATAGCTTCCGTCCCTCTCCTCGCCCCTGCCTGGGCTCGAACAGGAACACATCGACAACAGCCACCCTCGAAGCATCGTTACCCATTGCTCCACAAAAGCCGTGGCACTTGCAGAGCAAGGGGAACAACTACTCCAAGTCTCAGAGTGACGTTTGAAACGCTATTAGCGCGCACCCCGCTATCTAGCTAGCCATTTCACATTGGTTACACCAGCCTAATCTCGGGAGTTGATAGGCTTGAAGTCATAAACAGCTGTCCTGTTTTTGTTTCTCCTCGAAACAGGCCTGTAAGGACTTCATAGCTGAGCCAAACAACCTTGTTGCGAAACTAGCTCATGAGCGAAAGCCACCTGAGCATGTTTCCACCCTAGACAAACAGGACAGCCCTCGTGAGTATCTTTTCATTTCCTAAAATAGGGCACGGTCAGAGGTTCAAACTCTGCTTTTTGAAATTACTCTTACCACTGGCCATCTTGGCTACACACACAAGCAGAAAGTAACGTAAACTCACGTAAACTCGTACAGCCTTGGTCCGTACAATTGCCCTTATTTTAGCGCCCCAAAAACGTAATAAATCCAGATCAACTGTAGTGTCAATACCATTGTATTGCACTTCCGGGTTGGAGCGAGCGGTCGCATTCGCACTTTGGTCCGCAGGTAGTATAACTTTTCATTACATTTCATTACATTTCATTACATTTCATTATAGTACAACGGTTTGATTTGTCTAATCTTAGCAATTTCTTCAGCTAGCTACATAGCCGTCTTTGTATCAAAGATAATTGCGTAATTATCGTATTTCGTCGTCCTAACGCAGTCTACACTGCTATCTGCCCAGCAGCTAGCCAGCAAGCAAACGTCCACCGTCTCTACCGAATAGCAGCACTGTAGCAACTATTACACTCAACTGAACGACTTGATTGTGTGTGTTAGCTAGCTACATAGTTGTCTTTGCTGTCTTGTATCCAGATAATTGTTGTAGTTTAGAGTGTGTAGTTTTAGAGTGATTATTCTTAATTTACCGAGGTTAGCTTAGCCAGCTATTTGTCGTCCTTAACGTAGGAGACACTGCTAGCTAGCCACAGCTAGCCAACGTCTACCGAAAAGAACTTCCGCACTCAACAACCCGGTCGCATTCCGCTTCGCTCCACAGGTAGTATCACATTTTCATTTCATTTCATTACAGTACAACGGTTTGATTTGTTTGATCGTAGCTAGCTACATAGCTAGCTATAGCCGTCTTTGTATCAAAGATAATTGTGTAGTCTAGAGCGATTTTCTAGGTTAGCTAGCCAGCTATTGTCGTTCTTTTAACGCAACGTAACGTAATCAACACTGCTAGCTAGCCAGCTAGCCCCCGAATAGAGCACTGTAGAAACTATTACACTCAACGGAACGACTTGATTAGTGTAGTGTCACAACGCAGCCACTGCCAGCTAGCCTACAAAGTCAACAACGCAGCCACTGCCAGCTAGCCTACTTCAGCGTACTGTATCATCTTAATCATTTTAGTCAATAAGATTCTTGCTACGTAAGCTTAACTTTCTGAACATTCGAGACGCGTAGTCCACTTGCCATTCCAATCTCTTTGCATTAGCGTAGTCTCTTCTGTAGCCTGTCAACTATGTGTCTGTCTATCCCTGTTCTCTCCTCTCTGCACAGACCATACAAACGCTCCACACCGCGTGGCCGCGGCCACCCTAATCTGGTGGTCCCAGCGCGCACGACCCACGTGGAGTTCCAGGTCTCCGGTAGCCTCTGGAACTGCCGATCTGCGGCCAACAAGGCAGTTCATCTCAGCCTATGCCTCCCTCCAGTCCCTCGACTTCTTGGCACTGACGGAAACATGGATCACCACAGATAACACTGCTACTCCTACTGCTCTCTCTTCGTCCGCCACGTGTTCTCGCACACCCCGAGAGCTTCTTGGTCAGCGGTGGTGGCACCGGGATCCTCATCTCTCCCAAGTGGTCATTCTCTCTTTCTCCCCTTACCCATCTGTCTATCGCTCCTTTGAATTCCATGCTGTCACAGTTACCAGCCCTTTCAAGCTTAACATCCTTATCATTTATCGCCCTCCAGGTTCCCTCGGAGAGTTCATCAATGAGCTTGATGCCTTGATAAGCTCCTTTCCTGAGGACGGCTCACCTCTCACAGTTCTGGGCGACTTTAACCTCCCCACGTCTACCTTTGACTCAATCCTCTCTGCCTCCTTCTTTCACTCCTCTCCTCTTTTGACCTCACCCTCTCACCTTCCCCCCACTCACAAGGCAGGCAATACGCTCGACCTCATCTTTACTAGATGCTGTTCTTCACTAACCTCATTGCAACTCCCCTCCAAGTCTCCGACCACTACCTTGTATCCTTTTCCCTCTCGCTCTCATCCAACACTTCCCACACTGCCCCTACTCGGATGGTATCGCGCCGTCCCAACCTTCGCTCTCTCTCCCCCCGTACCCTCTCCTCTCCATCTATCATCTCTTCCCTCTGCTCAAACCTTCCCAACCTATCTCCTGATTCTGCCTCCTCAACCCTCCTTCCCTCCTTTCTGCATCCTTTGACTCTCTATTTCCTATCCTCCAGGCCGGCTCGGTCCTCCCCTCCCGCTCCTGGCTCGACGACTCATTGCGAGCTCACAGAACAGGGCTCCGGGAGCCGAGCGGAAATGGAGGAAAACTCGCCTCCCTGCGGACCTGGCATCCTTTCACTCCCTCTCTCTACATTTTCCTCTTCTGTCTCTGCTGCTAAAGCCACTTTCTACCACTCTAAATTCCAAGCATCTGCCTCTAACCCTAGGAAGCTCTTTGCCACCTTCTCCTCCCTCCTGAATCCTCCTCCCCCTCCCCCCCCCCTCCCTCTCTGCAGATGACTTCGTCAACCATTTTGAAAAGAAGGTCGGACGACATCCAGTCCTCGTTTGCTAAGTCAAACGATACGCTGGTTCTGCTCACAACTGCCCTACCCTGTGCTCTGACCTCTTTCTCCCCTCTCTCTCCAGATGAAATCTTGCGTCTTGTGACGGCCGGCCGCCCAACAACCTGCCCGCTTGACCCTATCCCCTCCCTTCTCTCCAGACCATTTCGGAGACCTTCTCCCTTACCTCACCTCGCTCATCAACTCATCCCTGACCGCTGGCTACGTCCCTTCCGTCTTCAAGAGAGCGAGAGTTGCACCCCTTCTGAAAAAACTACACTCGATCCCTCCGATGTCAACAACTACAGACCAGTATCCCTTCTTTCTTTTCTCTCCAAAACTCTTGAACGTGCCGTCCTTGGCCAGCTCTCCCGCTATCTCTCTCAGAATGACCTTCTTGATCCAATCAGTCAGGTTTCAAGACTAGTCATCAACTGAGACTGCTCTTCTCTGTATCACGGAGGCGTTCGCACTGCTAAAGCTAACTCTCTCTCCTCTGCTCTCATCCTTCTAGACCTATCGGCTGCCTTCGATACTGTGAACCATCAGATCCTCCTCTCCACCCTCTCCGAGTTGGGCATCTCCGGCGCGGCCCACGCTTGGATTGCGTCCTACCTGATAGGTCGCTCCTACCAGGTGGCGTGGCGAGAATCTGTCTCCTCACCACGTGCTCTCACCACTGTGTCCCCCAGGGCTCTGTTCTAGGCCCTCTCCTATTCTCGCTATACACCAAGTCACTTGGCTCTGTCATAACCTCACATGGTCTCTCCTATCATTGCTATGCAGACGACAACAAACTAATCTTCTCCTTTCCCCCTTCTGATGACCAGGTGGCGAATCGCATCTCTGCATGTCTGCAGACATATCAGTGTGGATTGACGGATCACCACCTCAAGCTGAACCTCGGCAACCTCATCTTGCGAGGTTCAGCTGTAGGTTCATGCTCTACAACATCCGCAGAGTACGACCCTGCCTCACACAGGAAGCGGCGCAGGTCCTAATCCAGGCACTTGTCATCTCCCGTCTGGATTACTGCAACTCGCTGTTGGCTGGGCTCCCTGCCTGTGCCATTAAACCCCTACAACTCATCCAGAACGCCGCAGCCCGTCTGGTGCTCAACCTTCCCAAGTTCTCTCACGTCACCCCGCTCCTCCGCTCTCTCCACTGGCTTCCAGTTGAAGCTCGCATCCGCTACAAGACCATGGTGCTTTCTACGGAGCTGTGAGGGGAACGGCACCTCAGTACCTCCAGGCTCTGATCAGCCCTACACCCAAACAAGGCACTGCGTTCATCCACCTCTGGCTGCTCGCCTCCCTACCACTGAGGAAGTACAGTTCCCGCTCAGCCCAGTCAAAACTGTTCGCTGCTCTGGCCCCCCAATGTGGAACAAACTCCCTCACGACGCCAGGACAGCGGAGTCAATCACCACCTTCCGAGAGACACCTGAAACCCCACCTCTTAAGGAATACCTAGGATAGGATAAAGTAATCCTTCTCACCCCCCCCCCCTTAAAAGATTTAGATGCACTATTGTAAAGTGGCTGTTCCACTGGATGTTCATAAAGAAAAAAGATAGAATGCACAATTTGTAAGTCGCTCTGGATAAGAGCGTCTGCTAAATGACTTAAATGTTAAATGTTAATTGTAAAGCACAACTTCTCCCCATCCCAACATTATCAATTACATGACCTAAACGCTGCCTGTTTCTGCATAATTCAAGCAGGCAATGAGCCCCGTCGGGTCTTTTTAAAAATGGCAGGTGGGGAAGCGAAACTAATGCGTGATAGTGAGAAGGAGAGATGTTGTGTGTGAAAATTGCTTTTTTTCACTCGATCTGTCCAACTTATCACCTTATCGCCTCTAAAATGTAAATAAAACACTATAAAGAGTTTATATAATGTGTCATTAAGTACCTATTTGAAGGTTTGTGTCGAATTTGAATCGGGTTTTTAGGGCGGTGCTAAAGTGATCTTAGAAGTAAACAGCGGCTTTGAGAATGATGATCGCATGCAATGATGACGCAAAAAATGAATAGGTATCCCCCCTTACCCCCGTCACTGTCCATTTCTTGTTTTTAAACGATGAGAGAAGTGCTACACCTGGTGTAGAGAGATTGTAAAACAGAAATAGTTGCTTTATGCGTGCTGTACGTTACGACATGACACGTCACGATGTAACGGAGGGTTCGTTTTTCAACTTTTCTCCAATACTATCGAACCATTACCATGTTGATCAACGCTTGAATAGAAACCTAGTTCACACCCCCGATTTTGAAGTCAACACAGTCGCTACAGTCCCATTCGTTTTCTTTGTAGCCTCGTGTGAATGTTGCGGTTGCGCACATTTGTACGGAATGGGGTGAGTTTAAGTTTGTGGGGTTTTAGCAAACACAAATTGTACCCAAGCAAGGAGGCATTAACTACACAAGCAGAGCAGAAAGTAGTTAGCTTTTAGCAAACACAAAAACCGATACCAAGACCCAAACTTGCAACATCTAGGGGACGAGTACTCTCTCCCCACTAACAGACTAACAGAAGTTAGAGACGAATCCCTTAGTCTTCAAATGCTTAGTAAATTAGTTAGTAAATTGTGTAACACCTACTTCCTTCAGGCGAGCTAAAGAGAGAAGCATTTAGGAAATGGATGCGAGCCCCAGTATTATAGCCAGGAAGGCGTTACTTCCAAGGGCATACTAGGTATTCATTGGCCCATTGGGCGTGATTTCAGTTTTCTTCAGGTGAATATAATTGGTTGTTGACTCCCCATATTGTGTTATACCGAGTGACCGACTGAAAGGGAACTGAAGATGCATGCTTAGTCATTCATTTTTGTTTTTAGGCATGCAGAATTCATGGCCTGCTGGTCAGTGTGGCCTTTTGTTTTAGAGAGAGTATGACTGTGTACACAAACCATGGTCACATGTGGGTAAGCAAGCATGTCATTAAATCTAACAGACGCACCTCCCCTACCTTGCCAGTCAACCAAACATTGTCTGTGTATCGGGCATGGCGCTTGTGGAAGCCTAAAGCTGTTGTTAGCTTAGAACTAAGGATTGTTAGCAATTACAAATCTATAGTGTGTCTTTAAGTTAAAGTAAATATTCTGGCACAAAGCTGCAGCACTCATGTCTGCCCCAGAAACCTTACACACACACACACACACACACACACACACACACACACACACACACACACACACACACACACACACACCACCACACACACACACACACACACACACACACACACACACACACCACACACACACACACACACACACACACACACACACACACACACACACACACACACACACACACACACACACACACACAAAGCCACTGAAGAAGATTAATCATTTTAGAAGTTAACAGCATCAGTATGCACACAGATTAGCCCCATGGCATCACTAGGCAACACACATCATATGGTGGCAACCGTGGCATTAAATGAATCCACACCTTACCCACTCAACCTGTCTGCTAATCAAAGAACTGGTCATGGACACATGTTTGCAGTCCAGTTTGCAGTCAGGTAATGACTAGAGGGTGTGAAAGCAGTAGAAACTTCTCATTAACATTCAGTGAAAGCCAATGTTCCATCAGGTAACAGGAGAACAGGATCACGTTTCTGACATTACTGTACATGTTCAAACTGTTTCTGTTCAAACTGACAAAATGTGGAGCTCAATAACTAATGTACTGAAGGGAGAGCAAAGATCAACCGGTCAAATGATTAGATGGTTTATCACCAGGTTTGGGGGGGGGTCAATTCACTGTAATTCTGTCCATTCAGCAAATGTATTGAAAATCACTCCATCAGGATCTAATGGAGAATTTCCCAATCCATTTTAGCCAAGGTAAGTGGACAAATCTTGTTTGTATTTTGAGAGGAACATCTTTTTAATGCCTGCACCAGTCTTTAAAGGGATGTTTCACCCATAACATAATATAATCTGTGTAGCTCAGTTGGTAGAGCATGGTGATTGCAATGCCAGGGTTGTGGGTTCACTTCTCATGGGGGACCAGTATAAAAATGTATGCACTACTGTAAGTTGCTCTGGATGAGAGTGTCTACTAAAATGTCAATGATTTTTGACGAAAGGGTCCTTGCTGCTTCTGTTTACATAGTACACCGTAGGCTACTAGAGAAGAAATGTCTGCATCCAATTGTTGCACTGTATTTTAGGGAGAATATATTGATTTCATTTACTTTCTATCACCCTTTCTCAAATAAAATTACATGCAATCTGCAGTGTTGGAAGAAATCAAATACATTGACCTCACAAAATACTGGCAAATATTATGTGATACTGCCTACTTGTGGTCATTGTTGACCACCTGGAATGTTTTCTCAAAACTTGTAAAACATTTTCGCGAGAGCTGCCTCGGCCACAATTTATATCTCAATGGAATACATACGAGGCTCTGAATATTTCCTAAACCTAGAAGAAAACAGTAACATTCATCACACCAAAGAGAGATACATTAACTTTACTGGCGTGGTAAATTGTTTCCCTACTTTTTAAACCGAGAATACTCAGTATATAACTCTGATTGTGCAATAGTGCATACAAGGGCACACTTGTGTGGAGAATTGGTGGCTGTATCATTTGAAGCCCTAGAAACATGTCACATTCAGTCTCACCCCACACTTTGACACATTTGATGGAGAATGCAGGCGCCCACTACTACAGGACATTAGGACTGAAGAAGAAATAGAACTTCCCCCCCATTGGAGTGGTCAATGATCCTAAAAGAGTCGTTGAGGTGGATCTCTTCACCTGATGAAGACCATCAATGCCATATCCAGCGATGTGGTGAGGGAACTTCACCAGGCTCCCTGGGAGGAGGAGCAGGTCCATCTGAAGCGACAGAGAGCAACCCTGTGCATGTGCTTCCTGCAGCAGAAATTAGGCAGTTTAGTTTTTCATTCATCTTGTTCCAATTTATCTTGTATCCTTTTCATTGTATTCTGGTACTTTTAAAGGGGTAGTTCAGGCCCTTTATCCACTTCCCCAGAGTCAGATTTAATTGTGGATATCATTTGTATGTATCTGTGTGCAGTTTGAAAGAAGTAGCTAACCAGCATTAACACAATGACTGGACGTCTATAGGAACAGCTGTTCCAGTCATTGGGCTAATGCTAATGCTCATTAGCATTGGCCGTGAAACTACTTCTTAACTTCCTTCATATTGGACGCGGATACATAACAATGGTATCAACGAGTTCATCTGACTCTGGGGAAGTACACAAATGGCATTGCCAGCATAAATCAGCCAAGACCTCCGTTTCTTTTTTTTTTTACACCTCCACAAGTCTGGTTCATCCTTGGGAGAAATGTCCAAATGCCTGAAGGTACCACGTTCATCTGTACAAACAATAATATGCAAGTATAAACACCATGGGACCATGCAGCCGTCATACCGCTCAGGAAGGAGACGCGTTCTGTCTCCTAGTGATGAACGTACTTTGGTGCGAAAAGTACAACTCAATCCCAGAACAACAGCAAAGGACCTTGTGAAGATGCTGGAGGAAACGGGTACAAAAGTATCTATATCCCCAGTAAAACGAGATATATATCGACATAACCTGAAAGGCCGCTCAGCAAGGAAGAAGCCACTGTTCCAAAACCTCCAATAAGCCAGACTACGGTTTGCAACTGCACATGGGGACAAAGATTGTACTTTTTGGAGAAATGTCCTCTGGTCTGTTGAAACAAAAATAGAACTGTTTGGCCATAATGACCATAGATATGTTTGGAGGAAAAAGGGGGACGCTTGCAAGCTGAAGAATACCATCCCAACCGTGAAGCACGAAATGGGTCAAAATTCACCCAACTTTTTCTGGGAAGCTTGTGGAAGGCTACCTGAAACGTTTGACCCAAGTTAAATAATTTAAAGGCAATGCTACCAAATACTAAATCATTCTCTCTACTATTATTCTGACATTTCACATTCTTAAAATAAAGTGGTGATCCTAACTGACCTGAGACAGGGAATTCTTACTAGGATTAAATGTCAGGAATTGTGAAAACTGAGTTTAAATGTATTTGGGTAAGGTGTATGTAAACGTCCGACTTCAACTCTACCTGCAGAAGCCCTTTTCTTCCTGAGTAGCAGACCCATTCTACCCAACAGACAAGAGATCTCACCCTCGATATGAGCAGATCAGTCCCCAAAATGCACACACCGCAGCCTCCATCCTTCCCACACATTGACCTCTCCGACCTTTCATCCTGACAGGATCACTTACTCCTGCTCATCTCAGAGGTACTCCACCTCAAAATCAAGATATATAATTTGAAATTAATGAAAAATTAGACTGTACCACTCTGTCGATGTTAAAGACAAAACTCTTCTATCATGTCAATAGCTAAGGCTACTTTATTTTTATTTGAGAGCTTCAGTGAGCCTCTCTAGGCAATGCCTACGCCTACAATACCTGCCTACCTTTACTTTACACTAATAGGATATAGCTGTGTCACGTTCTAATTTCTTTGTGTGTAGTTCATTGAAAAGAAACACTGTGAAAACATGAATTGGCATCCCCTTTAAGATATCACTGTCATCTACTAAATGTACTGGTAGCTAGCCTTGAATGCCTCACTGAAAGCAAACAGAACTTTGAAACAGCTTATTGTTGTGGAATGATTTCATAAAACTAAGAACTTTAGCGGGACTTCAACATTTTTTGTGTATGGACTTATTGCATTGTTTGCCATAAGATAATGTTATTTATTGGGGTTCTGCGGAGGCTGGTGGGGATGGGCTATAGGAGGATGGGCTCATTGTAACGGCTTGAATGGAATTGATGGAACGGAGTCAAACGTGGTTTCCATATGTTTGATACTGTTCCATTGATTCCATTCCAGCCATTAAAATGAGCCCGTCCTCCTATAGCGCCTCCCACCAGTCGCCACTGCTGGAGTTCAATGTTAAAGAGAAACTTCACCAATTTTCAACTTCATATTCATCATCTCCAAAACCACCCCAACATCAACATATGTGAAAATGTGTTTCTATGTTCTGCAGTAAAAAAGATTAAGATAAGTGTTTTCGATCATCAACCAATTAGTAGACAAATTGCAGCCAATTAGTAGGCCACGCCTACTCACAATTGGTCAAAATCACACAAATAATACTGATGATGTCATTGGAAAAACTTATCTTCCTCAATTGTTTTACTACAAAACATAGAAATGCACCATTTTCACATACTGTATGTTGATATTGGAGTGGTGCTGGAGATGATGAAGTTGAAAACTTGTGAAGTTTCCCTTTAATACCTTGAATGAAGGTTTCTTTGAAACGTGTGTCCTGAACAGCATTAATATGAGCAACATTAGTGGACACTTCCCTTGACAGGAGGACGGGAAGGGTCATATAGCCTAGTAACTTTTGTTGTGATAACTAGAGATGAAACGGTTACCGGACGGTAATTATTACCGTTTCAAATTTGAATTATCATTGAAACCGTGTTTGATTATTACGGTTTGAAAAACTCACAGTAAATACTGTCCAGCATCAACCAAAGTTAGCAACAGTCGGACGCAGGTGCAGCATGTAACGTGGGTTTTGTTTTGTGTGAAAACATGGCCGGAGATTTTTCACATGGCGGGAGATTTTTGCCTTCTAAGAGGACCAAATCTGAAGTGTGGTCGTATTTTGGGTTTTACAAGAGTGCTGAGAGAAACTTAATCGAAGATGGTCACCCTTTCTGCAGAACATGCAAAAATAAATTGCTGCGAAAGGGGGCAACACTTAAAATCTCTTGAGTCATCTTCGTGACCACCAACCACACTACTTTATAGCGAATGCAAGGTAAGTTAACTTTTAGCTCAATGCATGATGTGAGGACTTTGGAATGGGGGAAAATGTTATGGTTTGTTTGTCTGTCTAACTTGCTAATGGCTTGTCAATAATGTAAACTGAAGCGTTCAGTGTTACCTACTCTTGTAAAAACACTACACGTTGTTCTGCTGCTGTATGCGTCATGTGTCTGTAGACTCTATTCGCTCATTGCACACGATAGCACGTTATGTAGTTTAGTCACCCAACCAACATATTTTGTTCATTTAAAATCCGTCAGTCCTCGACTTGGTTGTAAAAGTGTTCCAACAGGAGAAACACTATATACTCCTATACAAGACTCCTGTATTTATGTCAATTGTTGGGCTCATTGCAATTACTATCACTGTCTTCTTAAGACTCATTTGTATTTATGTAAATTATGCATGGGGTCATTACATATACTCAAATGCAACACAGAAGTGAGTGAGATAATAATTATAATGTAGCACTAATAATAATACTACATTTGATATTCCCTTGTTTACAGAGTGGATGTGCAGCAGGCAAACCCAGTGATGCTACTGGTCCCTCATCTACAGTTGTGACAGACACTCAAGCAAGTATTTATAAGGCAGGTTGCTTATGCACCCACATCAAAAAATGCTCAAGACCTCACTGCAGCCCTTTCATATTACATTGCAAAGGACATGATGCCATTTCAAATTGTTGAGAGGCCTGGCTTTCTGAGGCTGATGAAGGTTGCCGTGCCTCACTACAAAGTGCCATTACGAACATTATTTTCCAAGACTGAAATCCCAAACCTGTACAACCAGGCTAAAGCTGATGTTGGGAAACGTTTGGCTCAAGGCACATGGTTTGCTGCAACTACTGACCTCTGGACCAGTGAAAGCAGGGCTGGTCAACTACACCAGCTTCACTATCCATTACCTCACCCCAGACTGGCAACTGGAATCAAGCTGCCTAGAAAACACAGTTCTTCCCAGAATATCACTCAGCTCACAACATCAGAGTTTTTTGAGAATATGCTGGAAGAGTGGGGGGGATCAACAAGAAAGACCTGGTCTGCATTACCACAGACAACGCAACAAACATGATCAAGGCTTTTGAAGAGTTCCCAGATCTGTGGCTTGGGTGCTTTGGCCATCCTTTGAACCTGGCCATCTCAAAGGCTCTGAAAATTAAGTCAAGGCCTGCCATCATCTGGTCCAAGACTTCTCACGGAGCTGGAAGAGAAGGAGAAAACTGAGAGAAAAGCAAGCTGCCCTCAACATGCCACAGAAGGCTCTGATCCATGATGTGGGGACCCGATGGGGATCTACACACAAGATGCTTGAGTGTTTCCTCAGTCTACAGCAGCCAGTCTGTGCGACACTGGCTGGAGAAAAAGGAACATGGCATCTGATGCTGACATAAGTGTCACGGAGCAACTGTGCCAGCATCTTGAACCTCTGAACCTCTGAAGTACTTGCCTCAGAGACACGAGTGACACTGTCAGCCATCAAGCCTGTCCTGGACCACATCACCCGTGATGTTCTGGTGGAAAAGGATACGGAGCCAATCCCTGACCAAGGAGATGAAAAGGGTAATGAGAGAAGACCTTAACAACAGATACACAGAGAAGGCAAAGAGTCATGCACATGGCTTGTTTCATTGACCCCCGCTTCAAAAGGAGCTTTTTAGATGAGCTTGAGGTTGCAAATGTTAACACTGACAGCTGTGTCCAGGAGGCTTTGAAGCTGGCAGCTGCACAAGTCAGGGAATAACCAAAAAGCACCAGCAGCATCTCCACCAACAACACCCCCACAGCGGCATTGGAAATCCCTGGCTGGGTTGCTGAGAAAGATTACCTCGCTGGCCATGGCAGAACACTGACATTTCTGTCTTGCAGGAAATCACGCACAGAACGAGCAGTATGGCTGGTGGCATTGTCATGCTGGAGGGTCATGTCAGGATGAGCCTGCATGAAGGGTACCACATGACGGAGGAGGATGTCTTCCTGTAACGCACAGCGTTGAGATTACCGGCAATGACAACAAGCTCAGTCTGATGATGCTGTGACACACCGCCCCAGACCATGACGGACCCTCCACCTCCAAATCGATCCTTCTCCAGAGTACAGGCCTCGGTGTAACGCTCATTTCTTCAACGATAAATGCGAATCCGACCATCACCGCTGGTGAGACAAAACCACGACTCGTGAGTGAAGAGCATTTTTGCCAGTCCTGTCTGGTCCAGCAACGGTGGGTTTGTGCCCATAGGCGACGTTGTTGCCGGTGATGTGTGTCCAGTGTGTGTTTCCACTGTGTGTGTGTGTCCTGTGTGTTTGTGTGCACACACACACACACACACACACACACACACACACACACACACACACACACACACAGGACACACCTCTCTTGATAGTGAAGCTAACATTTTAAATGTGACTCTGTACTCCAGTATTTTGGGTTTCAGATCAAATGTTTCATATGAGGTGACAGTACATAATGTCACCTTTGATTTGAGGGTATTTCCATACATTTTGAAATGAAAGCACTTCATGTATCTAGTCCCCCTATTTGAAGAAGTCAGACGTATTCTGACCAATTCACTTGTATTAAACCTGCACTAGGGAAACTTTTACCTCTCATGGCCACATGGTGTCATCTTTAATGTTAATGTTATTAATTTAATGTTAATGCACACAAAAAGTGCATAGTGCTGCTAATTTAATTTGTTGGTTGTTGGTTTTCAATATAAAACTTGACGAAATGATTTCAGTGTGTGTATCAGTACTTTTTGAACATTCCCAGCACATTTTAACAATACTGCGATAATACTGATAACCGTGATAATTTTGGTCACTATAATCGTGATATGAAATGTTCATACCATTTCATATCTTTTCCACCTTTTAGTTAGATGAGAGACGAAGAAGAAAAGGACTGAAGATGGCTAACGATCTGGTGTCGATAAAAATGCCCCTGCTCCTATTCGGATACATGGAGGTAATTTACAAGATTTGCCTGAAGGCAATAACAGCAAAGGAAGGAAATACATAAAATCTGGGCTCCCACCTCAGGGTACACCACCTTCTGACCTATGCACGCGCTGGGCCTGGGTCCTCATCATTGCCGTCACCAACCCAATCTACACAGTGGTGTGTATTCATGGATGCCAAGAGAAGCCAGGCTTCCCCCAAAAATTTACCAATATTTAAAAAAAAATTTTGACATCAAATATTTTATCTTTTGCCTCTCTGTTTCATCATTTTCCTTCAATTGGCAAGAAGCTGAATGCATCTCAACGGAGAAATCATCCGAGCGAGCAATACAGCGCCCTCTCTCTATGTTTAGGCCATCTATTTCATACTGTCTGGCCCAAACGAGTATGACATTGTTGCCGCACGTAGCATTGAATGTAATGCAAGGGAAGCACAAGCATTTGGCCTCCCTTGACGAAAAAATTAAAAAAAAAAAAAAAAGCCAAAACTGAGCGACCTCACCTGTGAATGGTCCTGGTGTCAAGGGAAGCCAGCTTGGATGTCAAATCAAATGTTATTTGTCACATGAGCCGAATACAACAGATGTAGACCTTACTTACAAGCCCTTACAAGCCCTTACAATGCAGTTCATGAAATAGAGTTGACAATTTTTGGTGTCACTCCTATACAACCGCATTGAGAGCATACAGTACGTCATTGATAGAAACAACTTGAATTGTTTCATCTCATTGTGTTGTTGTCCTCCGGTGGCTAGCAAGCTAAAGTTGGCCCTTTCCTAAATTAGCCATGGATGGAGATAGGGATTTTGACTTGTGGTTTTACTTAATTCTCTGTATTGGCCAATGATTATAACGGCGATTCTGGTCCAACCATTAATTCATACATTGTTGTGCCCCTGGCCTGAGAGGATGGAAGTTCAATATGTACTTTGATGTAAAAGACTAATGTTAACTAGCTAACATCGCCCATGAATGGAAGTTAGGCTAGCGAGCAAGCATTTTAGCCAAGTAGCCTATGACAACAAAAAATAAAAGCGTGTACTGTATGACAGAGTGATAGACCGTTTTGTCTTAATGTTTTTCCTCATAACCCTGGACTATCAAATCAAATCAAGTTTATTTTATATAGCCCTTCGTACATCAGCTAATATCTCGAAGTGCTGTACAGAAACCCAGCCTAAAACCCCAAACAGGCAAGGCCAATGCAGTGTAGAAGCACGGTGGCTAGGAAAAACTCCCTAGAAAGGCCAAAACCTAGAAGAAACCTAGAGAGGAACCAGGCTATGAGGGTGGCCAGTCCTCTTCTGGCTGTGCCGGGTGGAGATTATAACAGAACTATGCCAAGATGTTCAAAATGTTCATAAGTGACAAGCATGGTCAAATAATAATCATGAATAATTTTCAGTTGGCTTTTCATAGCCGATCATTAAGAGTTGAAAATAGCAGGTCTGGGACAGGTGGCGGTTCCATAACCGCAGGCAGAACAGTTGAAACTGGAATAGCAGCAAGGCCAGGTGGACTGGGGACAGCAAGGAGTATCATGCCCGGTAGTCCTGACGTATGGTCTAGGGCTCAGGTCCTCCGAGAGAGAGAAAGAAAGAGAGATTAGAGAGAGCCAAGATTTTCAAAATGTTCAAAATGACAAGCATTGTGAAAATAATAATCAAGAATAAATATCAGTTGGCTTTTCATAGCCGATCATTAAGAGTTGAAAACAGCAGGTCTGGGACAGGTAGGGGTTCCATAACCGCAGGCAGAACAGCTGAAACTGGAATAGCAGCAAGGCCAGGCGGACTGGGGACAGCAAGGAGTCATCATGCCCGGTTTGCCGTGACGTATGGTCCTAGGGCTCAGGTCCTCCGAGAGAGAGAAAGAAAGAGAGAAGGAGAGAATTAGAGAGAGCCAAGATTTTCAAAATGTTCATAAATGACAAGCATGGTCAAATAATAATCAGGATAAAATATCAGTTGGCTTTTCATAGCCGATCATTAAGAGTTGAAAACAGCAGGTCTGGGACAGGTAGGGGTTCATAACCGCAGGCAGAACAGCTGAAACTGGAATAGCAGCAAGGCCAGGCGGACTGGGACAGCAAGGAGTCATCATGCCCGGTTTGCCGTGACGTATTGATCCTAGGGCTCAGGTTCTCCGAGAGAGAGAGAGAACGAGAGAATTAGAGAGAGCATACTTAAATTCACACAGGACACTGGATAAGATAGGAGAAGTACTCCAGGTATAACCAACTGACCCTAGCCCCCGACACATAAACTACTGCAGCATAAATACTGAGGCTGAACAGGAGGGTCAGGAGACACTGTGGCCCCATCAGAAAGAAACCCCCGGACTGGCCAAACAGGAAGGATATAACCCCACCCACCTTTGCCAAAGCACAGCCCCCACCCACTAGAGGGATATCTTCAACCACCAACTTACAATCCTGAGACAAGGCCGAGTATAGCCCACAAAGATCTCCACCACAGCACAAACCAAGGGGGGGCGCCAACCCAGACAGGAAGATCACATCAGTAACTCAACCCACTCAAGTGACGCACCCCTCCCAGGGACGGCATGAAAGAGCACCAGTAAGCCAGTGACTCCAGCCCTGTAATAGGGTTAGAGGCAGAGAATCAGAGTCTTTATGAAGACTCATCTCTTCAGTAGGTCCTATGATTGATTGAGTGTAGTCTAGCCCAGGGGTGTGAAAGTGAACGCAAAGGCACTGGAGCGACGAACACCCTTGCTGTCTCTGCCTGGCCGGTTCCCCTCTCTCCACCGGGATTCTCTGCTCTAACCTATTATGGGGGCTGAGTCACTCACTGGCTTACTGGTGCTCTTCATCCCGTCCCTAGGAGGGTGCGTCACTTGAGTGGGTTGAGTCACTGACGTGATCTTCCTGTCCAGGTTTGGCGCCCCCCTCGGGTTCATGCCGTGGGGGGAGATCTTCATGGGCTATACTCGAGAATCCGGATTGGGACACCTCCATAGGCCTACGTTTTCAGAGACGTGAAAATGCCCCCCTCCCCTCTACAATATCAATCTAAAGTATACATTTTTCCATCAACGGCCATGTAGTTGCTTTTGATCGGCCCGAGCTCTTATCGCCATAACCCAAACCATTAAGACACCAGTCGGCATGGTGTTGGTCCATGGCACCAGTGGTGGTTCTAGACCATTTCAACTGGGCTGCCAAGCTGGGGCCAATTGTCCTGTTAGAGGGGCCAGTTACATTAGACGGTATTGTTGTCATATCGTTTTCTTCACTGAATTGCAGGCTTAGCAGGCAAAAGACATGTTCATAATCATCATCGTTGCCACTGTCTAATAACGGATGTAAAAAAAGAACGATAGCAAAAATGTATGTAAAAATTATTTCATACTCCACATTTAGGGGCCACAAGGGGTCCAAAATTGTTGTCACACCCCCCACGCCCCCCCCCCCACAGAGTTAGGCTAGAGTCCTGGTGCTAGCTGGGATTACAATTGATGTTTACTTTGTGTCAAATTAACTAATTGTTTTCTTTTGTTTTACTTATATAACAGTAAAACAGTGTTTAGGATCATCTAGTCAAATTGCATCGGTTTGCATCAGTTTCAATGGGTGACTTTTAATTTGAAGGCGAACCGCCGATTCCGCTATTGTTGTCCACAGCACACTGGTCTATGAAACACTGACAGGTGAGAAAAGGCGACCGAAGGACTAACAACAGCGTTAATGAAACTTTGTTGCTGATTTCGTTATGGGTAAGAAACTTTCTGACCGGTTCTTATTTATTTAACCTCATAGTTCTAAGATCAACAGGCGCAGTCCTGTGCGATTTCTCGTGGCACCAAAAATATATTGGTTTAATTCGATTTCAGGCTCTCATTCTGCGCTCATAGAGAACATGATATTTCACAACGTGTCGTCTTCCCCTGACCACATTTAAAGTTTTTGATAGAATTCTATAATTTAGCCTAGCATAACCTACTGTTATAGTCTTTCTTATTAATATGTACCATTGCCTCATTTTACTCTTGTGTTAGCCACCACTACGACTAAAACTGGCTACTTTTGTCTGCTTTACAATAGTCTAACGTTACACTGTAACAATGTTCTTTCGATCACGATTAGCTGGTGATGGCGCAACATCGTATAACGAAATGATGTTTGTACATGTGTTTCTACAAACCCTCATCCAAACGTCTTGCACTTGAACGTTCGGATTTTTACATTTCATTTTGCAATGATATGTGGCGATGTAATCTGCCCAGCAGCTACATAATTCAGTCTCTGTTGGCCCATTTAAAAACACATAATGACCATTAACAAAGACAGTACAACCTAAAGGACCAAACAACATATACCTTACTGCCTCTGTCATTAATATTTATAAGCTTATTGATCTCCTGTTCAATGAGTGGTTCTTAGTGTGTTGCACCCAATGATATACATTTACACTAGATCACTGAAAGGGGTGCTGTTTTGAAGCTTACGTGCCTCCATCTTGGCACAACCCACCATAAGAAAAAAAGCCGTTCAATTCATTAACTTTGTACTTTGTAATGCAAAATATGCTGATTTTAAATCTGATTGCCGCCTAAACTTTATTCATTCACTTAATCGGTCTCTCTCACGTCTCTCCCAAAGATGATCTATTGCCTCAGTGAACTGACTGTGTCTGTGAATAGGGCTTCCACAGGCCACCTCGTGAATGACCACATTACTGGTTAGAGATAGTGGGCACTTTTGTAAAATAAGCTACTTTTATGCAGATGTTGTTGATCAGTACAATAAAACAAGCTCAATAACTCAATGCATGCACACACACCTATTGAATATGCATTCAACTGTATTATGAATAGGCCTAGGCTTGATTTACCCAATCGAGATTTACCATTAAAATAAATAATCACTATGTTACCAAAGTCAAATTGATTATATGATTTATTCATTAATGCATACATGGCTGTCACTGAAAAATGTTGACGTGTAAAATTGAATGATATTGAACTCAAAATATTCCCAACGATTTAAACAGAGCAGAGTTTCTCTCTGGCTCAAGTGCCATTCTGTTATTTTGGTTAATATGCCTTCTTTTTTGCCGTGGTATCGTGATGGTATTGAAAATCGTGATACTAAACCCGGTATCGATGTAAACATTTTGGTAATGTGACAACACTATGTCACATAAGACCTTTACCCTTTACATCTTCCATGATAAAGGAATTGGATTTGTGAGGGACTGTAAAAAAAAGTTGCACTATGCTCCCTTTCCTCCCTATGCTTTCCTTTCCTCCCTATGCTTTCCTTTCCTCCCTTTCCTCCCTATGCTTTCCTTTCCTCCCTATGCTTTCCTTTCCTCCCTATGCTTTGCTTTCCTCCCTATGCTTTGCTTTCCTCCCTTTCCTCCTCATCAGCAACTTGTTGCCAGGACTGAAAATAGGGTAAATCCATTTAAATTCAACCACTTTTTGTCAACATTCATTTTGATTTAAACAAAACTTTCCATACATGTTTGCTCATGGAAGAAGCGGTCAGAAATATACTTTTTGGACCAGAATGCCAAAACATTCAGTGTATAAAGGTGCTCAAAGTTGACCCATTTTGCATACCCCACCATACCATGCGACATTCAGGTCTTCATCACTGGAAAAGATAAACGGTTGATTGATTATCATTTGAAAGCTTAAAGTGTGTTCTCAAACAATTTCATTATTTCTTAAAAAAAATATTTTAATAAACATTTTAAAACTTTAACATCATTTATCTAAACACACGTATTTTCATATTCACGTACAGTTAATTCGGAAAGATACTGCCGCCACCGTGCTTCACCGTAGGGATGGTGCCAGGTTTCCTTCAGACGTGACACTTGGCATTCAGGCGAAAGAGTTCAATCTTGGTTTCATCAGACCAGAGAATCTTGTTTCTCATGGTCTGAGAGTCTTTGGGTGCCCTTTGGCAAACTCCGTGTGCCATTACTGAGGAGTGGCTTCCGTCTGGCCACTATACCATAAAGGCCTGATTGGTGGAGTGCTGCAGAGATGGTTGTCCTTCTGGAAGGTTCATCCATCTCCACAGAGGAACTCTGGAGCTCTGTCAGTGACCATCGGGTCAATGATTTCTCAGTTTTGCCGGACTGCCAGCTCTAGGAAGAGTTTTGGTGGAATGATGGAGGCCACTATGTTCTTGGAGACCTTCAATGCTGCAGACATTTTTGGTACCCTTCCCCAGCTCAAAATGTGGAAAAAGTCAAGTGGTCTGAATACTTTCCGAAGGCACTGTATGTTGTAGCGTAGACCCTATTTCACATCATCGGAGGTTTTTGTGTTGTGCCCGTCATTATTTGAGACACAACATGCTCTTGAGTACAGGGTGGGTTTCATTTCAATCGTATAAATATAATTCATAGAATGGACCTATCCCTTCAGACCACTGCAATTTAGCTGGTACACCATTGACATTTTTACCACACAGATGACTTCAGGTCCATCCGCCATTGAACGTCAACTTAAATGGTCATGTCTATTCTATTATCCATATTTCTATGATTTCAATTGGTTTCCTATTGAGTTTGACAGTATAATTTAAAACAGATATTTCCATTCAAGTCAACATTCACTGATGTATGGACACCCAACCTTCTTTGTGGTAGCATTTGAAAGTAGAAATGTAATTTTTTTCCTCCCAATTTTAGTACATTTATCAGTCAAAACATGACACCCACCGTGCATGCAAGAGTGGGCACAACACAACCTTAGACTATGTAAAATAGGGTCTAAGCGACAACATATGCAAATATGGAAAAAATCGGAGTTTACGCATTTTTTGATAATTGCTGTTATTAAAAGTTTTAAAAAATTACAATTTGTGTTATTTAAAAAAAACTTATTTTTTTCTTCCAGAAATGATAAAATAGTTTGACAACCCTGTTTGTAAGCTTTTAAATTATATCAAACTCAATCCTTTATCTTTTGCAGTTATGGTATGGTGGGGTATGGCATTCAGGTCCAAAAAGTTACTTTCTGAGTACCTCTACAATGGGCAAATATCTATAGAATGTATCATTCAAATCAAAAGGGCTGCTGTCAAAAAGTGATTGAATTCAAATGGATTTACCCTATAGGCTTAGAGGATTTTAGTCTTCTCATTGCTCTGTTTACTTTGCCTTTGTGCACAGACACAGACATCACACCTTTCTGCTCATGATTTTCTCTCAATCGGTAGGGCTTAGCTGCATATGTCAAACCCCTTAACTCAGAAAAGATTAATGGTTAACCTTAGTCCATTCTTAGACTTTAGCATTTATTCATGCAGTTATCTTCTGGCTGGGGGAGTTTTGTTAAAGGGCACTTCCTGATTTGGCCTTCTTTTTCATCAATGCTCATTAAGAAATCCTTGCAGCTATGACAAAAGTCAAACGAGACTTGTCTTGAGGGTGTGGTTTGATGTGGTTGTTTCTTGGGTGTGTCTTTGCCATTCAATCACAATAAACAAGACCAGTAGTGAGTACAGTGAGGTAAGCTAAGCTAGCTTTGCTATGGAGAGAATTCAGTTTTGAAGTTGAGGACTTCTCCCCTCCAGACTGATTCGCCATCTCAAGATGGAAAGCTAATTCAGTTCTTGGTGAAATACTGCACCAAACATCTTAGTTAGATGTAAAATTGCGAAACTAAGATCTCCTCCGCAAAAACGTCAAAATGAATGACCGATTTCTTGAGTTATTTTAGTATACACTTCCTCAAAAGTCAGAATTAATCTAACTACGGCGTCTCAAAATGGACAAACGGTACTATTGTCGCTTTTTTCTCATTTTTCAAGCGAAGGTCTTGTAAGGGAGTATGTGAGCACACTCCTTCCTTTCGGCTAGGCACCAGCCAAACTGAAGCATGCTGAGGCCTTAACCACACACTGATATGTACAGCTCTCTGGGTGAGATTCTGTCTTCAAGTCTCCAGTGGTTGATGAAGTCCCTTCCATCTATGTAATGTATTACAGGTTATGGAACGGTGAGGTCAGGTGGCAAGAGGGCTGGAGTGCATGACACTCCATCCTGGATATGACTGAGTTTGCCTCAACCCATGGGTCCAGCAGGCAGAGTTCAATAAATACAGGCAGATGTGAGATGCAAGAGGATGACACTCTTCTAATACCACTCCGTAGGCTGTCTAATTCAAAGCTTCCGCCAGAAGGAAGCTTTGATTAGGTCCGTAGCCTACAGAGTAATATGAGAAGAGTGTAATTGCTGAACTTATGCAGATATTCGAAACAAAGTGTTTTGATAACTTTCAAGTGTAACAGTTTCATGTAGAATAATCCATATTCTGCTAATATAACAATGTGTAAATATTATACCTTCCGGTACGGTGTCATGTGTAAGAAAGAAGCTCCCTGACATGTTTGATAGTACCATTCGACTCAATAATAACAAAAGACGATAAAAAGTAATAGATGTCTTGTATAATTTTAATGCTGAGTGTAAGGTCTCTCCCAATTCAGACATCAGTATCAACCTGTTTCAGGACTCCATTTCAAAAGCATCTCTTCTGCCCATCTGTTGAAAAACAAGGAAGGGTTGATGAGTGACACGTATCAAAAGGGTGATATTATTAAACACTTGTGATGTACTGTCTCATTAGCTATCACCTTTTGTCCCTTCTGAGGTATTTGCCAATGCCTGATGGGCATGGTAGCATAGATCAGCTCCAGGCCACTCGTCACACATACTGGTCATGAAGGAGCCTGACTTTGGCTCCTGTATCCAACCCAGCTCCTATAGCACAGAGGGAGAGAGAGAGAGAGACTGCCACCATACAGTCATGGAAGCCACAAGTAAATACACGGTTGAACATAGTCAATCGGAGATGCTAATTCACAAGGGACACATGCCAGCATGGTACTGATTGGTTGGCATTACACACGTGCCCAGGAGTAGTCCATTGGGACAGTGGAAGGGGCCACCTCCTTACAACATACAAGACATACAGCACTGATTACATTATCAATGGTGGTTAGGTGAATTCCAGGATAGATAGTATATTGACCAGATCAAATGTGCCCAACCTGATTCAAGTGTCCTCCATTACTCTGAAGCGGGACTGGTGTCTGGCCAGTGCCTCAGCCTTCTGTAACAGCTCTTGATATGTTAGCGGGGTTCCCAAGACGCTGCTGAACAATAAATCCACCAGGTTCTGTACTTGGCCTGTGAATGGAATAAAGTATCACCCAATAAACATATAGCGAGGAAAAATTACTTTCTCTAGTTTGCAAGCAATTTATATGCTAAAAGAGGGACTGTAACTACAGGATAGATCCAGGCCGGTGACACTGATGCCGTGACTATGCAAACAGCTGTGTACATTGCTGAATGCTTGCTGATACATGTTGATATTTGCTGCCAGAGCCATAGCTGTATTTGTAGTAGACAAGTACCATCCTTAATTCGTTTTTGCCTTAGAAAATACACAAACCTTTATGAGAACAGGCATGTTGTTTTGGGTTAGAAGACGAATCCGAAATGCTAGCTAGCTAGCTACTTAACTTGCAAATCCGGGTTAGTTATATTTTTGTCTGAGTTGAAACAAGTTGGCTAGCTAGCTAACGTTGGCTAGCCAGTTTGAGTTGAAACATCATTGAAAGCAAGCTAGCTACATCCTATGATAAGCTTGGAAGCTAGTATCCAAGAGCCTGTCCTGTATTGACCTAAATGCCAATGTACTACAGTTAACTGTTGTTAGCAAGGTAGCTAGCTAACGTGAGCTACACACATCTTCCTCTGACTACATCAMATTACACATTATCTTGATGTGGTGCCTTTTGGACCTCATAACTTTTAAGTGAAAAAAGTGTTTATATACTGATATATATAATACAGGTCAAAAGTTTGGACACCTACTCATTCCAGGGTGTTTCTTTATTTTTACTATTTTCTGCTTTGTAGAATAATAGTGAAGACATCAAAACTATGAAATAACACATGGAAACATGTAGTAACTGAAAAAGTGTAAAACAAATCAAAATATGTTATATTTGAGATTCTTCAAAGTAGCCACCCCTTGTCAGTTTTTTTTGTATGTGGTTTTGTTCTAAACATTTTTTTACCCCTTTTTCTCCCCTATTTTGTGGTATCCAATTTGTTGTTAGTCCTGTCCCATTGCTGAAACTCCCGTATGGACTCGGGAGAGGCAAAGGTCGAGAGCCGTGCGTCCTCCGAAACACGACTCCGCCAAGCCACACTGCTTCTTGACACAATCCTCGCCGCACCAATGCCAGCCGCACCAAAGCCAGCCGCACCAATGTGTCGGAGGAAACACCGTACACCTGGTGACCATGTCAGCGTGCACTGCGCCCGGCCTACCACCGGAGTCGCTAGAGTGCTATGGGACAAGGACAACCCGGTTGCGGCTGGCTGCGACACAGCCAGGATCTGTAGTGATGCAGCTAGCACTGCAATGCAGTGCCTTAGACCGCTGCGCCACTCGGGAGGCCTGACATTTTGTTTTTTTACATTGGATAAAAGTAGAGACAGAGCTACAAAATGGTATGTCATGGGAAAGTAATTCTGCTTTGAAAGTTGATAAACTTGTAACCCCACTTTTGAGAAAGTGGCCGTTGAATGTTTTGGTACGCCTACTGGAGTGCTACTTTGTCTAGACCTATTCAACATTGTTCACACCCTCTTAAGCTTTAGCCCCGCCTGTCTCTTTAATGATTCACTTGTGAGGCCATGTGCTAAACAGAGGGAGTAAGATAGTCTTGAACTCTTTGGTTGTTTACTATACTAAAAGTGGTTTAAGTAGTAGCCTACAATAAGGGAAAAACTCCAGGTAAAAATACACTATCCAGTTTTTGGCCTATATCTTAATCTGACTTTGAAAGTGTCCAGATAAAAAATATTGTATAAACATTTTCTAATTATTAGATGACGCTTGTCTAAACACTTGTCTAAATTGATGGGTCATGTGATATAAATGCTATAACCAGCCACATGTAGCTACGTGGATGGGTCACAAAAAAAGTAGTCTGWAGTAGTGACGTGTGACATATGCCTAGCTTCTTGAAACGGGTTACAATTATCCTATTTACACTTTTGTAGTCAAGTTTGACACTAAAAATAATGTTTCTGAGTCATATCGACACCACATTTTTTTGGTTTTAAACGGCCTAAGGGTCAGTTGACCTTTTAGAGCCCCGCATTAACACACATCGCTTGTTAATAAAAAGACGAAGGTTAAATTACTACACATCTTGATAAGTTTARGGTTAGTGTTCCCACGCAGCCATATCTCCATGTTACAGCGCTTGTTTACAGAAGACGTGCTACACCTGTGTGTAAGTGTACTAGGGAAAGAAGTGTATTTTGTCGGCTGAAGTCACACAGCCGTATGGATCTGTGCAAACCTGCTACAGCAAGTGTCTTTTTTTTTTTATTTGAAAGATTCTCGCTGATATGAAATAAGATCCATATGTTTCGAAAACCTTATCGCAAGCAATGATTATTGATGTTTCTAAACGATAAAACAGAGCGTCGGGGTTGTAGTTCACATGGTCCCACCGGTAAGCGGTGCTTATAGTTGAGAACCCTTGGGATTTGGATTTGATTTATTAGGATCCCTGTTAGCCGACGCCAATGGCAACAGCTAGTCTTACTGGGGTCAGACACATAACGAAAAAGACACAATTTACATACATTTAAAAACATTAACATGTGTGTGTGCATCTATCAGTTTCACATACAGTGCATTTGAAAACTGCCATGCRCTGTCAACTGTGGGACCTTATATACTGTAGATAGGGGTGTGCCTTTCCAAATAATTTCCAATCAATTGAATTTACCACAGGTGGAATCCAATCAAGTTGAAAAAAGAWTTTTTTTGTTGTTGAAATTATCAAATAGTTTGACAACCTTTTTTTGTAAGCTTATATATCAAACTCAACCATTTATCTTTTCCAGTGATGCAGACATAGATGTCTCATGTGAGACATCAAAATGTGATTGAAATGAATTAGAATGACCCTCCTAAATTAAACCCCTCGTCTTATAAAGGGTGCCTAGTCTCCTAATTAATGATGCAAGTTGGCCATGTACCACATCTCTCTTTCTCTTTTCCACTCTCTTTCAATCTCGCTCTCTGGGCAGAGGGTAATGGGTCCGGCGTTCTGTCTGACCTACATAGAGTGAAGAGATAATGCCCAGCCCTAAAATCATTGCCCGTCTCACCCACACCGCCTCAGTCACATTGAACAAAAAAAAGATGAGCTGTATCAACTGCAGAAGCGTGGTAGCCATGCTGGTTAAGTGTGCCTTGAATTCTAATAAAATCACGACATTGTCACCAGCAAATCATCCCCACCATCAACACCTCCATGTTTCACAGTGGGAACCACACATGCGGAAATCATCCGTTCACCTACTCTGCGTCTCACAAAGACACGGCGGTTAGAACCAAAAATCTCAAATTTGGACTCATCAGACCAAAAGGACAGATTTCCACCGGTCTAATATCCATTGCTCATGTTTCATGGCCCAAGCAAGTCTCTTCTTCTTAATGGTGTCCTTGGCTACAATTTCTGAGGCTGGTAAACTCTAATGAACGTACCTCTGCAGCAGAGGTAACTCTGCTAGGCTGGGAGCTGAGTGATATGTCCTTAAACAGTTCCTCCCTAATCTGTACTGCCACATGTGACCGTTTTCCCTGCCCTCAGCCCCCCCCCCCCCCAGCTTCATTATGGCACCCCTCATGTCTCTTTAATAACTAATGATTAATAGTAGTTCAAGCTCAGAAATCCAAACCCATCATCATTAATAAAATATCGGAAAATTATGAAAATATATCAATTGACCAATTCTAAATGCCAATTTAAAGATTCCTGTGCAGCAAATAATACTTACATGTGCATTCCACATGACATGCATTCTAGCACAGGCGTGAGGGTGGTATGAACGGCATAGTCATCCACATACAGTCATTCAATTCTGCAAGAGTAATGGGCACACAGCATGATTTCATTCCTATCAATTTCCTACAGGAGAAATAAAACCCTCTACTCAAATCAGTAATGAGACACTTACCGTAGAATAAACATGACTCCCATCACTTCTCCACATGATTAGACATCTAAAACGATGACAAAATAGCCAAATGGTGGACAGGAAGAATGTCTATTTCTTCTACCGTAACTTTGATCCCTTTTCATCTAGAATCTATTTTTCTAAGTATTATTCTTTCCCCAAAACTTAACTAGCTATACATGTTGCACCAGCAAAGTAGGGGCAGAGCGGTGTGAGAC
>NC_036842.1:53197631-53200552 GCF_002910315.2 Salvelinus sp. IW2-2015
ACCCTTACCCTCTGCCCAGAGCAGGATTGAAAGAGAGTGAAAAGAAAAGGAGATGTGTACATGGCCAACTTGCATCTTAATTAGGAGACTAGGCACCCTTTATAAGACGAGGTTTAATTTAGGAGGGTCATTCTAATTCATTTCAATCACATTTTGATGTCTCACATGAGACATCTATGTCTGCATCACTGGAAAAGATAAATGGTTGAGTTTATATATAAGTTATAAAACAAAAAAATGTCAAACTATTTGATTAATTTCAACAACAAAAAAATCTTTTTTCAACTTGATTGGATTCCACCTGTGTAAATTCAATTGATTGGAAATTATTTGGAAAGGCACACCCCTATCTACAGTATATAAGGTCCCACAGTTGACAGGCATGGCAGTTTTCAAATGCACTATGTGAAACTGATAGATGCACACACACATGTTAATGTTTTTAAATGTATGAAAATTGTGTCTTTTCGTATGTGTCTGACCCCAGTAAGACTACTGTTGCCATTGGCGTCGGCTAACGGGATCCTAATAAATCAAATCCAAATCCCAAGGGTTCTAACTATAAGCACCGCTACCGCGGGACCATGTGAACTACAACCCCGACGCTCTGTTTTATCTTTAGAAACATCAATAATCATTGCTTGCGATAAAGTTTTCGAAACATATGGATCTTATTTCATATCAGCGAGAATCTTTCAAAAAAAAAAAAAGACACTTGCTGTAGCAGGTTTGCACAGATCCATACGGTGTGTGACTTCAGCCGACAAATACACTTACTTTCCCAGTACACTTACACACAGGGTAGCACGTTTCTGTAAACAAGCGCTGTAACATGGAGATATGCTGCGTGGGAACACTAACCTAAACTTATCAAGATGTGTAGTAATTTAACCTTCGTCTTTTTATTAACAAGCGATGTGTGTTAATGCGGGGCTCAAAAGGTCAACTGACCCTTAGGCCGTTTAAAACCAAAAAAATGTGGTGTCGATATGACTCAAAACATTATTTTTAGTGTCAAACTTGACTACAAAGTGTAAATGGATAATTGTAACCCGTTTCAAGAAGCTAGGCATATGTCACACGTCACTACTCAGACTACTTTTTTTGTGACCCATCCACGTAGCTACATGTGGCTGATTATAGCATTTATATCACATGACCCATCAATTAAGACACATGTTTAGACAAGCGTCATCTAATAATTAGAAAATGTTTATACAATATTTTTTATCTGGACAAAGTCAGATTAAGATAAGGCCAAAAACTAGATAGTGTATTTTTACCTGGAGTTTTTCCCTTATTGTAGGCTACTACTTAAACCACTTTTAGTATAGTAAACAACCAAAGAGTTCAAGACTATCTTACTCCCTCTGTTTAGCACATGGCCTCACAAGTGAATCATTAAAGAGACAGGCGGGGCTAAAGCTTAAGAGCGGTGTGAACAATGTTGAATAGGTCTAGACAAAGTAGCACTCCAGTAGGCGTACCAAAACATTCAAGCGCACTTTCTCAAAAGTGGGGTTACAAGTTTATCAACTTTCAAAGCAGAATTACTTTCCCATGACATACCATTTTGTAGCTCTGTCTCTACTTTTATCCAATGAAAAAACAATTCAGGCCCCTCCGAGTGCGCAGCGGTCTAGCACTGCATTGCAGTGCTAGCTGCATCACTACAGATCCTGGCTGTGTCGCAGCCAGCCGCACCGGTTGTCCTTGTCCATACACTCTAGCGACTCCGTGGTAGGCCGGCGCAGTGCACGCTGACATGGTCACCAGGTGTACGGTGTTTCCCCGACACATTGGTGCGGGCTGGCTTATCTCTCTTCTTGGGTCCGGCGTTCTGTCTGACCTACATAGAGTGAAGAGATAATGCCCAGCCCTAAAATCATTGCCCGTCTCACCCACACCGCCTCAGTCACATTGGTCTCACACCGCTCTGCCCCTACTTTGCTGGTGCAACATGTATAGCAAGTTAAGTTTTGGGGAAAGAATAATACTTAGAAAAATAGATTCTAGATGAAAAGGGATCAAAGTTACGGTAGAAGAAATAGACATTCTTCCTGCCCACCATTTGGCTATTTTGTCATCGTTTTAGAATTGTCTAATCATGTGGAGAAGTGATGGGAGTCAAGTTTATTCAACGGTAAGTGTCTCATTACTGATTTGAGTAGAGGGTTTTATTTCTCCCGTAGGAAATTGATAGGAATGAAATCATGCTGTGTGCCCATTACTCTTGCAGAATTGAATGACTGTATGTGGATGACTATGCCGTTCATACCACCCTCATGCCTGTGCTAGAATGCAATGTCATGTGGAATGCACATGTAAGTATTACACTGCTCAAAAAAATAAAGGGAACACTTAAACAACACAATGTAACTCCAAGTCAATCTCACTTCTGTGAAATCAAACTGTCCACTTAGGAAGCAACACTGATTGACAATAAATTTCACATGCTGTTGTGCAAATGGAATAGACAACAGGTGGAAATTATAGGCAATTAGCAAGACACCCCCAATAAAGGAGTGGTTCTGCATGTGATTACCACAGACCACTTCTCAGTTCCTATGCTTCCTGGCTGATGTTTTGGTCACTTTTGAATGCTGGCGGTGCTTTCACTCTAGTGGTAGCATGAGACGGAGTCTACAACCCACACAAGTGGCTCAGGTAGTGCAGCTCATCCAGGATGGCACATCAATGCGAGCTGTGGCAAGAAGGTTTGCTGTGTCTGTCAGCGTAGTGTCCAGAGCATGGAGGCGCTACCAGGAGACAGGCCAGTACATCAGGAGACGTAGGAGGGCAACAACCCATGCAGCAGGACCGCTACCTCCGTCTTTGTGCAAGGAGGAGCAGGAGGAGCACTGCCAGAGCCCTGCAAAATGACCTCCAGCAGGCCACAAATGTGCATGTGTCTGCTCAAA
>NC_036842.1:53206822-53248317 GCF_002910315.2 Salvelinus sp. IW2-2015
CACTACTGAGCCTCATTTTGACTTGTTTTAAGGACATTACATCAAAGTTGGATCAGCCTGTAGTGTGGTTTTCCACTTTAATTTTGAGTGTGACTCCAAATCCAGACCTCCATGGGTTGATACATTTGATTTCCATTGATAATTTTTGTGTGATTTTGTTTTCAGCACATTCAACTATGTAAAGAAAAAAGTATTTAATAAGAATATTTCATTAATTCAGATCTAGGATGTGTTAATTTAGTGTTCCCTTTATTTTTTTGAGCAGTGTATATTTCTGCACCGGAATCTTTAAATTGGCATTTAGAATTGGTCATATTGATATATTTTCATAATTTTCCGATATTTTTATTAATGATGATGGGTTTGGATTTCTGAGCTTGAACTATTATTAATCATTAGTTATAAAAGAGACATAAAGGGTGCCATATTGAAGCTGGGGGGGGGCTGCTGAGTGGAGGGAAAACGGTCACATGTGGCAGTACAGATAAGGGGAGGAACTGTTTAAGGCCCATATCACTCAGCTCCCAGCCTAGCAATAATGATGCAATGTTTAGCGATAAGGAGGAGACTGCACCCAAAGTGGGTTATGTATACTACCACGGGTGGAACCATGTCTTTGTCTGTTTAGCTGTTCAATCCTCTGGGAAGAATACACTTGGTTTGAGCTTTGTCTGAGTATTTACTCTAATAATTAGAACCTAACAATGACAATATAACGCCTTATGGAGACACATCCTGGTCAGTGAGTTGGCAGTACAATATTTTATTCTAATCACCTGTSTCTTTCTTCCTTTTTGTCMCCACAGGGATGCCATACGCCATGTTAAGATRAAGACGACTGTGTTTAACATGCTTAAGCGGTTRGACAAAATCCGGTYCCGGGGTCAGCGGACAGATGTGTTTCTGGATCTGGGCGACTCGCCCAACACATCTGACACTGAATGTAGCGAAGAGATTCTGATGAAGCCTCGGCCCTCACTTGAAATGAAAGACACTGAAGAAGTGCAAGACCCTGTAAGTGAATATCAGTGTTAATAGAACCACAGAAATGGCGTCTCTTCAGACTCTTTCACTTCACTAATTCTCACTGAAACAAAAGAGATATTTGCTTCCTAATTTAGTTTGGAATCTTCCAGATCACTTTGTTAAGTCTACTCACTCGCCATGCCAAGGTGCCGCTTCCTGTTTCGGGGGGATTTTGGCCAAAATGTCCCCCCTTTGATACATGGCGTTCATGTTTATTCAACCCCCTTCCTGTTGATGTCGTTCACTCATGCGAGGATGGAGAGAAAGACTTAACAACCGCTGTCTGCATCACTGCAGGCAGAGCTTAGTCAAACTAGACATGWGCCAAGGCCTACCACCAACTCAACATCCCTGAGCACATTAGAAGAACAACTGTTTTTCATCTTACTATTTCATTTGTCGGCATATTCTGGTGCGTTGATGTTTATATTTTTGTGGAAAGAGGTTGATAAAACTGCTTGATCTTTGAAGATATACTCAGAGGAAAAAGTTGAATGCATGTTTTCCCCATTTAACACAGATCAAAGTTATCATGAGTTATTGATAACATCATCCCACACTGGGTCAAATTGATTGCGTTCTTTATGAAGTGTCCAAAAAAAAGCTCACAGTTGACAGATACACACTAAAGACGTGCAAACTTGGCACTGGTGCAAATGCTCAGCTAGCCGATCTGGTTCCTAAATATCAAGACCCAACTTGCACGTCGAGTCTACATAAGAGAAGACAGTTGGAGATGTTGATCCTTTTAGGATCGCTGTGTCTCAAACAAACTTTGACCTGGAACGCCTATGTGCAGTGGAATTAGGGCTTAAACACAGCCCCTGTAATGTCTTAACCACACACGTCTTGGTTCTGGGAAACTGGGCTTCAGCCAGTTCAGTACTGTACAGTGACACATTTTGTTTGTGTCTTGGGCTTGTTCTCATGGAAACAGGAACAGTGTGGTTCTTCTCACTCTGGTTATTTATCATAATCTTGACACCTTTGTCATTATGTTGTAATCGATTTATGAACTCATGTCAAATAGCCATTCCAGATGTATTTACCCCCGTAGCAGGCCTGGCTGTCATTACTTAACACTTTTGATTCACTTCAGCTCTTTTATGGGGTACGTCTAATTAACGTTGAGGTCTAATTTACACAGATGGATTACATTGATGTACATTACATTTGTCAGCTAGTAGACCTAGTGAAAGGCGTCACTGCTTCTCCGGGTAAATGGCGCAAAGAGGGACAGTGTTAATGTCCTTCTATTATTCTCATCATTTTACAGAGCAAACAAGCATCACTATTGCAATCTGCTATTGCACTGATTTCTCTCCTGACACAAGCGGTCTTTCCTCCTGCTGAGAGGATGTGAAATTAAATCATCTTTCCCTCTCCCAGCTCTGTTGTCTGAGTAGTGTCGTACAAGTTGGCACTAGTGGCTATCTCACTGTGGCAATCCTCTCTCTCACACTCACACACTCACTTACTCAATCTTTCCTATTGCGCACTCTCACCATCTCAATCTCCTTTTGTTTCTCTCTCTTTGTCAAAATCTTTTTTCCTTTATCAGTGTTTTGGGTCATGATACTAGGCATACAGGATTATACTGCTGTTTTTGAGCCAGGCTTGATGGTGCAGGGAGAAACTGTTGGGTGAAATGAAGTCTTCTGCAGTCAGCTTGCCTCCATTTATGTTTGTTTGGGTGTTTGTGTGTGTTTGCTTTGCAATATCCGAATTTTGAGGTTCTGTGTGCAGCTGTTTTGAACCAGAGCCTACGATAGCTCACATCGGCAAGGAGGTGTTTCATCTTTACTCACCCCTGCATTTTCTTGTGTGTTTGCCCACATCCAGGCTGGTCCAGGGACACTTACTATGCCTTCTGCAGCCATCCAGGACTACCAGAGGACTGAGACAGATCGACTCAACGACTTGAAAGGCCACCTGGAAATTGCCTTACTGGAAAAGCATTTTCTACGTGAGTACTGCACTGTGTAGTGCAGTTTATTTTTCAACCTAGGTGATAGTTTGTCAGACCTCTAGACGGAAGTATTTGATTTGCAAAAAGGGATATCTTCACACATTTTGTTGTTTGATTGCCAATCTTCACAGCAGCTTTGGATATCTGTCTTTCCTGTCCAGGTGTCTGTTGGGGCATTTTCACACATGCAGTAACAGTCAAAAGTTTACACACACCTACTTATTCAAGGGTTTTTCTTTATTTTCACTATTTTCTACCGTGTAGAATAWTAGTGAAGACATCAAAACTATGAAATAACACACATGGAATCATGTAGTAACCAAAAAAGTTTTAAACAAMTCAAAATATATTTTATATTTGAGATTCTTCAAAGTAGTCACACTTTGCCTTSATGACAGCTTTGCACACTCTTGGCATTCTCTCAACCAGCTTCATGAGGTAGTCACMTGGAATGAATTTGAATGAACAGGTGTGCCTTGTTAAAAGTTAATTTGGAATTAATGCGTTTATGCCAATCAGTTGTGTTGTGACAAGGTAGGGGTGGTATACAGAAGATAGCCCTATTTAGTAAAAGACCAAGTCCATAATATGGCATGAACAGCTCAAATAAGCAAAGAGAAACAACAGTCCATCATTCATTTAAGACATGAAGGTCAGTCACTCCGGAAAATTTCAAGAACTTTGAACGTTTCTTCAAGTGCAGTTGCAAAAACCATCAAGTGCTATGATGAAACTGGTACTCATGAGGACCGCCACAGGAAAGGAAGACCCAGAGTTACTTCTGCTGCAGAGGATACGTTCATTAGAGTTTACCAGCCTCAGAAATGGTAGCCCAAGGACACAAATAAGAAGAAGAGACTTGCTTGGGCCTTGAAACATGAGCAATGGACATTAGACCGGTGGAAATCTGTTCTTTGGTCTGATGAGTCCAAATTTGAGATTTTTGGTTCYAACCGCCGTGTCTTTGTGAGACGCAGAGTAGGTGAACGGATGATTTCCGCATGTGTGGTTCCCACTGTGAAACATGGAGGTGTGATGGTGTGGGGATGMTTTGCTGGTGACAMTGTCGTGATTTATTTAGAATTCAAGGCACACTTAACCAGCATGGCTACCACAGCATTCTGCAGTGATACGCCATCCCTTCTGTTTTGCGGTTAGTGGGACTATCATTTGTTTTTCAACAGAACAATGACCCGAAAAACACCTCCAGGCTGTGTAAGAGCTATTTGACCAGGAATGAGAGTGATGGAGTGCTGCATCAGAAGACCTGGCCTCCATAATCACCCAACCTCAATCCAATTGAGATGGTTTGGGATGAGTTGGACCGCAGAGTAAAGGAAAAGCACCCAACAAGTGCTCCGTATATGTGAGAACTCCTTCAAGACCGTTGGAAAAGCATTCCTCATGAAGCTGGTTGAGAGAATGCCAAGAGTGTGCAAAGCTGTCATCAAGGCAAAGGGTGGCTACTTTGAAGAATCTATAATTTGTTAAACTTATTTTGTTACTACATGACTCCATATGTGTTATTTCATAGTTTTGATGTTTTCACTATTATTCTACAATGTAGAAAATAGTCAAAATAAAGAAAAACCCTTGAATGAGTAGGTGTGTCCAAACTTTTGACTGGTACTGTATTTCTGAGCTCAAGTTCGAATCAGTTTGTTTATTTGTTACATTGTATTTTTTTCATTTGATAAGGTTGGTTTCAAATTGTCRAATKAACTAAAATGCCTAAACGAAACCACGTGTTCATGTAAGTCATTTGTTTATTGGGCAACAGTGCTCACTTTAAAACCATCTATAATATCATGGARCATCACTTTTTGTCCCAATCGTCATATTACTTKAACTTTCTCTTCCGACAACATGCGGGAGGGAAACAGCTCAATAGCTGCTCTAACTGCGACGTGAAGTGAATATATTCAGTAGGCTATATCCTCTATACAGCCCCCGTCTYCGCTAATYTGCATAGGATGCACTCATAAATGCGCTGCTGCTCACGCAATGTTTCAGAGATATCAAGTTATGTTAATGTGTGCATTTTATAAAACGCTTGCATCAAACCACCAATAATACTGTGCGCCTCAGGAAAAKAACYAACGTTTGGTCCGGACTGCGTTCTCACCTGCAGCGAAACCGCACCACGGTACTAATAGAAACGGACAGAGGCCACCCTTTTTGAATGAACCCCAGTGCTTTGTTTGGTACGTTCCCGAGTGCGGTCACACCAGTTCAAATGTACACACTAACGGGGTAAACGCACTAGAGTTAGAATACTTTGTTTTTGGTGTGAAAGCCCCCTTAGTTGGTAAACTCATTAGAATTTGTGTAAATTTTATTTTTTTCTCTCTTTTGGGGCTCTCCTGGCTGCGGAATTACTATATACCCCTCTGGCAACGTTAAGTGTTAGCCTCTTATTACCCTAGCTAGGTCAGTGATCGTACATATAGTATCTGTGAGTGAGTGACTATCACTACTAAATGATGATTACGTTTGGCCGTTATTGTCATCATACTCGGGCATGTATCAATACATTTCGCACATTGAGGAGATCAAAGTACAGAAGAGGTGTGTGTGTGTGTGTGTGTGTGGCCTTCATTTCACATCAGCCCTTCATCTGGGATGCAGGATGTGTGTGTCAGCAGTATGTGTCTCATTGTACAGCCGATTGACCTCTGTCTAGCACTATGGGAACGATCACAATCTCCAAATGTACTTTTGCTGCTCTGCTAAAGCACACGTGTAGTGACTCTCTTTTTTTCTTCTAAAGGTGAGATTCCAGATTTCCGTGTTGGTATTGAATAATCCAATGACTGGGAGAGCATTGTGCATTTGCAATGCGAATGTTGTTTGTCTGCCTTGATTTGAATCCTGGTCTGTAACTTGAAAGGGGCGGGAGAATGTTTTCTCATGAGCCTTCAGGGAGGTGGYAAATTGAGTAAATGATCAGCTTTGTCCTTTTTTAATTCTGCTTTGAGTCAGTAAGACCTGCAGCTCCGAGACGTGTTCAGGAATGGTGGTGTTGCATTGCACTGTGTTGGCAAACCTTGTTTATCAAAGTGACCCAGCCTTTMATTKCAATTAGTGTGTTAGCAGGCCCAAGAGATTACCCCTATGCTGATCAGAGAATGGTTAAAAACACACGCACGGACATGCACTACAGTAAATGCAATCGCTACCAGGAATGACCAGTTACATTGTAACACACCGACCACAGTCATGTGTTTAACACACATGCACAGCACACACTGCAATGCTGATTAATTGAGGCCAATCAGCCCCGCGCTCAATTCATTAGTCTAACAGACAGTCCATGTTGTGATATCATCAGCCTCTACAACGGCACAGACCAAGGCATTACCACCCTTTTGAGTTGGATACAATTGACAGATTTAATAGTGCTGTGAGGTTGACCATTTCCCCTAAATAGCTTGGATTTCACTCTCACGATCGATTCTTTCACACAACCTGCAACAGGAAGAGCCTCAGAGAGCCAGGAATGTGTATTTTTCTGAGTTTTCCCCCTGCTTGCTCTCTTGATGTTTAAATCCTAGAGGCCTCCGCACTTACCACCTGCACTGACTCCCTGCACCTTAGCACACATGCACTCACTTACACACACGCGTGCACGCACACACAATTTAAACACTTGCCCCCAGTCCCCTCTTCCCTGATACATGTGTACATTTTGTACTCTAAATTGTGCCTTCCTGTATTATACTTATGCAACAAACAAAAAAAAAGATTCTGCTAAACCATTGACTTTGTTTGTATTCTTATCTTTTATTAATTCTTATTGCTTTTGCATTGTCGAAGGAACCTGCAAGTAAGCCTTTTGGAAGGTGTATACCATGTGTATCCTGTACATATGACAAATACAACTTGAGTCACTTCACAAGATTTTAAATAACGTGAAGTAAGGTAATTGTCCACTATGAGTGCGGGAGGACATGAAAAGTCAGACGAGGACCTTCTTACTGTGCCAGTAAATTAAATCTATTATTACGGATAGTCGATGTCACAGAAGCCTCCCTACACTCAGAAGAAAGGCAGGCAGGTATTGAAGGACCATTGGGTGTCTCTGGTCTGATCCGCTGGTACAGAGACCGAAGGATAAGAGGTCTCACACAGTTAATTTCACAGTAGTAGTTACTTCAGAAGCATTCACTATGGCCTCTCCCTTGCTCTAGGCAACTTAATCTATGCTGGCTAGAAACCACAATACATTTTTTTATAGTCTCCAATTCCAAACTCGTCTGTTCACACGCCTGGGCATGTGTAACCAGGGCTACACTTTTAACGACAATGGCGGCGTAGAATGAGAGAGTGGTGGTAGCAGTAGTATGATGTATTTTAATAGGCGTTAATTATGCCTATGTTTGTGTAAAAACTGTTAGTAAAGTAGTCCAGGTTCTGTTGCACATTTTATGTAACAGCTTGCCCCCAGAGAAATGGGGATGTTTCTACAACAGCGAGTGTTTTCATCGTCCAATAGGGCTATATCTAAAATGTGTTTAATCTTCACTTGAGCTAAAGGTCGGTAGGTACTAAAGCGGTCGTACCTCCCAGGTGCCCTGTATTTGAGGGATAGCTTTTGTCTTTAGAGATCAGGGTATGGGGTGGTTGTGCCAAAACGAGGCAGAAGCCGTTTTTGATTCTTTCCAGTTTACTCTGCTAGTCTCTGGCTACAGGCCAAAACAAGGTCAAGTCACACGGGTCCACCTCCTCCTGTTTTACATTGTGAAATGCCTGGAKGAGGTTACATAGCGATACCTCAGGAATGTCCAGGCCAGCCTGTAGACGTCATTCCACTCACTGTTTCCTTGTTGTGAATCATTGCGCAGGGCGCTCGGTTTTCTTAGGGAAAGTATTAGTGTGAAGAGATGCTGCATGTCCTGGATGGCATTAGTCCTTTGGCTCACTTTTTTTAAATTTTTATACCCACTGTTAGACACTGATTCTGGGACAGTTGGTCAAGGTTATATGATAACCCTGCCCCCCCTTCCCCATCTACCTAGAATGTGTGAGGATATAGCTAGCTTTGAGTATGACGTGAACCTCACMCAGAACACTATTGAAAGTTACAGGAATTCAACCTGCTAAGCATTGCGTCATGGAATTGGATATCTAATTCTCGGCATATCTGTGTGGGAGTTAGAGGCGAAACTRTGTGCCTGTGTAACAGGAGTAAAATACCTATGTTTACCCTGGCACTCCTTTCCTTAGCCTGGCAACATATCCATTAGCTAAGTGTTAGCCAGTGATAAAGATACAGCACCTCCCTTACCATAGGTGTCCCATGATACCGACGCTGAAACATTTACTTGAATATAATAGACGAGAGCGACCTCAACAGCGTGTTGGAGATGCTAACATAAATGGTTGTCTTGCGTTGGCAGCTAGCCAAAACAGGGCACTGTGGGAAAGAAGAAGCAAGGAGGTCAGAGAGATAGAAGCTGGCCTTCAAATACGGGGAACCTGGGAGGTACAACCGCTCTCTGTGACCGCCGGTAACTTCAGGACAAAGTTGACTACAAATACAAAGTTACCAATGTCGTCGCAATTGATACAAACCAGCGACGTATTAAAAAATATGCTTCAAATTAAAACCGATATGACTGCGTTAAAATACAGTAGGCCTATTTCAGCAACATTTAAGGCAGTTATGAATGTATTGTAATGTTTTTAAAATGTATAACAGATTTCACAATGTTTTAAGTGTGTGCCCACAGGCCTCTACTTTACTACCACATATCTATGACACAAAATCCATGTTTACATGTGTGTGTGTATAGTGCGTGTGTTTGTATGCGTGTGTCTATGTTTGTTGCTTCACAGTCCCTGCTGTTACATAAGGTGTATTTGTATCTGTTTTTTAAATCTAATTTTACTGTTGGCATGAGTTACTTGATGTGGAATAGAGTTCCATGTAGTACTGTGCGCCTCCCATAGTCTGTTCTGGACTTGGGGACTGTGAAGAGACCTCTGGTGGCATGTCTTGTGGGGTATGCATGGGTGTCTGAGCTGTGTGCCAGTAGCTCGGTGCATTCAACATGTCAATACCTCTCACAGTCAATACCTCTCACAAATAGTGATGAAGTCAATCTCTCCTCCACTTTGAGCCGGGAGAGATTAGCATGCATATTATTAATGTCACTTGACCGCACGACCAAACAGTTGTGCTGGTGCGTCAACTAGGGCCTGTGGGACCTGCCTTGTTGATAGTGCTGTTAAGAATGCAGAGCAGTGCTTTATTATAGACAGAGTTCTCCCCATCTTAGCTACTGTTGTATCAAAATGTTTTGACCATGACAGTTTATAATCCAGGGTTACTCCAAGCAGTTTAGTCTCCTCAACTTGCTCAATTTCAATCAATTGAGTTCTATTTTTCTACTTGTAGGCTACCGTCTGTAATTTGTCTCAATATATTTYATGATGTGTAGCCTAACGTGCGCAATGATTTACCAAATCTTGATTTATTGCATTATTATAGGGTAAACAATAGAATAAGCTCCTCAATATTTGCAAACATGGATATTGCCACCTATCTAGGAGCTGATCCGTCGTCAGTATTGTGGAATAATTCTAATGTTGAGGTAAGATTTGAATGGATAAATCTGATCCGAGAGCAGCGTTGCCTTTCCTGCGATCCTCAGTGTCGACACATGCCTCAACGACGCGTTTAGCGAACATTCTCTCTGGGTGGTGTTTTGGGAAACGTGTGTTACATCTTCGGCCGTCRTAGGAAAGATGCATTGTTAAAACACTCGGAAGCCGAAATTTCATCGCTATCCAGATACCGGGCCCTGGACAGTTGAAATGAACATAATTGATACCTTGTTGCCTGTCTACCTCCTTCTTATTGTGTTAGTCTATCCCATTCAAATAATATCAAGTCATTCTTTCTCTTGGGGATTAAGGAAGGACATTGAGGAAGAGTCTTCCTGAGATCTTTTCTGTATCTGTTATTCTGTGTCATGGGGGAACATCCCTTGTGAAAAAATGTCATTTTTCTTTTATAAGGTCTTAGTTCAATTACAGKGATGAAGTAGGTTGAGGTGTTCTCTGCCAGAACTCTGTGCTACATTCATTTTTARTGACCTAAAACAGTTGCATTAACGAGAGAAACTTTACGGGTCTTAATTCATCTTCTTTTTTCCCCTCTCTCTGCTCAGGCAAATAAAAGCTCAATGATTTGGGGACTGTTAAGGTAGTTGTGGGCAAAAATATCTGTTCCCATAGAACAGGCGTAGGCAACCCTGGTCCTGGAGTGCAGCAGATTCTTATTTTAGTTCCAACCAGGAACAACATCTGATTCTACCAATCATCAGATGTGCTACTTGAGCAATATCAGTGACTGGTTAAATACTTACCAGTTTGTCCAGGTGCCTTTGACAGGGACTCTCCAGGAGCAGGGTAACTGTTAKGAATATGTATTGGCTGAGACAAATTGATGAGCTTTTATTGCTTTGTTTTTCAGAGGAAGAGTTGAGGAAACTTCGAGAAGAAACCAACATAGACACTCTGAAACAGGAGTTGGAGAAAGAGAGATCGAAGAGGCTGGACTTGGAACAGAAACTGAACTTGGAAGTTCTCAAAATGGGGTAAGGCGCATGTGCGCACATGCTCCGCCGCTGGCGTCCTTGTGTTAGTGTCTATGTGTGTGTGTCAGTTGTATTTGTCAGTCCTTRTTAAAAATGGAGCCTCTCCCTAGAGTTGGGAGTGGGAATTTCTCAAGAAGCAGAGCCAGGCTGCCAATAAGCAATAATTGTTTTTCCCCTATCATTTTGCTTTCGCTTGTCTGACACAATTATGTCTCAATAAGTGAATGTGTTTTTCTGAAGCCTTGACTAATGCTCTACCTACCATCAATGCTTTTTCTTCCCTGTTCCTAGACCGGAAGATTCCCCATCACAGCGACCCAGAGAAACACCTCCACCTCCCACTGCCAACGGTACAGGTAAGCCAGAAACAGGTATTCCACAATRGATAACTAAAGATACGCACAGACACGCTGACAGGCACGCTAATTCACACATTTTTTGAATACCTTTCATTGCAGACTTGACACTCCCCAGATTGCGTATCCCAGGATTTCAGCTCCATAACAGGCCATCTCTCTCACCATTCAAATGACCTGTCTCATAATGGTTCAGAATGGAAATGTGGCATTGGAGATGGTCTCGGCATCTCTCTGTGGGAGTTAGAGGCGAAACGATGTGCTTTTCTAAGCCCCTCTGGTTTTTGATGGGTAGAGAGCTATCTATCTTTCCCGTGTTTGTGTGTATGTGTGCAAAGCTTAGCATGAGTATCAGGAAGGGTGTGTGGCGACAGGAATTGCATCCTTCTCCCTCTCTGTAGGGATTGTCACACATTCATAGGTGGATGAATGCAGCTGTGGGACACTGCCTCTTATGGTGGAACATTGCCTTTCTACTCCCCTGTGACCGTGCTCAAGTCTTGATTTTGTCTCACACCATGTTTCTTCATTCAATTCTGTCAGCCTTGTTTTCAGATGAGGGTTTCTTTGTACTGCGAGATACAATATGTGACCGACTGGGTCGATTCGGTCCTACGTAGCAAAATGTGTTTATTTTTTATTTTTATATTGGATAAAGTACACTCGGAGCTAGAACATGGTATATCATACACCGCAGTTGAGGAACAATGGGAAAGTAATTATGCTTAGAAAGTAGATCAACTTGAATGCCCTTGAATGTTTTGGTGCATCTACTGGAGAGCTCTTCTTTGTCTACACCCATTCAGCATTGTTCACACCCTCCTWAAGCCTTAGCACTACTGATCTCTTTAAGGATTCACATGTGAGGCCATGTGCTAAACAGAGTAAGATAGTGTAGTAAATAACCAAATATTTCAAGACTAAAAGTGGTGATAGTAGTAGCCAAAATACATTTTATCTAGTTCAAAATATGACTGTAATCACMCCTGGCTAACTTGATGGGTCATGTAATTATTTGACGRATTGGAGTCTTTTGTTCAGACATGTAGTTAGCTAGCTAAACAATTAACCTAATGGTGCTTTCAAGACGACTGTGAACTTGGAAAAATACGAGGTCAAATCATGACCTCAGTGATCTCCAGGTCGGAAGATCTAGAAAGAGGCCAAAGTTCCCGAGTTGGAAATACGAGTTAGATGACAAAAAAATCWAATCCSATTCAGAGCTAGTTTTTTCCCGAGTTTTCAGTTGTCTTTAATGCGCTGAATTCAGAAGTCAGAGTTCTGAGCTCCCAGTTGTTTTGAATGAGGCAATAATCCCAATCCAGATACTACTAACAATACAAACGGATTGTCATAGCTAGCCACCATGCATGAATCTGCAGGTAGCTAAAGCTAATCAACGAGGTTCAATGTTAGCTAGCTAGCTAACATTAGGCTATAACTAGCAATGCAAATGGCTTTCTGAGATACACAGATCATACACATAACGTTAGCTACCAAGCCAGCCAGCTAACGTTAGCTAGCTAGCTAGCTAACAGTACACTTTAACTTGCAATGAAAACAACTTTAGAAATGTATAATATCTGAAAATGTAGCTAGCTAGACCATCTTACCCGTATACATGGATGAACGCTTCTCGCTGTCTGTCACCGATGCCATGGTTGCCCTTAGTTTGAAGATGTAATCCGCAGACAGGTGTTTTATTCAACTTCTCTTTTCGACTCCCGCCACATATTTGCAATCAAACGCCAGAATTATCTCCATCTCCTTAGCTATCATACTCTGCTTCCACTGGGCATTCCACTGATTTCAAAACTGGGTAAACTTCTTTCATGACAACAACACTGCTGTCTGTCGTTTTAAAAGACTACAATGTCTGGTTCAATGAAAATSTTTTTACCGAAATCAGGGATTTCCTCATCATCTGATTCATTTTCAGAGTCCGAGAGAGTCAGCATGGCACGATCGTCCTCCAGAAAGTGGAGCGCATTAACAACACTTTTGCAGTTCTTCATGTTATTTCTTTAAGAAAAACTTGGTAGAAAGGTTTAGCTACACATACTGAGCAGGTCATGTTATAGACAGAAGCATGCTACATGGCTACCAATCCGAACTAATTTCTCGGCAGGCTAGCGGGAAGGTTCCTGTGTTTTTCTGTGGTTAAACCAACTAGGGTCGTAATTTAACAAATGTATTCGTATTTACAGATGGCATAAATTTTTGCTATTATGGCACATGAAAGTTCACATGTTCCAGAAGGCATTTCTACCAAAAAACACATTTTAATAACAAATAAATGTTTACATTCAAATGCCTCTCCTGTGAAATAGTGACGTGCAACATCCGCCTAGTTTCCTGAAACGAGTCAAATATTTGACTAAAACATAATCTTTTCAAACCTTGCTTATGGGTGGGAAAACTTTGGAACAGATTTCCAAAATTAAAATCACTTGGATGTCACCTGGAGATGATTTGCTGGTGTTTTTACCATCTTATGTCGAACAATGAATACAAATAAATCAATACTAATGGGCCAAATAAAATCACCCTCAGACCAAATTCAGCCTGCTGGGGAACCTTGGGGAACCTTGCCTTAAAAAAATAGATTTGTTTAAAAATCTTTTATGTAAATTGCATGTTATGTAAAGGTCCAGAGGCTTTTTTTTGTGATTTCACGTGGTTCTGAAAAACATACCCAACCTGCAATAGACTTCCTCATTGCTCGTTCTGCAGTATGGGGGCTCTGAAAAACATGAAAAAAGGCTCCAAAAACACCCAAATACTTTCTTTTGAAATGACAAAGCTCTCAGTATAGTGATGCAAGTAGATGTTTAGAAATGATATCGTGTACTTTATCTGCTACCTTATATTCCATTTTGTGCGACTCAAGCTGTTTCCCCTACCAGATGTGCTGCGCGGGCTACACAGAGAAAGCAGCACAGTGATAGACACTCTTGGATGTGTAGGGCTTCCAAACTATCAGGGATTACAAAGGGAAACCCAGCCACGAGCTGCGCAGTGGAGCGAGCCTACCAGACAAGCTAAATGCCCTCTGAGGCAGACAACACTGAACCATGCATGAGAGCACCAGCTGTTCTGGACGACTGTGATCTCGCTCGCCGTAGCCGATTTGAGTAAGACCTTGAAACAGTTTAACTTTCACAATGTCGCGGGGCCAGACGGATTACTAGGATGCGTGCTCAGAGCATGCGCTGACCAGCTAGAAAGTCTCTTCACTGACATATTCAACCTCTCCCTGACCCACTCCAATTCGCATACCGGCCCAACAGATCCACAGATGACGCAATCTGAATTGCACTCCACACTGCCCTCTCCATCTGGACAAGAGCAGTGTTCAACAACATAGTCCCTCCAAGCTCATCACTAAACTCAGGACCTGGACTGAACACCTCCCTTTGCAACTGGATCCTGACTTCCTGACAGGCCGCCCCCAGGTGGTAGGGTAGGCACAATACACACGCAACGCTGACCCTCAACACGAGGCCCCTCAGGGGTGCATGCTTAGTCCCTTCCTGTTACTCCCTGTTCACCCTTGACTGTGTGGTCACGCACGGCTCCAACACCATCATGTTTGCTGATGTCACAACGGTGGTTGGCCTGATCACCGACGATGATGAGACAGCCTATAGGGAGGAGGTCAGTGACCTGGCAGTGTGGTGCCAGTACAACAACCTCTCCCTCAACGTCAGCAAGACAAAGGAGCTGATCATGGACTACAGGAAACAGAGGGCCGAGCACACCCCCATCCACATCAACGGGGCTGTAGTAAAGCGGGTCAAGAGCTTCAAGTTCCTCKGTGTCCACATCGCTAAGGAATTATCATGGTCCACACTCACCAACACAGTCGTGAAGAAGGCACGACAATGCCTCTTCCTGCTCAGGAGGCTGAAAAGATTTGGCATGGGCCCTCAGATCCTAAAGTTCTACAGCTGCACCATTTGAGAACGTCTTGACTGGCTGCATCACTGCTTGGTATAGCAACTGCTTGGCATCTGACTGCAAAGCGCTATAGAGAGAAGTGCGGCTGGCCGAGTACATCACTGGGGCCGAGCTCCCTGCTATCCAGGACCTCTAAAAAATTGTCAAAGACTCCAGCCACCTGAGTCAGACTGTTTTCTCTGCTACCGTATGGCAAGCGGTACCGATGCACCGAGTCTGGAACCAACAGGACCCTGAACAGCTTTTACCCCCAAGCCATAAGATTGCTAAATAGTTAGTTAAATAGTTAACCAATAGCTACTCAGACTAACTGCATTTACATTTTTTGACTGATCACATATGCTGCTGCTACTGTTTTATCGTCTATCCTGTTTCCTCAACACTTTATCCTTACCTATATGTACATATCTACCTCAATTACCTTGTACCCCTGCACATCGACTCGGTACTGGTATCCCCTGTATCACAGGAGGTTGGTGGCACCTTAATTGGGGAGAACGGGCTCGTGGTAATGGCTGGAGTGGAATGGTATCAAATACATCAAACACATAGTTTCCATATGTTTGATTCCATTTGATACATTCTGGCCATTATTATGAGCTGTTCTCCCCTCAGCAGCCTCCTGTGCCATTGTCGTTACTCATCGTGTGTCTATTCCTCGTGTTATTTTTCAATAATTTCCCGTTTTTTTCCTCTGCATTTTTGAGAAGGGCCCATAAGTAAGCATTTCACTGTTAGTCTCCACCTGTTGTTTACGAAGCATGTAACAAATACAATTTGAGTTGAACCACCCACCACCACATAGTCCCGGAAATCCCAGACCTATGCTGGAACATTGTTAACATTGTGGGATGCAACCAATATGCCTTGGGAGACTGACTACCACATTGCTCGTCCGCTCAGCCACATTCCAAACTAAGCGAGGATGGAGTACAGATTTGAATGGTACTTGTGATGTGTCTTGGGGAATAACCCGAGGTGTCTATTTTAATTGGGTGTGATGTCAGGCTGCAATTTATTTTAGTGAGGTGTCTCGTAGCGAGCTGTTAGTTAATTAGTTCCAGAGACGTGCTGTAGTGACGATACAGTATGAGGGAAAAGAAAAGAGATTGAGAGAACTGCTAAATAAAGGACAGGTGTTTGGATACACTGTAATGAAGAAATACAGGGCTAATGTAGGTCTAACAAAAAGCATACAGAGTGTTGTATTTACATAGTTTCATACTGCTACGACCATGTAACATTGAGTTGATACTGGTCAAATGTATACAGTATAAGTATGGTCACCAACACTAGTCCTGGAAACCAACAAGGTGTGGAGGCTTTGTTCCAACCAGATATAACCGACCTGATTCAATAAAACAAGGTCTAACAATATCCCATATGTTCCTTTGCCCCTGCAACAGCAGAAGGAGACCATGTACTCATGGCTGCAGGCGTGGCTATACAACCGGTTTGGAGCGTACATCGGGACTTCCGTTTTCCAGCCGGAGGAGAACACAGTGGAGCCAGAGGAGCCGCTAAGGTAAAGGAGAACTGTCACACTTTTTCCCCCCGTTGAGAACATTGTAGGGATAGTTTTGTGGAATTTCCCTTACCTTGAGTTCTGCCTAAAGGCCCATTGACGGAATCCACAATAATCCATTGTTTACTTCTGTCACAGCCAGGGCTAGCATAATGGGCATCGTCCAAATTCATGAATTAAACCAGCGGACTGATGTTAGCAAAGCGTCACTATGGACCTTCAGCTAGGGTTCAAAGCTACGGTAATTTACCAAAATGCCAGAATCTTCAGTATTTTTGGTAATTAACAGATTGCCATAGATTTTCCATCGTAACTTTGGTAAATGATGCTTGAATAAATATCTATTCATATCTTTTTTTTTTTAAATTATCTTCCATGAGTTTCTAGTAGATAGACCACAGGAGAAAATAGCCTAATTGAATGAAAAATATCTAATCACCAATGGCATTATTTTCTATTAACTCTGCAACTCTTCCAACTATTGACTTCACAACTGCCACCAGTTTGACACCAAAACATTGAGAAAATAAATGAAGTGTGTAAAAAAAAATTATATAATGGATATTTCATGCTGAAACCCTCATATTTGATGCACACACACACTACATGTTAATGTTTTTAATGGATGTAAATTGTAATGTCTTTTGTCTGTAATGTCTGTTTTGTTATGTGTCGGACCCCAGTAAGACTAGCTGTCACCATTGGCGTTGGCTAATGGGGATCTTAATAATTCAAATGAAATGTTCACTAAGTTTGTATTTAGGATAATGTTTTACAGTTTTGTCATTGTATTTTTTTAAATTTTAAAGTCATCTTTAAAATCTGCAATATATAACTTTTTGGGTGACCCGACCAAATTCACATAGAAATATGAGTTACAGATCTTTCATTCTCTTTGAAAGCAAATCTAAGTAGTGTTAGATATGCTTTATGTACGCTATTTCTATGCTTCCCGTTCTTAAGTTTCATTTTTGCGTCTTTTACTTTSGGTTTTGTACACCAGCTTCAAACAGCTGAAAATACAATATTTTGGGTTATTGAAAATAGATTTCATAGTGGTTTAGATGGTACAATGACTCTACACTATGCGTTGTTTGTTTTGTCACAAACTGAAGTTAGGCAAACTATTTGAATTTTAGCAAACAGGAAGTGGCTAAAAGATTTCTGCATATTGCAACTTTAATTATTTCATATTTTTTAAATGTTTTAAATGTGATAAGGCCACACAGAGGGTCGGAGATAATTAGACACCTGTGATAATCTGAAATACCCAAAAGTGCCAGTAGATGTCTTGTGATAGATTACATAAATTCCTTGAAAGATTATGGTAGTGTACTGGTAAACGTCAAAAGTTTCCAGTAATATACCTTCCCTTTGCAACCCTAGACACAACTCAAGGTAAGGTTAATTCCACCCATATGTGGATTTTGCCTGAACTATCCCTTTTTAAGATTCTGATTTCAACATTTGCTCTGACGTTGCTCCCCTCTGCTTCTCCCGTTTTCATTTCGATCAGCCAGCCACYAGTCATCAGGTTAACCAGCTCGGATGACCCTGAGTACATGCTGSTTAGAGAAGGGTCATAAAACTGATTGCTTTGTAATGGGCCTAGAGTCTGTCAGCATGCTATTCATCAGCACCCATCGTAAAGTAGTAAAGTAGCGGTCCCCATGTCTTCACCCTGATGYCAAATTGGCCTGTTATTATAACCCACAGCCAATCCCAGGGCTTTCAGCACAGTAGAAGTTGTAACCCTGTTGTTGTGGAAGTGGGAGGATTGTCTGACCCCTGGGGCTAGATTGAGTGCACTGCAGCAGGCTGTTGTCATTCTATGCTAGTTAAAACTGATTTAGGATCAGTTCTTCCTGCTCCAATCCAAACAGTGACCTTTTATAGTTGCCCTGGATCAGTCCTCTCCTGATTAACGCAGAGTGGAGKCATGGGTACTCTGACTCAAACTGTGTTATGAAACTCAATCCAAGTACAATAKACAGGGGTGAGAGGAAGAGGGGAGGAGAGGAAGAGAAGAAGAGAACACTCAGTGTTAACAATGCCAGTATAGTCATGAGTAGTCTGACTCAAACTGTGTCCTGTAACTTTATCCAAGTGCATAAGAGGACGGAGAGTGAGAGAGCAGAAGAGGCAGGGGAAGAGAAGGAAGAGCGTTCACTGCACCCTGCCAGTTGAAATTAACTTGTGTTAGTATTGGAGGCTGAAACAGAAAGGGAGATGAGATAGGAGGCAGAACAGAAGGCTTTGGCAGACAAGTGATTATTTCAGGCAACACATATGGCAGGTAGGTAGCCTAGTAGTTAGAGCGTTGGACTAGTAACGCAAAGGTTGCTAGATCGAATCCCGAGCTGTCAAGGTAAAAAATCTGTCGTTCTGCCCCTGAACAAGGCAGTTAACCCGCTGTTCTCTAGGCCTCATTGAAAATAAGAATTTGTTCTTAACTGACTTGCCTAGTTAAATAAAGGAAAATAAAATACTTTCCATGAAGGATAGCTAAATGCGGGAAATCAGTTTTACTCTTCCTCCACCAAAACCTATATAGCACTGTTTGTGCTTTTTCCTTACATCATTTTGTTCTTGCTTTTGTCATGCTGTGTTCTAATTGAAAAAACTTCCTTCCTCTTGTCCCTGTACTCAGATTGACTGAAAACATGAGAAGACTCAGTAAGTTTAGTGAACAAGATGTACCGATCACAACTCAATGTCAGCCGTATCTTGATGAATATCATATTCTGAGTTTAATGCTATTCCAATGACATATCTTTATTTGTAATAAAAATATGTATACATGATTGATGCATCAAGCATTTGTGTCTTGATGTGTTTTTTAAAATGTTTTATACTTCTTACATGTCTGTAGAGCGAGGTGCCAAACCTGTCATAAACTTTAAGAGGAACCTTTTTTGCCTTGTCCAGCTGGCAATCAGTGTATACGTCAGCCTTCGCTTCATTGTGAGTGTTACACACACACACACACACACACACACACACACACACACACACACTGTGAGCGTGAAAACCCAGCAGCGTTGCTGTTCTTGAGACAAACCGTACGCCTGGCACGTACTACCATACCCCGTTCAAAGGCCACTAAATCTTTTCTCTTGCCCATTTACCCTCTGAATGGCACACATACATAAGTCATCTCGATTTGTCTCGAGCTTAAAAAATCTAGATTGCAGCGATAAAAATCAATAGCTCTATCGCTCCACCTGTATAGCAACATCTATTTATTTTTTAGAGAGATATTTGCATGAAATCTTTATCTGCCCAAAAACGGTATGCAATATGTGTTGCATAGTACCGAGAGATTTCATACTCAGTATGAGTATAGACTAGAGGTGGATAGATGGAAATAATAGATTGTGTGTGACCTGTTCTCCCCCTTTATATTTTACACAGATCTATTGAATGCAGCGTGGCACGGTTGGGCCGTCCCCATGTTTATCTTCCTAGCCATTCTAAGGTTGTCCTTGAAATTACCTCATTTCCAGGTAGCTAAGCTCATTACAAGGTGCATTGCCTGTTCTAAATTGTTCCATTTGAACATATACAATCTCTTGTGAGTTGAGTCAAACTTGTCTCTCTCCACTTTCTTCTCAGAGGTTGGAGGATCCAGTGAGTATTGTGCCCGGGGTCTCTGAACCCTGTGTAGACTTTAATGATGTCACCTCTTTTGGATCAAGCTTTACCTAGGTCCAAAAAGAATCCCCTTGCACCTTCACACGCTCCTACACGTCAGTGTTTGCAGATTTTAGGGCACTGGGCGTTACCTTAATGGTGTTTGCTTTCGGGGAATAGTTTGGTGTATCTCTTCTTTTCTAGAACCACCAAAGGAGGATTGACTGTTTCAGAGAAGTTCCAGTTAGTTCTTGATGTAGCTCAAAAAGCACAGGTGAGCTGTTACACACTGTTTCACCTTTTTGAGTTAGAAATTGTTAGAGATGCTTGATGACATCTATTCATAGTCATGGAGCTGCGATGTGAGGTGTTTAAATTGTTGTCCCTTTTCACAACAACAATGTGTGTGTTCTTAACAGAATCTTTTTGGAAAGATGGCAGATGTCTTGGAGAAAATAAAGAAGTGAGTGTGTGTTTGTTACCGGTATGTTTAAGTTTGTTAACCAGCGTGTGTTTTACACTTCGTGTGTTATATACAGTTGAAGTCGGAAGTTTACATACACCTGAGCCAAATACACTCCTCGTAAAAATTCCCTGTCTTAGTCAGTTAAGATCACCACTTTATTTTAAGAATGTGAAATGTCAAAATAATAGGAGAATTATTTATTTCAGCACATTCCCATTAGGTCAGAAGTTTACATACACTCAATTAGTATTTGGTAGCATTGCCTTTAAATTGTTTAACTTGGGTCAAACGTTTCGGGTAGCCTTCCACAAGCTTCCCACAATGAGTTGGATGAATTTTGGCCCATTCCTCCTGACAGAGCTGGTGTAACTGAGTCAGGTTTTTAGGCCTCCTTGCCTCACAGCTTTTTTCAGCTCTGCCCACAAAATCTTCTGTAGGATTGAGGTCAGGGCTTTGTGATGGCCACTCCAAGCCATTTTGCCACAACTTTGAAGTATGCTTGGGGTCATTGTCCATTTGGAAGACCATTTGCGACCAAGCTTTAACTAACTGACTGATGTTTTGAGATGTTGCTTCCATATATCCACATAATTTCCTCCCTCATGATGCCATCTATTTTGTGAAGTGCACCAGTCCTCCTGCAGCAAAGCACCCCCACAACATGATGCTGCCACTCCCGTGCTTCACGGGTTGGGATGGTGTTCTTCGGCTTGTGAGCCTCCCCTATTTCCTCCAAACTATGATGGGCATTATGGCCAAACAGTTCTATTTTTGTTTAATCAGACCAGAGGACATTTCCCAAAAAGTACGATCTTTGTCCCATGTGCAGTTGCAAACCAATCTGGCTTTTTTTATGGCGGTTATGGAGCAGTGGCTTCTTCCTTGCTGAGCGGCCTTTCAGGTAATGTCGAAATAGGACTCGTTTTATGTGGATATAGATACTTTTTGTACCGGTTTCCTCCAGCATCTTCACAAGGTCCTTTGCTGTTGTTCTGGAAGATTTGCACTTTTCGCATCAAGTACGTTCATCTCTAGGAGACAGAATGCGTCTCCTTCCTGAGCGGTATGACGGCGTGCTATGTCCCATGGTGTTTATACTTGCGTAGTATTGTTTCTACAGATGAACGTGGTACCTTCAGGCGTTTGAAAATTGATCCCAAGGATGAACCAGACTGTGGGAGGTCTACAATGATTTTTCCTAAGGTCTTGGCTGATTATTTTTGCTTTCCCATGATGTCAAGCAAAGAGGCACTGTGTTTGAAGGTAGGCCTTGAAATACATCCAAAGGTACACCTCCAATTGACACAAATATGTCAATTAGCCTATCAGAAGCTTTTAAAGCCATGACATCATTTCCTGGAATTTCCAAGCTGTTTAAAGGCACAGTCAACTTAGTGTATGTAAACTTCTGACCACTGGAAATGTGATACAGTGAAACAATGGTCTGTAAACATTTAATGAAAAAATTACAAGTGTCATGCACAAAGTAGATATCCTAACCGACTTGCCAAAAACTATAGTTGTGTTAACAAGAAAATTGTGGAGTGGTTGAAAACTAGTTTTAATGACTCCAACCTAAGTGTATGTAAACTTCTGAGTTCAACAGTGTGTATATATATATATATATATATATATGTGTGTGTATATGTATGTATATATATATATAATTAATCCGTGTGTGTGTTGCGCATGGTGTTATTCAACCCTGTTCATGTGGGTGCATCCTGAGTTTACTCGGAAGCTTTACGTTGGTCTATGGGTGGCCTTGATCTGCTCCTGTCTCATCCCCTACAAGCTCATGGGCTTTATGATTGGTAAGTACAATATGTAAATTGTACCCTGGACTGACCTAAGGTCAGCATAGGGGTCACTACCTGCTACACCTACTCAGTGAGAGCCCCAAGCATTGAGATGAGAAAAAGACTGATATATACCAGATGTGGAAAGAGACTCTTGAGCTTCCCTCATGCCTTTCTGCATGTCTCCTCTTCAGGGCTGTATGCGGGGATCAAGTTCTTCATCATCGACTTCATGTTTAGGAGCTGTCCCAAGCTAAGGGACAAGTATGACACGCCCCACATCATCTGGACCAACCTGCCCACTGACCCCCAGCTGAAGGAGCRCGGGGGCGCGGCATTGTCCAGACGGGTACGTCTCAAACTCTACACATACTATTGTATATAATGTGTTTGTGTGTCTGTATATGTGCAAGTCTTTTGTGCCTACAGTGGATTYGGAAAGTATTAACTTCCCTTTTTCCACATKTTGTTACGTTAAAGCCTTATATTCTAAAATGTATTAAMWCGTTTTTCCCCCTCATCMATCTATACACAATACCYCATAATGACAAAGCAAAACCAGGTTTWTAGAAAATGAAAATATGACATGTACATAAGTATTCAGACCCTTTACTCAGTACTTTGTTGAAGCACCCTTGGCAGTGATTACAGYCTCGAGTCTTCTTGGGTATGACGCTACAAGCTTGGCACAGCTATATTTGGGGAGCTKCTCCTATTCTTCTCTGCAGATCCTCTCAAGCTCTGTCAGGTTGGATGGTGAGCTTCGCTGCACAGCTATTTTCAGGTCTCTGCAGAGATGTTCGATCGGGTTCAAGTCCGGGCTCTGGCTGGTCCACTCAAGGACATTCAGAGACTTGTCCCGAAGCCACTCCTGCTTTGTCTTGGCTGTGTCCTGAGCGCTCTGGAGCAGGTTTTCATCATGGATCTCTCTGTACTTTGCTCCGTTCATCATTCCCTCGATGCTTAGTTCAATCTTGCTTTCATCAGACCACATAATCTTGTTTCTCATGGTCTGAGAGTCTTTAGGTGCATTTTGGCAAACTCCAAGCAGTCTGTCATGTGCCATTTACTGAGGAGTGGCTTCCGTCTGGCCACTCTACCATAAAGGCCTGATTGGTGGAGTGCTGCAGAGATGGTTGTCCTCTGGAATGTTCTTCAAACTCTGGAGCTCTATCAGTCACCATCGGGTTTGTGGCCACCTCCCTGACCAAGGCCCTTCTCCCCCTATTGCTCAGTTTGGCYGGGCGGCCAGCTCTAGGAAGAGTCTTGGTGGTCCATTTAAGAATGATGGAGGCCACTGTGTTCTTGGTGACCTTCAATGCTGCAGAAATKTTGTTGTACCTTTCCCCAGATCGGTGCCTCGACACAATCCTGTCTCGGAGCTCTACAGACAATTCCTTGGACCTYATGACTTGGTTTTTGCTCTGACATGCACTGTCAACTGTGGGACCTTATATAGACAGGTGTGTGTGCGTTTCCAAATCATGTCCAATCAATTACATTTTCCACAGTTAGACTTCTCAAGGATGATCAATGGAAACAGGATGCACCTGATCTCATTTCTGAGTCTCTTAGCAAAGGATCTGAATACTTATTGTACATAATGTGTCTCAGTTTATTCTATTTTTATATATTAGAAAACATTTCTAAACTTTTTTGTTACTTTGTCATTACGGGGTATTGTGTGTAGATTGATGAGGAAAAACATGAATTGAATCAATTTTAGAATAAGCCTGTAACGTAAACAAATGTGGAAAAGGTCAAGGGGTCTGAATACTTTCCGAAGGCACTGAAGGTACATGTACACACACATGACATATTGATGTGTGTCATTGTCACAGTTCATCCCTACTAATGTTGGTGGTCACAGCAGCTGGGACTGTGGGAATCCTTATGTTTGTGTCTGATCACCTGAGTTCTCTGTTGTTTTTCCTCTCTCAGCTCTCTGGGTGTGAAAAGGTAGGGCTCCCTAGCGTGCACTTTGGTTGGAGAGTGTCTGTGTTTGCGCCACCATCGTGTATGTGTCATTAGAGATAAGCTGCATTCCAAAAATGACCCCTTGACCCTTTGGATATCAGCAGTAGAGCAATGCTAACAGTGTCTATGTGAAGGATCAAAATGTGCCTTGTCTTTTTAAATATGTGCATCTACCACAGTGCTGTTGAAAGTGTTATTTTCCATGTGGCACCAAAGTAGAGATTACCATAATGGTGTTTTGAATGTTAATTTTGTATCCATTCTGATAGACGCGATCAGAAGGAACCCTATATTCAAGGTAGTGCTATGTGTGTTGAGGAAGTAACTGGAAGCTAAAAACTGCTCACTGGTTCTTTTGAAAGATAGTGATTTGTTAATAGTATTTGTAGTTTGTGCAAAAGTGTGATTGCATTAGAGTAATGTCTATCATAATATCATACCGGGAACTACTCTTCCATAAAATCCCATGCAATTATTTAAGGTTGTTTGTATAATGTTCTAATAGTTAGCAATACTTATCAGTGTGTTCGGGCCAGTTTGTGTTTTCTAGAGAGAATTCCTGCCAATGGTCAGCAAAAACAAATTAAAGTCAAATCAAATAAATAATAATAAATAAAGGAATAAAATAAATAAGAATGGAGCTATATACAGGGAGCACCAGGTCAATGTGCTGAGGTACGAGGTATCATGAACGCAGGGTAAAGTGACTAGGCATCACGATAGATAATAATAAGGTATTTGAGGTAGATATGGACATTAAGGGGCAGTGTAAAGTGACTAGGCATCAGGATAGATAATAATAAGAGTAAAATAAAGAACAGAGTAGCAGCAGCAAATTATGAGTTTCAAATTGTGTGTGTGTGTTGTGAATGGGACTGTTAGTGTTGTGTGTGTGTGTGTGTATAGTCTAGTGAGTGTGCGTAGGGTCCGTGCAAGATGGAGTCAGTGCAGATAGTTTGGGTACCATTAATTTACTATTTAGCAGTCTGGCTATTTAGCAGTCTTACGGCTTGGGGGTAGAAGCTGTCTCGGCGCCTGTTTGTCCTGGAGCCGATGCTCTGGTACTGTTTGCTAGGAAGTAGCAGAGTGAACAKTCTATGGATTCAGTGGCTGGAGTCTTTGGCAATTTTTCAGGCCTTCCTCTGATACAGCCTGATACTGTTAGAGGTCCTGGATTGCAGGGACCTCGGCCCCATCACCCTCTCTCCACACCACCCTCTGTAGCGCTATGCTAAAGATGGTGGTGTTTCTGCGGTCAAGGGCGGTGCATTTGGTATACCAAGCGGGGAAGCAGCCAGTCAAGATGCTCTCGATGGTGCAGCTGTATAACTTTTTGAGGAGCCTAGGGCCCATGCCAAATCTTTTCTGCCTCCTGAGGGGGGAAAAGGCCCTGCTGTGCACTCTTCACAACTGTGCAGGTGTGTGTGGAACATGTTAAGTCCTTAGTGATGTGGACGCCAAGGAACTTGAAGCTCTCGACCCGCTCCACAACAGCCCTATCGATGTGGATAGGGGCCTGCTCTCCCCTCTTTCTCCTATAGTCCATGATCAGCTCCTTGGTTTTACTAATGTTGAGGGAGAAGTTGTTGCCCTGGCATCACACTGTTAAGTCTCTGACCTCCTCCCTGTAGGTTGACTCATCACCTACCACCATCGTGTCGTTAGCAAACTTGATGATGGTGTTGTAGTCATGCGTGGCCACACAGTCATAGGTGAACAGGGAGTACAGGAGGGGACTAAGTACACACCTCTGAGGGGCCCCCGTGTTGAGGGTTAGCAAACTTGATGATGGTGTTGGAGTCATGTGTGGCTACGCAGTCATGGGTGAACAGGGAGTATAGGAGGGGACTAAGTACACACCCCTGAGGGGCCCCCGTGTTGAGGGTTAGCAAACTTGATGATGGTGTTGGAGTCGTGTGGCTACGCAGTCATGGGTGAACAGGGAGTATAGGAGGGGACTAAGTACACACCCCTGAGGGGCCCCCGTGTTGAGGGCCTGCGTGGTGGAGGTGTTGTTGCCTACCCTTGCCACCTGGGGCCGGTCCGTCAGGATGTCCAGGATCCAGTTGCAGAGGGAGGGGTTCAGTCCCAGGGTCCCTGGCTTAGAGGGGACTATGGTGTTGAACGCTGAGCTGTAGTCTATGAACAGCATTCTCACATAGTTATTTCCCCTCTTGTCCAGGTGGGAGAGGGCAGTGTGAAGTGCAATTGAGATTGCATCATCTGTGGATCTGTTGGGGAAGTAGGCGAATTAGAGGGGGTCTGGGATAATGGTGTTGATGTGTGTCTTGACCAGCCTTTCAAAGCACTTTATAATTACAGATGTGAGTGCTACAGGGCAATAGTCATTTACGCAGGTTAGTTTGGAGCTCTTGGGAAACATGGACAATGGTGGTCAGCTTGAAACATGTTGGGATAACAGACTGGGACAAGGAGTGATTGAAAATGTCTGTGAAGACACTTGCCAGTTGGTCTGTGCATGCTTTGAGAAAACCTGTCCAGTCATTTTTCATGTTTCATTCTTTAGAATGAAAGGTTGTTATATACAGTACAGGGCATGAGTCCATTGCGTCATGCTTTGCATGAGACACACCATAAACCTATCATTCACATCCCCATAAGCAATGTATCCAATGCTCTCCACTAGTACCCCAGCCAATATGCACTGCTAACCAAAAAACTGTGTACGCTTTGAGTCACCTGCAGTGAAGTTTTCTGAGTGATGCTGATGACCAAGTCAAGCCACTGGTTTGAGAGAGCCTGCTATAATACACATACGCTGCTTAGGTCTAGCCAATTCCCTTCCCACACTCCTAGTCTAAAATGCTGACCTCTCTCCTCCATCCTTCCTTGTATCCTACCATTCTTATCCCCGCTCTCTGTTTCTCTTTAGATCCATCCGACGGTAGCTCATGGCAGTCTAGGAACAGCCTTACCATGTGGTATCAGTCTAGAGGAACAGACTGGCAGGGCCTACAATACTAAGAAGGGGGCTTTCCACGAGGTCTTCAATCTTTCCGGGGATGAGCGCCCCCTAGCAGGTTGGTAGAGCACTACATGATAATTCTCAGGAGCGACAGCTGACTATTTGTGCCTGGATCACCACCTCACCCTTTTCCATGTTGACCTATTTCCATAGTTTTTGTTGAGGAATTTAGTGTTTATCGATTGTGTTATGTTGGTGCAGTGCAAGCAGTGAAACCATGAGTATTGACTGTGTTTGTTGGCAGTGTGCCAGACCTGATATATATATATGTGTGTGTCGACTGGTTTCGTTGGCAGTGTGTGAGAATGGCTGGCGATGCTGCTTGATCAACAGGGACAGGAAGAGTCCCACAGACTACATCCGTAATGGTGTGCTCTTTGTCACTGAAAAGTAAGCCATATACTGCTATTACCTAGCTGTCACATGTAGATATGCATACTGAGTATACCAAACATTAGGAACACCATACCCCGTTCAAAGGCACTTAAAATCTTATCTTACCCATTCACCCTCTGAATTGCGCACATACACAATCAATGTCTCAAGTGTCTCAAGGCTTAAAAATACTTATTTTTTTATTGTGTTTATTTTTATTTAACTAGGCAAGTCAGTTAAGAACAAATTTACAGTTAAGAACAAATTTATTTACAATAACGGCCTAAAAATAAAATAAAAAAATAGGACAAAACACACCACGACAAGAGACACCACAACACTACATGAAGAGAGACCTAAGACAACAGCATAGCATGGCAGAATAGCTTCATTAAAACCCCCTAGAGTCGATGTCCGGGCCCCCGTGGAAATCTAATTAGCATAATACAAAAATCCCCATTAAAATCCTTCAGTTTAAGCTGGAGATGTGTTTTTATGCATTGGATGCATCTCAATCCACTGTGTCCGCCGATGTCGCATGTTCCCATCGGTGGCGAAAGGTGACCGAGCTAGAGCGGTGTTTTTCAGATCATGAGACATCCCTAAAAATCGGTCTTCTCAGAAAATCGTCTGTAGCGTCTGAACGGGTTTGGCCTACAAACTATTATGACCCCTCTATGGCAACATGAGACTCACACGAACATGATGGTGTTCTACAACCCCCACAAGCGTCTTGGGACTCGTCTGAAGGGCTTAGACTGTTATGGGTTAGCTTGTCTCCTGCCTTTCATCTACACTGATTTGAAGTGGATTTAACAAGGAACCATAGCTTTTACCTGGATTCACCTGGTCAGTCTGTCATGGAAAGAACAGGTGTCCTTAATGTTTTGTAAACTTAGTGTATGCATGTGCTCTTGCAGCACCCTGTTGTGTGTTTTGTATTGGTTGGTGTGTTCAGGTGTAATGTGTCCTTCTCTGTGCTTACAAAGTGTTTCCCTCCCCAGTTACCTTTGCTTTGAAGGCTCAAGCTGCAGGTCAAATTCCTCTAGAAAGAACAAAGTCATCAAACTGATTGACATCACTGATATTCAGAAGGTGGGTTTCTCTATTTTCACTTCACCTTCTGTCCAATGTYTAAATTCATTGGTTGAACAAAAATTTGAGTCGGGCGGTATTCRTATTTTCTGTACCATACCGAGGTATACGGTATTACCGAATGTGCACGCAAGGGGTGCTATTTCCAAATTATAAAGGGAACTTTGCAGTAGTTTAGGAATCACAAAGACAGACGTGACTGGACAGGGATGTTAGTGAACTTTGTTTACTAGTGTTTAAATAAAATTTAAAAAATGATTCATGTTTTTTTTTTTTTGAGGCACAAACAATTTAGGCAAGAAGGATCTTGATCCAGGAGGATGCATAGCTGGAGCCCTCTGCTGGATATAATTTATTTGACACATCTTAGATTTCTTAAAGTTATAAGCAGTGGCATAACACACACACCCAAACCCCCCAAAATAAACATGATTTTTTACAGTATTGAAAATCATACAATCAATATTTCGGTATAAACGGTATATCTCCCAAGCCTCCTAAAAATCGACTTCTGCAGTAGAATGTTAAGGTTGTCTGAGTTTATCTGGTGTTTTTGTTTGTCCCACAGTACAAAGTCTTGTCTGTATTACCTGGATCTGGAATGGGAATCTCCATAGCAACACCGTCCACCCAGAAGGTAGGAACACTTATGGACAGTCCATTTTAGGCCATGTTTCTTTTCTCTCTATTTAGGTCTGAGTGTTTTGTCAAATATGTTGTTGAGAAGATTGTTTATTTTTTGTGTTAACTTTTATTTATTCAGGGGAGCCCAATTTAGACCAGGGTCTTCTTTTCAATGGTGCTCTGGGGGCAGAAAAGAAAATATAGAAAACTATAAGAATAACAAGTCCATTACATTAGAACATCACATCCATCATAAACTACTGTAGCTGTTAAAGTAAATCAATCAACAAAATTGTACACCTGGGTGAAGTCGTTTATCATCAGGGTTTTAAAGTGCCCTAGTGGCACCAGGGAATCCAAATGTAATACATTTTGTAAGTGGTTCCAAAAATGTGGAGTGTTACAACTAAAAGCGGATTTACCTAGTCCAGTGGAGACCTAAGGAACCTTGAGTGAACGGATTTGGTATCTCATGTTTTTATACTTTACTTTTTATATATACTTTAACAACAAAGTGAGTTAAGTTGGAAGCTTGTATAGTAGAGCTTTATAAACAAAAAGGAAGTAATTAAGTGATCTACGGGACTTTAATGAGGACCAGCCTACCTCTTGGGACAGGATGCAGTGTTGAGTATTAAAACGGTCACCTATGATCGAGCAAAAGGCTCTATGGTAGAGTGGTGACTGCTGCTATCTGGTAAATGGTATCACCATAGACAAGATCTGTGTCACGTTCCTGACCTGTTTTCTGTTGTTTTGTATGTGTTTAGTCGGTCAGGGCGTGAGTTGGGGTGGGCATTCTATGTTATGTGTTTCTATGTTGGTKAATAGGTGACCTGATATGGTTCTCAATTAGAGGCAGGTGGTTTACGTTTCCTCTGATTGAGAACCATATTAAGGTAGGTTGTTTCACATTGTTTGTTGTGGGTGGTTGTTTCCTCTGTTTGTATGTTCGTACCACACGGGACTGTATCGTTCGTTCGTTTGATTGTAGTCTGTACCTGTTCGTGCGTTCTTCGTAGTATGTAAGTTCTCAAGTCCAGGTCTGTCTACGTCGTTTGTTGTTTTGTAGTTTGTTTAAGAGTTTTTTCGTCTTCGTCTGTTTTGTAAATACATTTCATTATGTCAAACTACCACGCTGCATATTGGTCATCTGATCCTTCTCGCCTCTCCTCGTCTGAGGAGGACGAAGTAGACGTTCGTTACAATCTGGTAGGAAAGTTGACTGAACCCAATCATTGAGCACCATAACAGCTTTTTGACAGGTTTATCAACGCTTAAAATAATCTTCCAAAAAATATCCCCTCCTATTGTCACTGTCTTTCTATCCCCTCACTCTCCCCTTTATTTACCCGTTCTCTCTCAGCCGTTGGTGTTTGGTGCCATGATCCACAGGGACGAGGCCTTTGACGCCATCTTCACACAGTACACGAAGAAAGTGACCATGACCACAGCCACCAACCCTGAGATCTAACATACCAAAATGGCTGCCTTCACCAGGGATGTCCTATACTGACACAGCGAGTTCTCTATGTAGTACACTGCTACTGGCCAATTAGTATATCTGCACATATGTTAAGCTAGTGTCCATGCCAAGGTGGTGGATTCCTCCACCAAGCCACATTAGGTTAGTATGTCAGGATGGTATCCACTTGATCTGAGGCCTGGTCCATCACTATAGAGCCCAAGGTCTTCTTATCCTCTCGTTGATAACCACAACTCCTCATTAGGTCTAACTAAGGAACTACAACTCCTGGACCCGCACACCATCGCTGCCTCCTACTGGTTCGGTCGAGGCTATTGCATCCAGGGAAGTAACCTATAGAGCCTAGAGAGCACCTTGTCTTGATTTGCTGCTGTTCTGTACTCGGGTAATAGCTTTTCAATTCTATCTCTCTTTTTGTTGTCAGTTTTTATTTGTGCACGCGTGCGAGAATGTGTGCTGCTAAAAAGCGTATGTGTGTGTGTGTGGTGGGGGGGTGATCATTTTATGGTCAACACTGTTGTGCTGTTTCAGGAGGAGGCTGGATCTCTTTGCCTATCAGACAGGACTGCCTGGCATTCCCATTTTGTGTATCACACACATTGATGCTCTTTGCTCCACTTAATGCTCTCCTTCAATAGGATGTATTTGGTTTGATATACTGTATATATCATTGGTGGCCTTGCACACTTAACTCACATTTTGTTAAGTGCACCCGAAACCACGTTCATGAAAACCTCAAGCCTTCATGTTCCCAGATAATGAATGTGCTTTAGATATCATTTCTGCAATAGCCTTTAGGTGTAACTGTTTTATTTAGCCTTTTTTCTGAGTATTGTGTGGTGTGTTCAGGTTGTAATGTGTCCTTCTCTGTAGCTTACAAAGTGTTTCCCTCCCCAGTTACCTTTGCTTTGAAGGCTCAAGCTCAGGTCAATTTCCTCTAGAAGAAACAAAGTCATTCAAACTGATTGACATCCACGATATTCAGGAAGGTGGGGTTTCTCTATTTTCAACTTCACCTTTCTTTTCTTCTGTCCAATGTCTAAATTCAACTTGGTTGAACAAAAATTTGAGTCGGGCGGTATTCCATATTTTCTGTACATACCGAGGTATCGGTATTCCGAATGTGCCACGCAAGGGGTGCTAATTTATCCAAATTATAAAGGGAACTTTGCAGTAGTTTTAAGGAATCACAACCACGACAGACCGTGACTGGACAGGGATGTTAAGTGAACTTTGTTTAACTAGTGTTTAATAAATTTAAAAAATAGTTCATCTTTTTTTTTTTTGAGGCCACAAACAATTTAGGCAAGAAAGGATCTTGATCAGGAGGAATGCATAGCTGGAGCCCTCTGCTGGATATAATTTTATTTGACACATCTTAGATTGCACACCCAAACCCCAAAAATAAACATGACATTTTCTACAGTATTTCCACACAGTCATAGGTGAACAGGGAGTACAGGAGGGGACTAAGCACTCATCCCTGAGGGGCCCCCGTGTTGAGGGTTAGCAAACTTGATGATGCTGTTGGAGTCGTGTGGCTACGCAGTCATGGGTGAACAAGGAGTATAGGAGGGGACTAAGTACACACCCCTGAGGGGCCCCCGTGTTGAGGGCCTGCGTGGCGGAGGTGTTGTTGCCTACCCTTACCACCTGGGGCCGGTCCGTCATGATGTCCAGGATCCAGTTGCAGAGGGAGGGGTTCAGTCCCAGGGTCCCTGGCTTGGTGATGAGCTTGGAGGGGACTATGGTGTTGAACACTGAGATGTAGTCTATGAACAGCATTGTCGCGTAGTTATTTCCCCTCTTGTCTAGGTGGGAGATGGCAGTGTGAAGTGCAATTGAGATTGCATCATCTGTGGATCTGTTGGGGAAGTAGGCGAATTAGAGGGGGTCTGGGATGATGGTGTTGTGTGTCTTGACCAGCCTTTCAAAGCACTTTATAATTASAGATGTGAGTGCTACAGGGCGATAGTCATTTACGCAGGTTACTTTGGAGCTCTTGGGAAACATGGACAATGGTGGTCAGCTTGAAACATGTTGGGACAACAGACTGGGACAAGGAGTGATTGAAAATGTCTGTGAAGACACTTGCCAGTTGGTCTGCGCATGCTTTGAGAGAACCTGTCCAGTCATTTTTCATGTTTCATTCTTTAGAATGAAAGGTTGTTATATACAGTACAGGGCATGAGTCCATTGCGTCATGCTTTGCATGAGACACACCATAAACGTATCATTCACATCCCCATAAGCAATGTATCCAATGCTCTCCACTAGTACCCCAGCCAATATGCACTGCTAACCAAAAAACTGTGTACGCTTTGAGTCACCTGCAGTGAAGTTGACTGAGTGATGCTGATGACCAAGTCAAGCCACTGGTTTGAGAGAGCCTGCTATAATACACATACGTTGCTTAGGTCTAGCCAATTCCCTTCCCCACASTCCTAGTCTAAAATGCTGACCTCTCTCCTCCATCCTTCCTTGTATCCTACCATTCTTATCCCCGCTCTCTGTTTCTCTTTAGATCCATCCGACGGTAGCTCATGGCAGTCTAGGAACAGCCTTACCATGTGGTATCAGTCTAGAGGAACAGACTGGCAGGGCCTACAATACTAAGAAGGGGGCTTTCCACGAGGTCTTCAATCTTTCCGGGGATGAGCGCCCCCTAGCAGGTTGGTAGAGCACTACATGATAATTCTCAGGAGCGACAGCTGACTATTTGTGCCTGGATCACCACCTCACCCTTTTCCATGTTGACCTATTTCCATAGTTTTTGTTGAGGAATTTAGTGTTTATCGATTGTGTTATGTTGGTGCAGTGCAAGCAGTGAAACCATGAGTATTGACTGTGTTTGTTGGCAGTGTGCCAGACCTGATATATATATATGTGTGTGTCGACTGGTTTCGTTGGCAGTGTGTGAGAATGGCTGGCGATGCTGCTTGATCAACAGGGACAGGAAGAGTCCCACAGACTACATCCGTAATGGTGTGCTCTTTGTCACTGAAAAGTAAGCCATATACTGCTATTACCTAGCTGTCACATGTAGATATGCATACTGAGTATACCAAACATTAGGAACACCATACCCCGTTCAAAGGCACTTAAAATCTTATCTTACCCATTCACCCTCTGAATTGCGCACATACACAATCAATGTCTCAAGTGTCTCAAGGCTTAAAAATACTTATTTTTTTATTGTGTTTATTTTTATTTAACTAGGCAAGTCAGTTAAGAACAAATTTACAGTTAAGAACAAATTTATTTACAATAACGGCCTAAAAATAAAATAAAAAAATAGGACAAAACACACCACGACAAGAGACACCACAACACTACATGAAGAGAGACCTAAGACAACAGCATAGCATGGCAGAATAGCTTCATTAAAACCCCCTAGAGTCGATGTCCGGGCCCCCGTGGAAATCTAATTAGCATAATACAAAAATCCCCATTAAAATCCTTCAGTTTAAGCTGGAGATGTGTTTTTATGCATTGGATGCATCTCAATCCACTGTGTCCGCCGATGTCGCATGTTCCCATCGGTGGCGAAAGGTGACCGAGCTAGAGCGGTGTTTTTCAGATCATGAGACATCCCTAAAAATCGGTCTTCTCAGAAAATCGTCTGTAGCGTCTGAACGGGTTTGGCCTACAAACTATTATGACCCCTCTATGGCAACATGAGACTCACACGAACATGATGGTGTTCTACAACCCCCACAAGCGTCTTGGGACTCGTCTGAAGGGCTTAGACTGTTATGGGTTAGCTTGTCTCCTGCCTTTCATCTACACTGATTTGAAGTGGATTTAACAAGGAACCATAGCTTTTACCTGGATTCACCTGGTCAGTCTGTCATGGAAAGAACAGGTGTCCTTAATGTTTTGTAAACTTAGTGTATGCATGTGCTCTTGCAGCACCCTGTTGTGTGTTTTGTATTGGTTGGTGTGTTCAGGTGTAATGTGTCCTTCTCTGTGCTTACAAAGTGTTTCCCTCCCCAGTTACCTTTGCTTTGAAGGCTCAAGCTGCAGGTCAAATTCCTCTAGAAAGAACAAAGTCATCAAACTGATTGACATCACTGATATTCAGAAGGTGGGTTTCTCTATTTTCACTTCACCTTCTGTCCAATGTYTAAATTCATTGGTTGAACAAAAATTTGAGTCGGGCGGTATTCRTATTTTCTGTACCATACCGAGGTATACGGTATTACCGAATGTGCACGCAAGGGGTGCTATTTCCAAATTATAAAGGGAACTTTGCAGTAGTTTAGGAATCACAAAGACAGACGTGACTGGACAGGGATGTTAGTGAACTTTGTTTACTAGTGTTTAAATAAAATTTAAAAAATGATTCATGTTTTTTTTTTTTTTTTTGAGGCACAAACAATTTAGGCAAGAAGGATCTTGATCCAGGAGGATGCATAGCTGGAGCCCTCTGCTGGATATAATTTATTTGACACATCTTAGATTGCACACCCAAACCCCCAAAAATAAACATGATTTTCTACAGTATTTAAAATCATACAATCAGTATTTCGGTATAAACGGTATATCGCCCAAGCCTACTAAAAATCGACTTCTGCAGTAGAATGTTAAGGTTGTCTGAGTTTATCTGGTGTTTTTTTTTGTTGTCCCACAGTACAAAGTCTTGTCTGTATTACCTGGATCTGGAATGGGAATCTCCATAGCAACACCGTCCACCCAGAGGGTAGGAACACTTATGGACAGTCCATTTTAGGCCATGTTTCTTTTCTCTCTATTTAGGTCTGAAGTGTTTTGTCAAATATGTTGTTAACAAGTTSAGAAGATTGTTTMTTTTTTGTGTTAAATTTTATTTATTCAGGGGAGCCCAATTTAGACCAGGGTCTTCTTTTCAATGGTGCTCTGGGGGCAGAAAAGAAAATATAGAAAACTATAAGAATATCAAGTCCATTACATTAGAACATCACATCCATCATAAACTACTGTAGCTGTTAAAGTAAATCAATCAACAAAATTGCACACCTGGGTGAAGTCGTTTATCATCAGGGTTTTAAAGTGCCCTAGTGGCACCAGGGAATCCAAATGTAAGTGGTTCCAAAAATGTGGAGTGTTACAACTAAAAGCGGATTTACCTAGTCCAGTGGAGACCCAAGGAACCTTGAGTGAACGGATTTGGTATCTCATGTTTTTATACTTTACTTTTTATATATACTTTAACAACAAAGTGAGGTAAGTTGGAAGCTTGTATAGTAGAGCTTTATAAACAAAAAGGAAGTAATTAAGTGATCTACGGGACTTTAATGAGGACCAGCCTACCTCTTGAGACAGGATGCAGTGTTGAGTATTAAAACGGTCACCTGTGATCGAGCGAAAGGCACTATGGTAGAGTGGTGACTGCTGCTATCTGGTAAATGGTATCACCATAGACAAGATCTGGTAGGAAAGTTGACTGTACAATCTGCTTCCTGCTATTTAGGGAGAGGCAATATGTRTATATATATWAAAAAAWWAAAAGCCCACTTTAAATCTTAGCTTTTTAACTAGCTCATYKGTATGGTTTTTAAACATAAAATCTTTGTCMATTCAAAAGACCAGATATTTATAGGCAGGAACCCAATCATTGAGCTCCATAACAGCTTTTTGACAGGTTTATCWACGCCTAAAATAATCTTCCTAAAAAAATCCCCTCCTATTGTCACTGTYTTTCTATCCCCTCACTCTCCCCTTTATTTACCYGTKCTCTCTCAGCCGTTGGTGTTTGGTGCCATGATCCACAGGGACGAGGCCTTTGACGCCATCTTCACACAGTATACGAAGAAAGTGACCATGACCACAGCCACCAACCCTGAGACCTAACATACCAAAATGGCTGCCTTCACCAGGGATGTCCTATACTGACACAGCGAGTTCTCTATGTAGTACACTGCTACTGGCCAATTAGTATATCTGCACGTATGTTAAGCTAGTGTCCATGCCAAGGTGGTGGATTCCTCCACCAAGCCACATTAGGTTAGTATGTCAGGATGGTATCCACTTGATCTGAGGMCTGGTCCATCACTATAGAGCCCAAGGTCTTCTTATCCTCTCGTTGATAACCACAACTCCTCATTAGGTCTAACTAAGGAACTACAACTCCTGGACCCGCACACCATCGCTGCCTCCTACTGGTTCGGTCGAGGCTATTGCATCCAGGGAAGTAACCTATAGAGCCTAGAGAGCACCTTGTCTTGATTTGCTGCTGTTCTGTACTCGGGTAATAGCTTTTCAATTCTATCTCTCTTTTTGTTGTCAGTTTTTATTTGTGCACGCGTGCGAGAATGTGTGCTGCTAAAAAGCGTATGTGTGTGTGTGTGGTGGGGGGGTGATCATTTTATGGTCAACACTGTTGTGCTGTTTCAGGAGGAGGCTGGATCTCTTTGCCTATCAGACAGGACTGCCTGGCATTCCCATTTTGTGTATCACACACATTGATGCTCTTTGCTCCACTTAATGCTCTCCTTCAATAGGATGTATTTGGTTTGATATACTGTATATATCATTGGTGGCCTTGCACACTTAACTCACATTTTGTTAAGTGCACCCGAAACCACGTTCATGAAAACCTCAAGCCTTCATGTTCCCAGATAATGAATGTGCTTTAGATATCATTTCTGCAATAGCCTTTAGGTGTAACTGTTTTATTTAGCCTTTTTTCTGAGAGTGGAGTGGAGGGACGGAACGGGAATCATTTAATGATGGGCAGCCAAAAGTCAAAAGCCTGAAGTTATTGTAGTCGATATCTTTCTCACACACATTGTTGTCTTGGCAAAGAAAAGGTATGGATKTACATGTCCATGTTAAGGAGTCATGATGCATTCATAAGCACCGCATAAACATGACCTAATGTCAACACCGTCTTTCTGAAGCCTCAGAGTATAATATGTAGAACAATATGTGATTTGTAATATGTGACATTCCACATAACTAATTGGATCAGTAAAAACGATAACTTATGTAGGTTTTGTGGAATGTTTATGAATGTACTSTAAGTACTTTATGGGACAGATTACATGTAAAGCAATTAAAAAAAAATCTATCTCCAAAAAAGCAGGAGCCTTTTCTACACTGCCTTGTTCAACCAGTCTCAATGAAGCCTTATCTAATTCTCTCACAGATTTAGGCCAGGATTCAAACCAATGCAGCACTGCACTTTCTACTGATTCTGACGTGTAACTTCAGGTAAATTGCCATTGGATCACGAAACCACATGTTCTTAAAAGTTGAGTGCAGTGCAGTGCAATGCCAGTTATTTGTGTCAGTTTGAATCCCGGACAAAAACTTTGGCAATAAAGTTTTCTTTTGGGTTTTGACAGCAAACGGGAATGGGGTTTATAGTAAAATGCTAGTGACCTTGTCAAGAGGTTTGGACCTCTTGGTGTAATGGTTAAGGTGTTGGCTTGAAGGTCGCTGGACCTGGCTTTGAGTCCCGATCGGGTCTACGCCCTGAATTCGCTACATTGGTGTCAGAAGTGGGATGGTGTCTGTGAGGTCATCGGAGAGGCGTGTACACCTGAGGGACTTGGTATAGAGAAAGTAGGGGGGGGGGGGGCACTCTCCCGAAGGAAGGGGGTAATGTAGCATCATTAACCCAACACCTAGCGACCTTGTCAAGATGTTCAGAGCTCTTGGCGTAACGGTTAAGGTGTTGGCTACAATATGTTCTAGTTGAGCACATGCTAGGGAGGCTAACTGGACATTTGCTTGATGCCTTTTAGTCTACACYAAGTAACTTAGGTATCTCACTCTCCAAGCCCCTCGAAAAAGTTAGATATACTTAAGAAGCACAGTATGTACTGTATGTATGCCAAAATGTTTTCTTCATTTCACTGCTTGTCATTTAGTTCTTTCACCCTATATCTGTAATGTTTACAGATGTTAGGTTCTAAACTCCACTGCTTTAAGTCAGTTTGATTCCTTGTAAGACTATGAGGTCATGAAGACTGACCGGTACGTCTTGTGATGGAGCACTTCTGAATGCTGATAAACCTGARTGGTCACATCTCAGCCAATCAAAAACTTCACCTGGGTTTAGCCACACTCTTTGCAAGTGGATGGTGAATTGAAAGGTGTCAATTCGTGGAGTCATGTTGCTTCCAAATCTGTTTGAATCAGCACTGTCTGAACAATGTCAATTTATGGCATGGCCGTCAACTTGAAGATGGAAAGTAATCATTATAGTACCGTGTGTGTCCCAAACCATCGAAGGTGTCGTAAAAAAAATAGCCTCGCTAATCGATCATGCCCTTGTTGATCGATCATCCTTTTCGTCGCTTGCAAATTCCCAGTATGATGGCAATGGCTTCAAAGCCCACCCAGTCAGTTTGTTTGTGTTTGCAGCCTGAATCAAAATGGACAAAAACAAAACATTTTCTCTCACCCATCTACACACAATACCCCATAAATGACAAAGTGATAACATGTTTTTAGAAATGTTGCAAATGTATTAAAATACAGTAAATACAGAAATATCTCATTCATAAGTATCTCACACCCCTGAGTCAAGACTTTGTAGAAGCAATTTTGCAGAGTTATAGCTGTAGTCTTTCTGGGGTCTATAAGTCTATAAGCGCTTTCCACACCCTTGTTTGTGCAACAGTTGGCAATTTTTTTTGTTTTTTGTTTTACCTATCTACCATAAGTGCCCTTTGCGAGGCATTGGAAAACCTCCCAGGTCTGATGTCGAATCTGTATTTGAATATTCACTGCTCGAATGAGGGACCTTAGGCTTGCCATAACAAAGGGCTTGAATACTTATTGACCCAAGACATTTCAGCTTTTTCATTTTTTTATTAATTTGTAAAATGTCTAAAACTTTGACATTATGGAGTTGTTGTGTGTAGCAGTGACAAAGACAGTGTGTCCTTTTTAAATTCAGGCTGTAACACAACAAAATGTGGAAAAAGTCTAGGGGTGTGAATACTTTCTGAAGGCACTGTATTTCTTTTAAATCAAAGTACTTGTTTGCTAATTCATTTTTCATAATAACTTCCCAATCGATATGTAACTGTTTAGGAACGATAACCAGTTACAGTAGGTGTGAATACTTCTTTGTAATCTGCGGTGTCACTGCCTTCCCAAAAAATTGTACATATGAAATTTTGTAATGAACACATTTTAAATCCCTGTAAGTTTTAAAGAAAATTGTTTTATTGTAAATGTTATGAACATTTTCACTTAAGTAAACACATTTTAAAGTAATGATTGTTGGCCGTTTTTCTTTCAAGCATCTCAGTAACTTTATCACTTTATTTCTTTATCCCTGTAATCTGGGATTATCCTTGATGAAGGTGGGCATACACTGGAAAGGTTTGGAACGCACTGGGATAGAAGACGCGGCAAATATGATTTTGTTTCTGGTGTGAATGGATCCTTTGGAGAGACATTGGCTTTGAATGCTCAGAGTGCAAGAGCTTTGTACTAACTTGTGATTGCTCAGTCGTAACAAGCATGGTGTAGGTTGAAATTGCCGCTAGATGCTGATCTTGGGTCAGTTTTGCATATCCCCCACTAATGGTTAAGGTTAGGATTGGGGAGGGGGAGCTGATGATATAGTGGGTCCTCATTTAAAAGTTTTGTTATGCTTGCGGAATGGTATGGTACATTGGAGTGAATGACGTCATAGTATTTTACTATTAGCCATTGTTGCCGTTAATGCTAGTTCACCACCAGAGGGCGTCAGTGTCTTTATGAAGCTTCTTCGTGCTTGCTTAMGTTTCCAAATAATCCTACGGTCCATGTAGGGCAGACGTTTTGATTGCTATACCCTATCCGAAAGAGCATATTCCAAGGTTTTTAATCAACCTAGTTTTGCCCAACAACACAAAATGTTTTACAAATGGTCTCTCTTTCAAAATATAACTTTTCCTAGAATAACTGCAGCTYCATGCCCACTGATGAAAATCAGCAAATACCCATTTGGGGAAAATATCCTTTCTATTGTGTTTTCTTATATTCCATCATATTGTAAAGGGCTGGGGAATRTAAGCATGTGATGTCTGCTAAATTAACACGTTCATTTCATTGACATGCCATGGCCTATAGCACAGATACATAAATCTTAAAACATGCTATTCTGTTATTTTTWWATAAATTGTCTTACTACCCTGTTTTTTTAATTACCTCTCTAAACAAAATATGAATGGATTTCTTTGTGATTGTGTATATTAAACATATTTAGGAAAARTCKGGGGAGAGRTGGGTTCAAGGTTTTTATTGAAAAGACATGAAGCTGTAGGCCTAAGAGTGCTGTTTACTGTAGCTGTCTTAACTTACTTACTGGCATAAAGGCCGACTTCAATATACAGTTCAATATACAGTTTATCAATCAATCATTCAGTCGTGTATGTCATCACACAGCATCCGTGTATTTTTAAATACAATCAAGCATTTTAGTTATAAAACTAAATAAAGGGAGCCTTGAATAATTAAACAATGAATAAAGCTCAACATATGTTGCTAAAGCATTTGAATTCACAAATGTGTTTGACTGTTTCTTATATTGGCTGTACTAAAGAATTTACAACCTTTTTTTGTTAGAACAGACTACATGGGATTGATTATAATTTGTAAGATATTATTGTATTTGTTGTGCTGTTTATA
>NC_036842.1:53253852-53257418 GCF_002910315.2 Salvelinus sp. IW2-2015
GCTACTAAGCGACTGTGATTGAAGAGAAAAATAATCCTAACATTTCCACAACCTAATTATAGGGTAACCAATAGCCAAATGGAGATTCAGTGGGGGAAAAAATCTGATTGATCAAGTCCAGTCCCCATGCTTGTCTCAGCAGCGCRAAATGGTGCTGAAATAGTTGACCACACGTGGGTAGGCTTTTGCTTCCAATCCGAGTATAACAATTGGATGACTTTGGGAGTTTCAGTAAGCAACAATTTGTCGCCTTCAATTGCATTAGCCTACTTTATTCCAATATTTCCGTCATTCAGTGATATTCCCACAGTACTTTGTTATGAATCCATCCAGTTGTGTGACATGCCTTGCAAACATCCATTAATACATGTAAAGTCCCTAAACTCGGCAAGAGTATATTGTCCTATTGATAGCCCATCAAGAGTGGATGGCATCTTTTGAATTCCAATTTATTGGAAAGGCTGCTAAACCATTTACATCTGGCCCACAGCGTTATTGCGTACTTACAGTGCACTTTCACTCCATTCTCCGCCTGACTCTCTACCAATGCCACCAGATACTTCTTTCTATTGTTGTTATCCTTTCGGTAAAATTCCACAAGTAAATGTAATAAATAAAACCCAAATTAAAYAGCTCAGGTCTTAAATATGTGGAACCAATTTTTTTATATATTTTTTTTATATGTGCTTACTAGCCGAGGCTATATGGCTGCACCATCAACTTGTTAATTTATCAGACATGGCTTGTGTGTATTCAGTCAACACATACTTTAAGAATATAACAGAACGTTTTAGTTTCTCTTAGAATAAAAACCTTACAGTGTAACAGTTTTAGTAAGTGATAGGCTCGTCCAGCTACAGCTTCTTCTGACAAAGTAGAAACAAAAAGTGCGCGGAACAGAGGAAGAGCAATTCTTACACTATTGTTCTAAATTCAATTACCCTCTTCTTCTTCTTCTTCATCCTCATCATTCAGTTCATTCAAATAGAAATGTAATACATTTTGTCCCGTTCAACAACTCCAAATCACTTTTGCATGCACTCCAAAGGGACAACTTGAAATAACATGATATAGGTTAAGTAAATAATCAAAAGGGAAAATGTGATTATTTATTAGCCTAGTGGATATAAGTATTTTAGGCATATTATGTGAATTAGGCCTCATGTAAAATCATTGTCAAAAGCGCAAGATAAACTGTTGCATGACAAACAGGTGCTTTTAGATTACAGTATTGTTTTCTGCCCGTTTAGAACAATGTAAACAACACCAAATCCTTTATTACAGCATAGCAAAGTTTAAGAAGACAGATTTGTGAAATTGCTTTATCTGACATTTTGTGGTTGCATGAGGCTTGGTGATCACAGAATCAGTAGGATATTAAACAAACACTCAACTAGGCAACAGAAGCATAGGGCTGACTCACTCATTCYTGGTTTTCATTCAGTCCTGCATCGGGTCGTCCCGGAGTTGAGAGAGAACTTTGGTAAATACAATGTCGCAATTACACTTGACATGTGAACTGACGATTTTCTAAAATTAGAATACTTGTGCCTTACCGCTCATTACATAAACAAAGAGTGGGTGTTATCCAACACAGAGTGGGACAGTGCAGCTCAAAGTGCAGATAACATAAGGCCAGCTATTGTGAAAGAATACTTGTGGATCTTGTTGATTTCCTCTATCGCTTCAAGAGGCCTGCTGTCCACCTGGTAATTGTGTGGTTCCAAAGGACAAAGCGTCACCGTTAGATGGATCTGTGATTTCCAAGAGAAGCCAGCTGCGACCAGGCGCCRTGGATGACATCCTTTTCTTGCGCAGCAATTTGAAGAAATCCAGTGACGAAAGGACTGTTTTTKAAGTTATTGTGTAATAGAAATTCAACCCCAGGGACACCTGTCAATGTTAAATGAATCACTCTTTATTAACAGTTAACTGGAGAGGTTCCAACGAACTTGATGCACCATAGTGAAAGTCTGTCAGGACGCCGCCGGGGGCGGTCCCTTCAGTTCTCTTATATACTGCTTACACAGACATATTTGCATGATTTACATGATTCATTAGTCATCACTAACRTTGGCTCCTGCATTTGACTGACCAATACTTCACCTCGTAACACCCAATTGCTCCAGACACTGCGGGGAACCTGCTAACTGCTACTTATGGTATTTAAGTCTATAGTGTTATTTCCCTTTGAGAGGAGTCCCAGATGGCACCTTTGGTTGTGTGGGAAATGGCTTACTATGCCTGCCCCTGAACTGGGGAGGTAGTTGTATGTTGGGTTGTAGTGACAGCTATGACAACCGTTCCAAACAATGATAAGAGTCTTAAGACTCTGTTTAGAGCCTACAAACCTCCTGAATGAGAAAGAGATAAGAGGTCTCTGGCTGACATCACTCACACTCAGGCACCTGCCTCCAGGTTCTTTGGTGTATTTTTCCAGGGTATGGAGTCACATGCGCACTAGGACCAAATTCGTGATATCTCTAAACACGTAGAAGAAATTGGAATGGAAGCTTCCGAATCGCCCTGATACATTGAATGGCGAACTGAAAGAATTGGAATAATTGGCTCTGCAAACAAGAAGGGGTCTTGACTCTTTTGGCAGGTCAGGGTAGCACTTTGTAAGAATTGAGTGAGTGTTGCACTTTTGAGTCCTGGATGGTACTTCGTTTCTCTGAATCCTGGATCTGCCGAAATAACATTGCACACTAAAACGTGGCTAAGAACAATTCCCGACAGCCAGAGTGGACTCTTGCCAACTCTGAAATCTCTGTTTGTGTATGTTGGGGATCCCAAATTGCCAATGGCGCTGCAGACGTTTGTTTGTTGTTTGCTAGTTCAATCTAATTGTATGAATACATGTTGTATAGGTAAGCTATTTGTGCCTCCCTAGCTGATAAGATTTTGGCAGCCATCATGTTTAATGCACCTCAAGAGAATGATGAGACTGATGAGCTGCCGACTCTGGAAGAGCTTCCTTTTCCCCTTTAGAAAAGGACGATGAGTGACAATTGAAAGTTGTTTGTTTGACATGTTAGAAGGCCCTAGAGGATTTGTTTATGTTTTGACTAGTCTCTGGAACAGTTGGCGCAGAACAAATGTTCACGCAACCCGATGTGTGGTAAGACCTACGTAAACAATGGTTATAATTGAGAGATTGTCACCTCTGAGTGTGGTGTGTATTTTAGATGTAAACCCAGAGTGAAGGGTTTGAAAGGATGAAGTGTCTGGTTTTCTGTGTTGATTTTGCTTACGTTATCAGAATTATTTTGATTGAACCTCCTTTGATAGAAGCTATATCTAATGCTACCCTAAAATGGCACGATAATTATCAGAGTGATAAGAGGAGGGAATGGGAGGGAAACTGTCCCGTTTGCGTATCAAATCAATGCTACTTTTCTAATAACCAATTAGACGGCTTCGTGCAGGTGACTGACTGATCGTGTATGGAGGAATCCTCACCATCACTGATAAGCAACTTGGCAAGTGCGTCCAGAACATGCTATGGGAACAGAGGTATCTAGTTTCTAGGTCTTGGAGAGAAGGAAAGCCATGGTGTAGGTGAG
>NC_036842.1:53257443-53272049 GCF_002910315.2 Salvelinus sp. IW2-2015
CTGTATATTGAAGATTCGGCCTTTATGCCAGTTACAGTAAGTTAAGACAGCTACAGAACAGCACTCTTAGGCCAACAGCTTCATGTCTTTTCATAAAAACCTTGAACCCACCTGCTCCCCCGATTTTTCCTAAGATATGTTTAATATACACAATCACAAGAAATCCATTCTATATTTCTTTTAGAGAGGTAATTAAAAAAACAGGTATAGAGACAATTTATAAAAAAATAACAGAATAGCATGTTTTAAGATATTATGTATTCGGGTGCTAATAGGCCATGGCATCATCAATGAAATAACAGTGTAATTTAGCAGACATCACATGCTTATTTCCCCAGCCCTTTACAATATGATGGAAATAAGAAAACACGAATAGAAAGGATTATTTTCCCAAATGGTTTGCTATTTTCATCGATGGGCATGGAGCTGCAGTTATCTAGGAAAAAGTTATGATTTGAAAGAGAAGGACTTTGTAAAACAATGTTTGGTCGTTGTTGGGCAAACTAGTTGATTTTAAAAACTTGGAATATGGCTCTTTCGGATTAGGGTTACTTAGCAATCAAAACGTCTGCCACTCATGGACCGTAATATTTTGGAAAACTTAAGCAAGCACGAAGGAAGCTTCATAAAGACACTGACGCCCTCTGTGGTGAAAACTAGCATAACGGCAACAATGGCTAATAGTAAAATATAATGACGTCATTCACTCCAATGTACCATACCTAATTCCACAAGCATAAACAAAACTTTTTAAAATGAGGACCCACTATATCATCAGCTCCCCCTCCCGCAATCCTAACCTTAACCATTAGTGGCGGATATTGCAAAACTGACCCAAGATCAGTCATCTAGGGGCAACTTCAACCCTACACCATTGCCTGTGTACAGACTGGAGCAATCACAAGTTAGTGCAAAGCTCATTGCATTCTGAGCATGTCAACAAGCAATGTCTCCCAAAATCCATTCACACCAAACAAATCATGTTTACCGTTGTCTTCTATCCAAGTGAGTTCCAAACCTTGTCCCAGTGTATGCCCCACCTTCATCAAGGGATTAAATCCAGATTACGGGAAAGAAATGATAAAGAAATAAGTGATAAAGTACTGAGAGCTTGTAAGAAAACGGCCAACAATCTTACTTTAAATGTGTTTTACTTAATCGAAAATGTCATAACATTTTACAATAAAACCAATTTTTTAAAAACTTTGACAGATTAAAATGTGTCATTACAAAATGTCAAATGTACAACTGTTTGGGAAGGCATGGACACCGCAGATTACAAAGAAGTTTCACACCTACTGTAATGGTTATCTTCCTAAACAGTTACATATTGATTGGGAAATATGAAAAATGAATTACGCAAACAAGTTACTTTGATTTAAAAAGAAATACGAGTGCCTTCAGAAAGTATTCACACCTCTCGACTTTTTTCACATTTGTTGTGTTACAGCCTAAATTTGAAAAGGACAACATTCTTTGTTCATGGCCTACCACACCAACACTCCATAATGTCAAAGTTTAACATTTTTACAAATAATAAAAAAATGAAAAGCTGAAATGTCTTGGGTCAATAAGTATTCAAGCCCTTGTTATGGCAAGCCTAAGGTCCCTCATTCGACAGTGAATTCAAATACAGATTCGACATCAGAACCTGGAGTTTCCAATGCCTCGCAAAGGGCACTATTGTAATAGGTAAACAAAAAAACTAAAAAATTGCAACTGTTCACTACAAGGGTGGAAAGCGCTTATAGACTTATAGACCCCAGAAAGACTCACAGCTATAATCATGCCCAAATGTTTGCTTCTTACAAAGTCTGACTCAGGGTGTGAATACTTATGTAAATGAGATATTTCTGTATTTATTTCAATACGTTGCAACATTTTCTAAAAACATGTTATCACTTTGTCATTATGGGTTTGTGTGTAGATGGTGAGAGAAAAGTTTTGTTTTTGTCCCATTTTGAATCAGGACGGCAACACAACAAAATGTGAATAAGTCAAGGGGTGATGAATTCTTTCTGAAGCACTGTAAAAGGTTTAAACACAGAGGCCACATGATTACTACTGCAGTTTTCAGTTTGCAAGCCCAGTGGTTTCAAACATCTTCGCCCCTCTATTACAGAACTATAGAGGACAATATCCATCATCCTGGGAAAATGTATCCAGTCCCGTTGATCGTCCTTAACTATGGGAAATGACACGGTAGGTGAGCATTACAGTGTGCAAAACTGTCAAAAACCCTACCAGGGACTTGGTGAAGCCATTTCCATCATACTGAATTCAAGCGACGAAAAAGGAGTCGATCAACAAGGGCATTATCGTTTAGCGAGAGGGACAAATTTTTTACAAACACATCAATGGTTTGACACGCACGGTACTAAAAATGATCTACTTTCCATCTTCAAGTTGACGGCCCATGCCATAAATTGACATTGTATCAGACCAGTGCTGATTCAAACAGATTTGGAAGCAACATGACTCCACGAATTGACATCTTCAATTCACCATCACACTGGCAAGAGTGTGGTAAAGCCCAGGAAGTTTTTGAATTGGCTGAATGTGGACCATTCAGGTTTATCAGCATTCAGAGTGCTCCATCACAATGACGTACGGTCAGATTTTTTTTTCTTCATGACCTCATAGTCTTACAAGGAAATCAAACTGACTTAAAGCAGATGGAGTTAAACCTAACATCTGTAAACATTTTACAGATATTAGGGGAAAGAACTAAATGACAAGCAGTAAAGAAGAAAACATTTTGGCATACAATACAGTACATACTTGGCTTCTTAAGATATCTGACTTCGAGGCTTGGAGAGTGAGATACCTTAAGTACTAGTGAGACTAAAAGCCATCAGCAAATGTCCAGTTAGCTCCCTAGCATGTGCTCAACTAGAACATATTGTAGCCAACACCTTAACGTTACGCCAAAAGCTCTGAAATTCTTGACAAAGGTCGCTAGTGTTGGGTTAATGACCTACATTACCCCCTTCCTTCGAGAGAGTGCCCCCCCTCATACTTTCCTATACCAAGTCCCTCAGGGTACACGCCTCTCGATGACCTCACGACACCATCCACTTCTGACACAATGTAGCGAATTTCAGGGGTAGCTCCGACCGACTCAAGCGGGTCAGCCGACCTCAATCCAACACCGTTAACCATTACACCAAGAGCAAACCTCTTGACAAGTCACTAGCATTTGAATATAAACCCCATTCCCGTTCTGTCAAAACCCAAAAGAAAACATTTATTGCCAAAATGTTTTGTCCGGGATCAAACTACACAAAATAACTGGCATTGCACTGCACTCGACTTTTAAAACATGTGTTTCGTTGATCCAATCAATTCCTAGTTAAACGTCAGAATCAGTAGAAAAGTGCAGTGCTGCATGTTTGAATCCTGCCTAAATCTGTGAGAGAATTAGATAAGCTTCATTGTGATGGTTGAAACAAGGCAGGTAGAAAAGACTCCTCTTTTTTGAGATGAATCTGTCCATAAAGTACTTACAGTACATCATAAACATCCACAAACCTACACAAGTATCGTTTTTTATGATCCAATTAGCTTAGTGGAATGTCACATATTTTACAAATCACATATTTCTACATCAATATACTCTACTTCAGAGTATGTTTTATGCGCTGCTATGAATGCCTCATGACTCCTTAACAGGACAGTAAATCCATACCTTTTCTTTGCAAGACAACAATGGTGTGAGAAAGATATCGACTACAATAACTTCAGGCTTTTGACTTTTGGCTGCTCATCATTAAATTATTCCCGTTCCGCACTACTCAGAAAAAAGGCCTAAAACTAAAACAGTTACACCTAAAGGCTATTGCAGAAATATATCTAAAGCAACATTCATTATCTGGAACATGAAGGCTTGAGGTTTTCATGAACGTGTTTCGGGTCACTTAAACAAAATGTATTAAGTGTGCAAGGCCACCCAATGATATATAAGTATATCAAACCAAATACATCTAGTGAAGAGAGCATTAAGATGGACCGAAAGAGCATCAATGTGTGTGATACACAAATGGGAATTGCCAGCGTCCTGTCTGATAGCAAACAGATCAGCCTTCACTCCGAAACAGCACAACAGTGTTTGACCATAAAATGATCACCCCCACCGACACACACACACATACGCTTTTAGCAGCACACATTCTCGCACGCAGCTGCACAAATAAAAACTGACAACAAAAAGAGGATAGAATTGAAAAGCTATTACCCGAGACAGAAAACAACAGCAATCAGACCAAGGGTGCTCTCAAGCTCTATAGCTACTCCCTGGATGCCAAATAGCCTCGACCGAACCATAGAGGCAGCGCATGGTTTGCGGTCAGATTGAGTTCCTAGTTAGACCATGAGGAAGTATGTGGTTATCAACGAGAGGATAGAATACCTTGGGCTCTATAGTGATGGACCAGGCCTCAGATCAAGTGGATACCATCCACATAACTAACCTAATGTGCTTGGTGAGGAATCCACCACCTTGGCAGACACTAGCTTAACATATGTGCAATAACTAATTGGCCAGTAGCGTGTACTACATAGAGAACTCGCTGTGTCAGTAAGGACATCCCTGTGAAGGGCAGCCATTTGTATGTTAGATCTCAGGGTTGGGGGCTTGTCAATGGTCCAATTTCTTCGTGTACGTGTGAAGATGGCGTCACAGGCCTCGTCCTGTTGATCATGCACAAACACCAACGTAGAGAGAACGGTAAATAAAAGGAGAGTCGAGGGATAGAAAGACAGTGACAATAGGAGGATATTTTTTGGAAGATATATAAGCGTGATAAACCGTCAAAAAAGCTTTTTATGTGCTCAATGATTGGGTTCAGTCAACTTTCCTACCAGATTGTAACGAACGTCTTACTTCGTCCTCCTCAGACCGAGGAGAGGCGAGAAAGGATCATATGACCCAATATGCAGCGTGGTTAGTTGACATAATGAAATGTATTTACAAAACAGACGAAGACGAAAAAACTCTAAACAAACTACAAAACAACAAAACGACGTAGACAGACCTGACTTGAGAACGTACATATACGAAGAACGCACAAACAGGTACAGACTTAAATCAACAACGAACGATACAGTCCCTTGTACACATACAACAGAGAAACAACCACCCACAACAAACAATGTGAAACAACCTCCTTAAATATGGTGCTCAACAGAGAAACGAAACCACCTGCCTTAATGAGAACCAATCAGGTCACCATTAACTAACATAGAAAACACATACATAGAATGGCCCACCCCAACTCACGCCCTACCGACTAAACACATACAAAAAACAACAGAAACAGGTCAGGAACGTGACACAGATCTTGTCTATGGTGGATACCATTTACCAATAAGCAGCAGTCACCCACTCTACCATAGAGCCTGTTGCTCGATTTCATAGGTGACCGTTTTAATACTCAACACTGCATCCTGTCCAAAGGTAGGCTGGTCCTCATTCAAAAGTCCGTAGATCACTTTATTACTCCTTTTTTTATAAAGCTCTACTATACAAGCTTCCAACTTAACTTCACTTTTGTAAAGTAGTATATAAAATTCAATATACAGTTTATCAATCAATCATTCAGTCGTGTATGTCATCACACAGCATCCGTGTMTTTTTAAATACAATCAAGCATTTTAGTTATAAAACTAAATAAAGGGAGCCTTGAATAATTAAACAATGAATAAAGCTCAACATATGTTGCTAAAGCATTTGAATTCACAAATGCGTTTGACTGTTTCTTATATTGGCTGTACTAAAGAATTTACAACCTTTTTTTGTTAGAACAGACTACATGGGATTGATTATAATTTGTAAGATATTATTGTATTTGTTGTGCTGTTTATAGTGTTAGAAAAATGAATTTTACAGCTGCCTATGTAGAGACCTCAGGGTTTCCGTTGGGAAAATATGGAGCTGTACAATGTGACCGGTCGGGAGTAGGCCTAGGCTACTAAGCGACTGTGATTGAAGAGAAAAATAATCCTAACATTTCCACAACCTAATTATAGGGTAACCAATAGCCAAATGGAGATTCAGTGGGGAGATATCACAAATTTGGTCTAGTGCGCATGTGACTCCATACCCTGGAAAAAATACACCAAAGAACCTGGAGGCAGGTGCCTGAGTGTGAGTGATGTCAGCCAGAGACCTCTTATCTCTTCTCATTCCAGGAGGTTTGTAGGCTCTAAACAGAGTCTTAAGACTCTTATCATTGTTTGGAACGGTTGTCATAGCTGTCACTACAAACCCAACAGTACAACTACCTCCCCAGTTCAGGGGCAGGCTATAGTAAGCCATTTCCCCACACAACCAATAGGTGCCATCTGGGACTCCTCTCAAAGGGATAATAACACTATAGACTKAAATACCATAAGTARCATTASCAGGTTCCCCAGTGTCGGCATTGTTAACAGTTAACTTACAGGTATTGGACCCGTTGTAATACATTGTACAATTACATTCTCGTTCACCCAAATGATTAACTCCTTCTCCTCTATTACACCAAGGGGCCTGTCATCACCCTGCTACTGAGATGGGGGGAGTAAAGTATTATTGGCCTAGCAAATCGACGGTGGCTATGTGGTTGTGTAATGCAGAAAACGTCATGGGGTCAGGGTTACGTGGCATTTGTGTAGTTAGATTTACCTATGGAACTTCCACAAGTGGTAAACCTGCTCCTACCTTAACTGGCCAACCCACACACCCAACACTCTTTTTGTCCAGATGTAAGATTAGTAACCATTTCTGCTCCAGAGAGGAACAGATTGCCCTGATGGTATGAAATAAATGGGTAACAGTGTTAGGCACCAAGAGTGCTCTTGCATGTACAGCATTGTTACTATCAAAAGTCTTGCCAAACGATAATCACCAGATGGTTTCCTAACAGGTAAAATTGTGTGTTGCATGGTGAATTCGGGCAGGGAACCAGAGTGCCTCTTTCAACTAACACACTATGAATGGGAATGATACCCTTTTCGGCTTCTTTGCTAACAGGGTATGAGCTTTGTAAGGTCTGTCGGTGCTTTTTGGACGACCACAACAGGTGCAGCTCCTTTCATACGTCCAACGTCGGTCTTTGTTTAGCCCACAGTTCATCAGGTATACCTTTAGCCAATCAATGTGTCAATTATCTTGTAATACCGCAGGCATGGTTTCAACGGAATTGTTTATTTTCTTGGTATTGTCATCGCAGTTAGCCCCCCCAGTATGGCGAAAGTTGCTGTTGAAGCTGACCACTTTCCTTCCCCTTCCCAGGCCACCCAATCAGTTTCTTCCATCGCTTTCTTCATCCAAACACCCACATCTTTCCATTGTGTTCCAGGAGCTTTTGATAAGCTACAATGGGGAAGAGAGCTATACTGGGACGTCATACAAACTCATGTTAGTGTCTGTCAACAACACTCCAGCTGCTACTAAGTCTTCTCCTCTGTATATCCCATTCATGGTTATCTCAACTTTCTGTTTTGACCATCTTTGTTGGTATTCAGGGTCCTCGTTGCATGAGGGAACAGCAGCAGTACAATGTAGGTGTTCAGATAATTCCCAGTTAGCATGCAACGGGGAAGAGAGGGATTGCTAGCTTAGCTGTCCCCCAACATGTTGATTATTCATAGTAATAGTTCATCAGGCATTGGAAGATTCCATTTTCTCTTGATCCCAATGACAATCCTTCTTCAGTACAGGCAACAGATGAATTYATTTTACACATCAAATCTCTTCGTAAGAAATTTACTGGGCAGGCAGATGAGTATAGGAATCGGTGTCTCCATTTGCCCTCTCCCCAACTCCACGTCCAGGGGAAAGGTCAAASATTCTTCAGAGGGAATTCCAGACACTCCAACTGTGTGCATTGTTTTCTTTGAGGGCGATACAGACAGGGCAGACATTTTCAACACTGAGACCGCAGCCCCAGTGTCCACCAAAAATGTAATTGTATGTTTATTAACTAAAATATCAATATCAAGTGGGTTTTGGGTTGACAATGTGGTCTTTTTTAGCATTTGACAGGTTTCTTCTGGTTCTTCATCATTTTTTTCTTCATTAGTTTCTTCTTCTGTTTCCGCCTCATCCTATGATTGATAGGCCCCTCATCCACCTCTTCCAAATGGGTTGTTCACCTGCACGCCCACAGGTGGRGACATCCACTCTCCTTGRGCTTCTCCAGRACAGTGTCTTGAAAGATGCCCTACCTTCCTACWATTGTAGCAACTCTAGTCTCTCCCTCCGTCAGCTCCAGCAGGGGTCCCTCTGCTTCTACCTCTTCCTCTACCTCTTAGRKWWMHWKKKKKSMMMMMWWKWWMYCTATGTCMTTTTCCTCCTCCAGAGTAGCACATCAGCTGTCCCTTCAGTGTATTTCCGTCCTTAGTTTCATTTTCCTTCAATTGTCTTTCTGAATAGGTTATAGATGGCTTTATGTGGGTTTTTTCCCCATGCAATACAAGTTGTAGTTAAAGCTGTTTTCAGATCTTGTCAGGCCTGTCACCACAGCATGACACAATAGGCTGCTGTAGGAGTCTTGGTCAGGCCTAAATGTTGGAGAAAGACTGTCTCCATTCTTTCCATGTAGTCACTCACTTTTTCATCAGTTCCCTGTTTGGTGGAATGGATTATCAGCCAGTCTGTGCGTTCCCCCCCCCCCACCACCTTTATAGCGGTAAAAACTGCAACCAACTGGTCACCACGATCAGCCACTAGTGCATCGCGGTCCCACGTGTTTATAGTCCTTCCATTTAACTTTCAAGCAGCGGCGGAGTATCTCTTCAATTCCTCTGGTGGTGGGGTTGTACATGGAGATGATTGCTTTTACCTCTTCCTCAAACCTCACAGCATCTTTTGCTGGGTCAATAACATCACCCACTATTGCTTTTATTTCGTCWACATCCCACGTTCTCTCCATTTCCAATATCCCACCTCCATTGGGGTTGGGGTAGCGTATTATTGGAAACATTCCCTCAAGCTTCTTGAGRRGGTTTTCTTTCTATCCTTCTGCTGGTCTTTTCTGCTTTTCCTTTGTTGTTGTCCCACGGCTCCTCCACGGCTCCTCCACCTGGCACAGGCCCAACCCCACCATCTCAGGTCTGCTRGTGGAGKATTTGGMAGTGGCAGATACAAGGGGAGCCCCATGAATGGGTTCCCCTCTCAGAAAGGCCAGTCAGGCTTCTTCTTCCTCTTTCTTCTCCGGTTCTACTTGCTTTACCATCAATCCTCTTACAGCTTTATCTTTTGCATTTTTCTGCTTCTCCATCCCACTCTCTGAAATTGTCCCACTTCACTTAAAYGTTCTTGTGTTTTCTTTCTTTACTTTCAAWTTGGCCTCACAGACTCCAGTTGTTCTGTGCTCAGTGTTCCATCAACAGGGAAATGTCAGTCTGTCCATCTTGTCCAGTCTTCTGACACGCTGCAAATAAGCATCTGATTATTCGTTATGAATAGCATTTATTTCATGTATTTCGTTAACATTCATTTGAACCACAATGTCAAAAAGAATTGAACATATACACACATACATACACATGAGCAGATTAACTTGGTCAAAACATTTCTTTATTTAAGATTGTCAGAATGTTGGTGCTTATTAACTTTGATCCTAAGCCACGAATGAGTGAGTCACTCAGCTTTATGATGACAAATCTAGATATATGGTGCAAAATAGCCTACTAAATATGTCAAGTGTAAACAAATATATTAAATTGCCTAAATAAACTAGTACATTTCATAAATTAAATAAATACATTTAAGTAGCTCAGGTCTTGAAAATATGGACAACCTTTTTCGCCTCCCTATCCTCACTGGAATCTCTTTCATTCAGTTTCTTCTTCTCATCAGYGAAGAAGGACTCCATGTTTCAGAAATTCAATTSATATAGAGGGGCTATTACTCTTTCACACTGGTAAATAAAGCCAGTTAGTCATTTAGAATACTTTCTTTCTATTTTTATAGGGAGAGAAACCAAATGCATTATCAGCGTTCTAACTCTTCCTTGTGATAGTGTGGCGCAAGAACAGAATGACATCATTTACCAGAAACTGACGCAGCATAAGCTCAAAACTTTTAATTGAGGAACCACTATAAATCTGTGGCTTGAGGAAACTTCACCCCAGAGCGGTGGTCATGGGAGGTGGTGTGGCTGTGGCATGCAAAGGGGAGACCAGGATGTGTGAACAACTGACTTCTCAAATGCAGTGTTTCAGTTTTAATTCTGTAATATTTTGAACCATTTCCATCATTAGGCCTACATCTGTCATTTAAATGGTTTAAATGAGTTTATGGTAAATTAATGATCTATTCTCTGTGTCGATATTAACCCTTCTGAGCACATCCTGGAAACATAACAAACAGTCCAGCTTGGAGTAAGGAAATTGTTTTAATATCATGAAAAAAAATAAAAAATAATCCAGTCAACTCAAAAAGTGAACCAAAGTCTAATTCAATTCAAATCCATGGTGAAGTCCCTTCCCTCCAGAGCTTCTGCCATTGTTTTATTCACACAATTAACCCCCTCCAAGTCCCTAGGACTAGGCTGGTGTTGTACCCACATTTCTCTTTCACTTTCCCCCATTCTTCTACGGGTGTGTTTGGATGGAGTAGGTGTAAAGTAACAGGTATTTTCCACACCCAGAGTCTTATTAATCTCACTATCTACTCCCAACCCCATTATGCCGCGACAGCCTGGATAATTACCCCCTCCCGTAGGGTGACTGGTTACAGTAATTGGGGCCAAACACCCCTCTGGGGGGCATGGTCCCCCTTCTACCCACAGACCTTTTATCCATATTCAATATCGCGTTAACACACTTCTCATAATATTTATACATTGCAGGGTCTTTTTTAGTCTGCATTTTAGTCGTGATGTTCCTTTAGGAKAATTGCTTCCKGTCCCCTCAGCGTTAACAATTCTTTCTGTCCCTGGGCATGTCGAATTTAAATTACCCCAGAACAGACTTGACCAGGGTATGTTTACATTACATTCTTCCAGTCCTTGGTTTGCTGTTTCTACACACTCMTTTTCCCATAAAGGCGTGCCCGGAYCCCMTTTAAGGTATTGAACACATCAATGTGTGTATAGCCTTAATGTTCCCTTTCGCTTTTAATCACGTCCACTTGTATGGCCTTATCTTCTAACTCGGTCCACTGCAGTGTGACCCAGTAAAAGTCCTGCGGTCCCAGTTTACGTCCAAGACTCTGTAGCCAACCTCATCATTCAAGTGGCTGTCAACCTTCAGATTCACTAACCTCTGTGAGCACCCGGCTCAAGTCTCATTTATCTCTTTTCCTATATCCTTTAAAAAGCTTTTCTCATTTTCTGCTGACTTTCCAGTGCTTAAATATCAAACCACCTTTAGTAGAGATCATACCCTGYGCCCATTCACATATTATCGGGAGTGCACGAGTCTTAAACACTGGAATGCGGGCAGTTTTGTTCAATCTTTCCGTTTTCTTTATCCCTACTCTAACATGTGTTTGTTCCCAGCCTGGCTCTCCAATCAAGTACAAAGACACCAACAGCAGTACTAAAAACAGCATGCCCATGCTCCAGCGGTAACAATACTTCCACTTTAGAGGACGATCCCGCTGAAAGAGAGATTAGTCGCCTGAGAATGTTATGGAGTCTAAACACGAACGAGCGCTTCCTGGACGGCTCCCCACCACGCCCAGCATTTCCTCCTTCACCATCCTCACCCTTTTCATAGAATCTTTGGCCTCCTTCTTTGGGGCCTTTTCCACACTTGGACAGCTGGGCACCATCCCACTTACAGAAACAGTCAGTGGGCATTGTTACTTCATCACCCTTATTTTTCACTCCACAACTATCTTCAGCTTAGGGAGTAGGTTAACTCGRCAATGGTAGCAAAACAATATATCCCCCACTTTAACTGGTCCTGCTGTTATTCCATCTAATAACATTGTTCTCCGCCCGGTATCTTTCTTGGCCTTTCCGTCCCACGACACTGCCAGACAACAGGCGGGTGGCACACTCTCCTACTACATCTTGGCGCCACTTCAGACCTTCAGGCACCGTGCTAGTCATGCCGTCCTTCGCTACTGTAACTCTGGTARCGGTAAGGCTCTTCTGGACCATACGTTTTTCCCTAGTTCGTTTTATCCCTCGGTGTTTTAAACCCATATGGACGCCAGACATCAGCTCTCGTTCAGCCTCCTCAGGGAGCTCTCCCTTTAGGAATTGTTTTCCAGCTTCTTCCCCTTCCACTATTACACTCCTCATCTGAGCAATAGAGTCTACTTCCTCATTACCCTGCCAGTACTCTCCTTCTTTCACATGTGCTTGCTAGTGTATTATTTCATGTTGCAAATGCATTAGCAATTCAGCTATTTTTGCCCATACACCTTGGTTAGCTATCTGCTTTCCTTTAGCTCCTTCATAGCCAGTTTGTTCCTAGATCCCTAGGTCTTATTTTAAGGCTCTATGGCAGTAGTCACTATCAGTTATTATTCTCACATTTTTTATGTGCTTATATTTCGTTTTTAACAGGCCTTCAAATACTGCAGTTTGAAGTTRCCACAACTGTTGGGGCTCTTCAGAGAAGCCATACGTGTCTAGTAAATGTTTAACTCTAGATACTGTAGGTAGTCTATATCTTTTAGGCAACACTGTCTATAATATTTTGGGTTCTCACAGCACATCAGACAGAAACAAGGTTCTCRTGGGTATTGCTTGTGGTTGTGGTAACCCAGCTTCCTGTAGCGGTCTGTCAGAGCTCAGATCAAAACTGCCAGCGTGTCCTCTCGAGGACGCACTGGGTCCCAGCAGCTCTTGCTGTTTAATGTCTCAGAGCTAGAGTCATCTCAGTCTTCAGCCTCTGAAATTCTTAACTCTCCTTTTCTTTTTTACTTTCCACTTGTAATTATTTTCTCATCTTTCTTCTAGGCTCCTGCAACATGGCATCATGTGCCACCTCCATTATGGACGTTTTAAGGGCGAGAGTCATCAAATGCTCTGAGAAGGGGTGGTGGGCAAAATTAATCACCATAAGTGAACCCTGTGACACAAGTTCCTTCATCCATCTTATCGCTCCATGATCTAGGAGGGGTAATAATGATCTAGGAGGGGTAATAATGATCTAGGAGGGGYAATAATGGTCTCTTCTGTTCTAAGAACATAGTATTTATAGTATTGTTAAGTGCATGTTTTCTACTTTCTACTAGCTCGTTTAGGGTTTCTGTCCCTCCTGTTATTGTTATCATCCTCAGGGTCGTTATTATTTGTTTAATAAGCCACACTGGCCTGTTGGTGTCATGGAGCGTACACTTGGACTGGACCCCTGGCCTGACCATAGGTCTAGGGGCCACCATCCCGTACCTGGGTGGCTATCTCATTTCCGATATATGTGGTCCCACATGGTCAGTCCACCCCCAAACCTTGATAATATGCATTCATTCAAATTCTCCATTGATAGTCACCTTGGGAATAGGCCACTATCATTATGTGTCTCAACCCTGAGGGCTCATTACAGTACCTTTCCAAGTACCATTTCAGTTCTATTGTGGCTTGTGCAGATTCCTCTGTGGTGGCTCCGAATATCCCGGCACCGAGGATATGCCTGCCTTATGACAGGTCTCCAGGACCCTTACCAACGTTTCCCCTTACCGCCGTTTCCTGGATTTCTCCTAGGAAATCTTGTGAGATTTTTTTTCTCTGGTACCACTRCATGTTCCACATACTTCCTAACCTCTCCTGAGGGGGTGCTTTTGGTCAGATTACTTCCATKAATTATTTAAAAAAATGTATATCCTTTGCTGGTCCCTTTACTGCAATCTGGGCTTGTCTTTCGGCCTCCAGTCGAGGTCCTCCCAATAGCAAATTTCCTGTGCTAAACCTCCTGCMTGATWCGGCCGGGATGTAATTTAGGAGCAGACATGTCTCCTTTCGCTTCCCCTTCTCTTTTGCGGTTTCCCCCTTCAAGATCCCAGTTCACTGTGGCTTTGGCCCCTCACGGCTGTGTCACTCCTGCTCATTTCCRTTTGCCCCCTTGGTTGAGGTGTTTGTTCTATATCTCTGGGCGGGTCCACTTTCTTCCCTTCCTATTTTGTTTAGGGTGGATGCCGAAGGGTGTCCATGAGACCGAGATTTTTGGTAAGAGGTTGTGGTAGAGGGCCAACCCTGCTGGCTCTGAACCAATCCACCCAGGTTCCATCTGTTCCTCTTTATCCCATTTTTGTGCAGCTGTAACCAGCGTATGCGCCATTTTGGTTCTGAGGGCACCAAGGGAGTCGACGTTGACACCGCAATACTGCTAGGTGCTATTGAAGAGTGGCTGGCCCAGTGCTCCAGTTGTCTTGAGAGATGTGGAAGGTCAACACCTTTTAGTTTGCACTCCCTATTTGATTTCTCAAAAAACATTATTTTGTCTGATCTTCCCTGTTCGTTTTGCACCACTTTTTGGTTTGGTTCCTATCTTTAAGTTTGGTGTGGGTTTTTATTTTGCCTGCCTCTTTCTGGGCAAATTTAGTTGGCGCTCATGGTGGGTGTCTTTTCATGTTCCAGGTTCCAATTATCTTTCCTAAGATTAAGAGGTTTCTTTCCACAACAAATTACTTTAAGTTGCTTTATCTAGTACCAGGTACAGTT
>NC_036842.1:53277379-53287265 GCF_002910315.2 Salvelinus sp. IW2-2015
CAGCTGGGCGCCTGTACGTTCTGTCTGCTGTCCGCGACCATTTGATCTATTGGGCCCACACGTCACCCTCCTCTGGTCACCCTGGCATCGGTCGGACGGTGTGTTTCCTTAGTGGGAAGTACTGGTGGTCCACCTTGGCCAAGGACGTGAGAGTTTATATTTCCTCCTGCTCGATGTGCGCCCAGTGCAAGGCTCCCAGGCACCTCCCCAGAGGGAAGTTACAACCCCTAACCGTTCCACAACGGCCGTGGTCGCACCAGTCGGTGGACTTCCTGACAGATCTTCCTCCTTTACAGGGCAACACCACGATCCTGGTCGTTGTGGATCAGTTTTTTAAGTCCTGCCGTCTCCTCCCTTTGCCCGGTCTCCCTACGGCCCTACAGACTGCGGAGGCCCTGTTCACTCACGTCTTCCGGCACTACGGGGTGCCTGAGGATATAGTCTCTGATCGGGGTCCCCAGTTCACGTCCAGGGTCTGGAGAGCGTTCATGGATTGTCTGGGGGTCTCGGTCAGCCTCACCTCAGGTTTTCACCCCAGGAGTAAGGGCAGGTGGAGAGAGTAAATCAGGATGTGGGTAGGTGTCTGGGGTCATATTGCCAGGACCGGCCGGTGGAGTGGGCGGCGTTCATCCCCTGGGCAGAGATGACCCAAAACTCACTCCGCCACTCCTCCACTAACATCTCTCCTTTCCAGTGCATACTGGGGTATCAGCCGGTTCTAGCACCGTGGCATCAGAGCCAGATCGAAGCTCCTGCGGTGGACGAATGGTTTAAGCGCTCTGAGGATTGCACCTGCAATGGGCCGTGAGGCGGCAGAAGGCAAGCGCCGACCGCCACCGCAGTGAGGCCCCAGTGTTCGGGGGACCGGGTGTGGCTCTCGACCCGAAATCTGCCCCTCCGCCTGCCCTGCCGGAAGCTGGGTCCGCGGTTTGTGGGGCCATTTTAAAGTCCTAAGGAGACTGAACGAGGTGTGTTATAGGTTACAGCTTCCCCCAGATTATCGCATTAATCCCTCGTTCCATGTGTGTCTCCTCAGGCCGGTGGTGGCTGGTCCACTCCAGGAAGTTGAGGTGTGGGAATTTCCTCCGCCCCCTCTGGACATCGAGGGGGCCCCGGCGGATGCTGTTCGAGCCATCCTGGACTCGAGGCGTCGGGCGAGGGTCCTTCAGTACCTCGTGGAGTGGGAGAGGTACGGTCCAGAGGAGAGATGCTGGGTGCCGTTGGAGGACGTCCTGGACCCTTCGTTGCTACGGGATTTCCACCGTCTCCATTCGGATCGCCCTGCGCCTCATCCTCTGGTTCGTCCCCGAGGTCAGTGTTGGCGCGCTGNTCTGTTCCCCCATGTTTGTTTGTGAGTGATTGTTTCTATGTAGGAAGGTCCGTTATTGTGGGCTCTGTTTTTGTATTGCATTTATTATATGTTGAATAAAATATGTTTATTTACTCCTATCTGCTGTCCTGCGCCTGACTCCTATACACCAGCTACACATAGACCTCCTGACAGAATCACTCACTGAAAGAATGGAGTCAGCAGGAGCAGACGCCCTCCCCTCCGAGATAGAGGAGCCAGCTGCACGCGACCATATTGCAACATCTGGGCACCGCCATGAATCGCGTGCTGCAGAAGATGGATCGTTGGGAGAGAGGAGGAGGTTGTCCAGCGCCTCCACCAGCCCCACTACAGCAGGTTCCACTGTCCACCCCTCGTTCACCCGGTTCCAGCAGGATCCGGCTCCTGAAGGAGTATGATGGGACGACTGCCGGATGCCAGGGGTTTCTACTACAGCTGGAGCTCTACCTGGCGACCGTCCACCAGGCTCCTTCGGGGCGTGAGAGTGTGTCCGCCCTCGTCTCCTGCCTCTCAGGCAAAGCCCTGGAGTGGGCCAACGCCGTATGGAGTGAGGGAGACGCGGTGTTGGACCATTACACAGAGTTCACCCGCCACCCGAACGTCTGTTCCACCTGAGGCAGGGGACGAGGAGCGCACAGGATTTCACCTTGGACTTCCGGACACTGGCCGCCAGCGCAGGATGGAACGACAGGGCCCTGATCGATCACTACAAGTGCAGTCTACGCGAGGACGTCCGTCGGGAGTTGGCCTGCCGAGACACCACCCTCACATTGGACCAGTTGGTGGACATGTCCATCCGGCTGGACATCCTGCTGACTGCCCGCGGATGTCCAGATCGGGGCTTGTCAGTTCCATCCCCCAGCACCTCCGCTCCGATGCCCATGGAGCCGGGATGTGTTGCACCATCTGTGGCCGCAGAGGCCACACTGCTGGTCGGTGCTGGGGGGGTTCCTCAGGGAGTCGAGGCAGCAGACAGGGCACCATCGTGTCACCACAGGTGAGTCGGCACCAGGCTCACCCAGAGCCCCCTGTTGCTCACATGTATGTGTTTATTTCATTTCCGGAGTTTTCCCCGCATTCCCAGCATAAGGCGCTCGTAGATTCAGGCGCAGCTGGCAATTTTATTGACCGTTCATTTGCCCTTAGTTTAGGCATCCCCCTTGTTCCTGTGGATATGCCCTTCCCTGTGCACGCCCTAGATAGTCGACCATTAGGGTCAGGGCTGATTAGGGAGGCCACTGCTCCACTAGACATAGTTACACAGGAGGGTCATAAGGAGAGACTCAGTCTCTTCCTTATTGATTCTCTTACGTTTCCCGTGGTGCTGGGCCTACCCTGGTTGGCCTATAATGACCCCACTATTTCGTGGCAACAGAGGGCTCTCAAGGGGTGGTCACGAGAGTGCTCAGGGAGGTGTGTGGGGGTTTCCATCGGTGCGACTACGGTGGAAAGTCCAGACCAGGTCTCCACCGTGCGCATCCCCTCAGATTATGCCGATTTGGCTCTCGCCTTCTGTAAGAAGAGGGCGACTAAATTACCACCTCATCGACGGGGGGATTGTGCGATAAATCTCCTGGCAGACGCAGCACTTCACAGGAGTCACGTGTATCCTCTGTCACAGGAGAAGACGGTGGCTATGGAAACATGTCTCCAAATCCCTGGGGCAGGGGTAAATTCGGCCCTCGACTTCACCTGCCTCCTCGAGTTTCTTTTTTGTGAAGAAGAAGGATGGGGGTCTGCGCCAGTGTATTGACTATTGAGGTATCAAACAGATCACCGTGAAGTACAGCTACCCACTGCCTCTCATCGCCAGTGCGATCGAGTCAATGCACGTGGCGCGCTTCTTCACAAAATTGGATCTCAGGAGCGCTTACAACCTGGTGCGTATCCGGGAGGAGGACGAGTGGAAGACAGCATTTAGTACCACCTCTGGGCACTATGAGTACCTCGTCATGCCGTACGGGTTGATAAACGACATTCTGATATACTCCACTACATGCGGCGAGCATGTGTCCCTAGTGCGCAGAGTGCTTAGTCGACTGTTGGAGCATGACCTGTACGTCAAGGCTGAGAAATGTCTGTTCTTCCAACAGTCCGTCTCCTTCCTAGGGTACCACATTTCCACTTCAGGGGTGGAGATGGAGAGTGACCGCATTTCAGCCGTGCGTAATTGGCCGACTCCCACCATGGTAAAGGAAGTACAACCCTTTTCTAGGGTTTGCCAACTACTACCGGAGGTTTATCCGGAGTTTTGGTCAGGTAGCAGCTCCCATTACCTCACTGCTGAAGGGGGTCCAGTGCGGCTGCAGTGGTCGGCTGAAGCGGACAGGGCTTTTGGTCACCTGAAGGCTCTGTTTACCTCGGCTCCCATGCTGGCTCATCCGGATCCCTCTTTGGCGTTCATAGTGGAGGTGGATGCGTCCGAGGCTGGGATAGGAGCCGTGCTCTCTCAGCGCTCGGGCACGCCACCAAAGCTCCGCCCCTGTGCTTTCTTTTCGAAGAAGCTCAGCCCGGTGGTGCGAAACTATGATGTGGGGGACCGGGAGCTGTTGGCTGTTGTCAAGGCTCTGAAGGTGTGGAGACATTGGCTTGAGGGGGCTAACCACCCATTTCTCATCTGGACTGACCATCGCAATCTGGAGTACATCCGGGCGGCGAGGWGACTGAACCCTCGCCAGGCAAGGTGGGCCATGTTCTTTCCCCTTTTTGTATTCACTCTGTCCTACAGACCAGGTTCCCAGAACGCTAAGGCAGACGCACTGTCCCGGATGTAAGACACAGAGGAGCGGTCCATGGATCACACTCCCATACTTCCGGCCTCTTGCCTGGTGGCACCGATGGTGTGGGAGTTGGACGCGGACATAGAGCGGGCGTTACGCACAATACTTATTTTCCACCATAATTTGCAAATAAATTCATTAAAAATCCTACAATGTGATTTTCTGGATTTTTTATTCTCAATTTTGTCTGTCATAGTTGAAGTGTACCTATGATGAACATTACAGGCCTCTCATCTTTTTAAGTGGAAGAACTTGCACAATTGGTGGCTGACTAAATACTTTTTTGCCCCACTGTATTATATGTTGAGTAAAATATGTTTATTTACTCATATCTGCTGTCCTGCAGCTGACTCCTATACACCAGCTACACATAGACCCCCTAACAGTATTTCAAGGTCTACCTTCAAACTCAGTGCCTCTTTGCTTGACATCATGGGAAAATCTAAATAAATCAGCCAAGACCTTAGGAAAAAAAATTGTAGACCTCCACAAGTCTGGTTCATCCTTGGGATCAATTTCCAAATGCCTGAAGGTACGACGTTTATCTATAACAAAACAATAGTATGCAAGTATATACACCATGGGACCACACAGCCGTCATACCGCTTAGGAAGGAAACGCGTTCTGTCTCCTAGAGATGAACGTACTTTGGTGCGAAAAGTGCAAATCAATCCCAGAACAACAACAAAGGACCTTGTGAAGATGCTGAAGGAAACAGGTACAAAAGTATCTATCCTCAGTAAAACGAGTCCTATATCGACATAACCTGAAAGGCCGCTCAGCAAGGAAGAAGCCAGACTAAAAAAAGCCAGACTACGGTTTGCAACTGCACATGGGGACAAAGATCGTGTTTTTGGATGAATTTCCACTTTAAATAGTTAATGAAAACCAGTAACAGTTCCTTTTTTTGTTCCTCAGCTTCGCAACTGATGGATTTAATAGATCATTTTTAATAGCAATTACACTCTACAGTTGCTTTAACAATAGTAATTAAGCTCTGTGCTTACCTTGCCTCAAAGTCTTCACACTTATAATACAGCAATCAGCTCCTGCTCTGTCAGTCCTAGAATCTTCCCTTTCCCTATCTTTTACATTGGCATTTATACATTTTCCCCAAGCCGAGGCCTCTCTTGACTACAGCCACACATCACATCCTCCCTCTCACACGTAATGTTTAAGCAAAGTTTAAACCGAGTGGCGCAGCGGTCTAAGACACTGCATATCAGTGCTTGAGGCGTTTCGAATCCAGGCTGTATCACAACCGGCTGTGATTGGGAGTTCCACAGGGTGGCGCACAATTGGCCTAGCATTGTCCTGGTTTGGACGGTGTAGGCCGTCATTGTAGATAAGAATGTGTTCTTAACTGACTTGCTTGCCTAGCTAAAGAAAGGTTAAATAAAAAATATGTATAAAAATAAGTTACATAACACTTTGACTCCTTTTACACGTGGTGTCTACGCAGGTAGGTTAACACATTGTTTCCTTCATACATGAGAACAATCCGGGGTGTCATCTGTTTCAAAGGCCCACATGCCATCCTGCAGCTATAACCCAGGGCTTGAGTTTAACGGGGGTGTTGCTATATTAGATGAACCTCCGTTCTCCAGCAGAGGAGCATCTGCATACAGTCTACCCACACCAGTCACTTCCTCCCTGCCTTTAACTGGGTCAAGCTGTTCTCTAGCTGCTTATGGTTGGGTCTTCTTCCTTCCTGTCCTCCTTCCGCTTCTTCTTATTCTTCCTCGTTTCAGTGTTGCCAGAGTCCTCTCGGGAGATTGGAGGGGTCATCATGTCATATTGACCAGGCTGATTCACGACATCATCCAGACCTGTCATTTAAAAGAGAGCTCCGTGTTCAGATTTTTTTAGGGGGACAAAGAGCATAGCTGTGAAGCACTGTTGCTTCCATTGAGTGCTATTTGTCACACAAAGGTGAGACAACAAACTATATTTTATGCAGCTTTGTGGATAGATTGCCCCTTTAATGTCTATACAACACCACCAGGCTAACTCAAAACATGAATTATCTGCCATATCAAACACTTTGTTATCCAGTTATACAATTCACGGAAATAAGGACTTATTATGATGCAATCTTTCTGACTCTTGATTGCCTAATACATCCTTATAAAAAGACAAGTCGGCAGCTTATTGCCATTTGACAGAAGAACAGGGTGAGTACACATCATTCTGATAGACACATGAACACAATGCAGTTCAATTTACTTATAAAACAAATGAAACAGAAAACTATTTTCTTTCTCAGGTAAGGTGAGCGGTTAGAGACTCGAAAATAACACCAGCATACAACTTTATCAGAAGAARATAGGTTTAGTTTTGCTATAATTTACCTTTGGAAGTAATTGGGCTTTGGAATGAGGATGATCGCTTACTTGGCTCTGTGTAAATACTGTAAGTATTTGATTGATTATATCCTTTTTCTTCTAAACATTATGTTCTCATAGCCAATAATGACAGCTTGATTCATAGATTAGTCATAGTTTATTATGGTCTTCAATGTGCACTCAACTTAKCCTACACATTCAAAATGTATAGCTGAGCATGCTGTCAAATTCCACATAAGAGACTGATTTATCTTAGATTGATTAATGCAACCAATGTAAATGTGAACCAGTAACTTCACCATTAAATTTGAACCAGTAACTTTGTTGGTATTTCCACATTGTTGAGAAGTAAAGAAAGGGATGTTGTTACATTCTGCAAAAATTACTAATATGCACAAATTATTTTGATTTCTATTATTGTGCTGTTCATTGTTGCCATTTACATTCTTGCAATTACTGATAATTGATCTCTTATTTGTTATTCATTTGATTTCCATGATCTATTTCTGGCCTCCCCTAGTCTCTCTAGCCATAGTTGTGGTCATAGTTTCCAGTGTGAATGGAAATTACCCTCTATTTGATTGCCTACAAGACTCAGACTACAACGAGCTACTTAGTATAGTGGACAAKGGTCTCCCCCACACCAACACATCTCATCATATTGCCATCATTGGGGCTGGCATGGCTGGCCTGACGGCAGCAAAGTTTTTGGAGGAGGCAGGACACAAGGTAGTCACCCAGATTCACTGAACAGTATCTAAACACAATGTGAATGTCACACTTCTGTGTCAGTATAACACCTATTACAAATAGTRCATGTGCAGTACATGATCACTTTAATGACTTTTATTGGACCACCAGGTAACCATAATAGAGTCAAGCAATCGTATTGGAGGACGGGTAGAGACGTACAGACCTAAGGGAGAGCACTGGTACGCAGAACTTGGGGCCATGAGGATCCCTAACTTCCACACGTGAGTAAGGCCTGTTATCCTTGRCTTATCATTGCAGGGTTAGGGTCAATTGAATTTGAATTCAAATGGTTTCATGAAGTRAWTTGAAATCGTGTTGTTTTCCATGGKGATTTTCYGAATCACATTTCTTGCTCTTGAMCCCAACACCATATGATAGATATGAGTCAGAGTGTTGCAATGTTGGTCATGGGGTAGTTCTAGTAGTAGACGCTTATGTAGACGTGAGAGATTCAGAGTTGTAAAAACAGGAAATAAAGCAGTTCAGAATGATCTTGAACGAAGTCAGACATTCAGTTCTATACGCCACAATACAAAGGTATCACAATATCTCTGACTGTTTATTATTGCAAAAAAAGTCAAGTATCTTATCAAAAATGATTTGCATGGGAAGGACAGCATGTGCTCACTTTTCCCATCAACATTTCAATGTTAACCATAAGACATCTCACTCCATAGAATTCTGTTGAAGATTGCAAACAATGCAGGCCTTAGTCTGAACCGATTCATTGAGGATGACAATAATACCTACTATTTGGTGAATGGGTTGCTGCACAAAAACTATCAGGTGAAAGGGGACCCAGACGTCCTCAACTATCCGTTGAATGAAGATGAGAGAGGGAAGTCAGCTGATCAACTCTTCGACTTGTCTCTGCAGAAGGTTGGTGCAGATGCAGTGGAATCAAATAGGGTTTTAGGGTCCAATACAGTAAACTATTTTCGATTCTCCTGAACAGTTGCAGTGACATCTTATCACAAAATGTACATGACAAATACATGATTTGTTGCAGATAAGAGATTATGTGAAGAACAATGGCTGCCGTGCCATGCTGGACAAATATGACATGTTCTCTGTAAAGGTAAAGAAAGAAACATCTTCCTTGTAGGCCTACTCTATATGGTTGGCTTTTATGAGATAATCCATTTTGAGTGACGACACCAGACAAGATACAGCAGCTGCTTTGAGTAAATGAGAATGAGAATGTGATGGGTTGATATTGATTGTAACATTATTACAACATTATGTATACATTTTGCATATACAGTTGAANATGAAAATTACAGGCCTCTCTCATCTTTTTAAGTGGGAGAACTTGCACAATTGGTGGCTGACTAAATACTTTTTTGCCCCACTGTAAACGGCTGGGATTATAATCGAAGTGAATTCTCTTGGTAGATAATGGGGTCCGCATTTGATTGTAAGGGATTCTAGGTCAGGTGAACAAAAGGACTTGAGCTCCTGTATGTTGTTATGATCACACCACGACTCGTTAATCATAAAGCATACACACCCGCCCTTCTTCTTACCAGAGAGATGTGTGTCTCTGTCGGCGCGATGTGTGAAGAAACCGGGACTGAGGGCCGAGCGGCGGGTGAACGTCTGTTCCACCTGAGGCAGGGGACGAGGAGCGCACAGGATTTCGCCTTGGACTTCCGGACCCAGGATGGAACGACAGGGCCCTGATCGATCACTACAGGTGCAGTCTACGCGAGGACGTCCGTCGGGAGTTGGCCTGCCGAGACTCCACCCTCACATTGGACCAGCTGGTGGACATGTTCATCCGGCTGGACAACCTGCTGACTGCCCGCGGACGTCCCGATCGGGGCCTGTCAGTTCCATCCCCCAGCACCTCCGCTCATATGCCCATGGAGCTGGGAGGTGCTGCACTTAGGGAAACCGGAGGAGGGGCCATTCCCTGCACCATCTGTGGCAGCAGAGGGCACACTCCTGGTCGGTGCTGGGGGGGTTCCTCAGGGAGTCGAGGCAGCAGACAGGGCACCATCGTGTCACCCCAGGTGAGTCGGCACCAGGCTCACCCAGAGCCCCCTGATGCTCACATGTATGTGTTTATTTCATTTCCTGAGTTTTCCCCGCATTCCCAACATAAGGCGCTCGTAGATTCAGGCGCAGCTGGTAATTTTATTGACCGTTCATTTGCCCTTAGTTTAGGGATCCCCCTTGATCCTGTGGATATGCGCTTCCCTGTGCACGCCCTAGATAGTCGACCATTAGGGTCACTGCTGATTAGGGAGGCCACCACTCCACTAGACATGGTAACGCAGAAGGGTCATAAGGAGAGAATCAGTCTCTTCCTTATTGATTCTCCTACGTTTCCCGTGGTGCTGGGCCTACCCTGGTTGGCCTGTCATGACCCCACTATTTCGTGGCAACAGAGGGCTCTCAAGGGGTGGTAACGAGAGTGCTCAGGGAGGTGTGTGGGGGTTTCCATCGGTGCGACTACGGTGGAAAGTCCAGACCAGGTCTCCACCGTGCGCATCCCCTCAGAATATACCGATTTTGCTCTCGCCTTCTGTAAGAAGAGGGCGACTAAATTACCACCTCATCGACGGGGGGATTGTGCAATAAATCTCCTGGCAGACGCAGCACTTCACAGGAGTCACGTGTATCCTCTGTCACAGGAGGAGACGGTGGCTATG
>NC_036842.1:53290418-53300309 GCF_002910315.2 Salvelinus sp. IW2-2015
TCAGACCAGAGGACATTTCTCCAAAAAGTACAATCTTTGTCCCCATGTGCAGTTGCAAATCGTAGTCTGGCTTTTTATGGCGATTTTCGAGCAGTGCTTCTTCCTGCTGAGCGCCTTTAAGTTATGTCGATATAGGACTCGTTTTACGTGTGGATATAGATACTTTTGTACCTGTTTACTCCAGCATCTTAACAAGGTCCTTTGCTGTGTTCTGGGATTGATTTGCACTTTTGGCACCAAAGTACGTTCATCTCTATGAGACAGAATGCGTCTCTTCCTGAGTGGTATGACGGCTGCAATTCCCATGGTGTTTATACCTGCGTACTATTGTTTGTACAGATGAACGTGGTACCTTCAGGCGTTTGGAAATTGCTCCCAAGGATGAACCAGTCTTGTGGAGGTCTACAATTTTTTTCTGAGGTCTTGGCTGATTTCTTTTGATTTTCCCATGATGTCAAGCAAAGAGGCACTGAGTTTGAAGGTAGGCCTTGAAATACATCCACAGGTACACCTCCAATTGACTCAAATTATGTCAATTAGCCTATCAGAAGAACATTTTCTGGAATTTTCCAAGCTGTTTAAAGGCACAGTCAACTTAGTGTAWGTAAACTTCTGACCGCATGGGATTGTGATACAGTGAATTTTAAGTAGATGTCCTAACCGACTTGCCAAAACTATAGTTTGTTATCAAGAAATKTGTGGAGTGGTTGGAAAACGAGTTTTAATGACTCCAACCTAAGTGTATGTAAACTTCCGACTTCAACTGTATGCCTTTGAACGTAGACCCTTTCATCCAGCCATTCTACATATACAGTACAGCTAATGTTAAGTCTAAATGGTTTGTTTCTGACAGGAGTATCTTGTGAAGGAGGCCAATCTGAGTCGTGGTGCTTTGCGGATGATTGGGGATATTCTGAATGAGAACAGTTTATTCTACACTGCACTCACAGAGGCACTGTATGATCAGTCTGATATCAATGATGAGWCTTTGTAAGAATGCCCCTTCTGTATATACACCACAATCATCTGATTATAGAGAGCCCTACTTGGTGGAGTKCAATTATTTCCGCAGAGGGTCGGTGTGGGTCTATGTTTTCATTCCAACCACAGTAGCAAACCTGATGCAGCTACGCCTTGAATGAAGACTGTAAATCATTTAACACACGCGTATAGAGATGTTACTTTTTGGTTGGAACAAAAGCCTGGACCCACAAAGGCTTTTTCAGATAAAACTAGGCACCACTGCCTCACCACTTCGGTTACAACACATTTACACATGTGCGGTATAGCCTGTATGCCCACGCTTTACAGCAGTGTGATTATTATTTATTTTTTCAGCTACTATGAGGTGACAGGCGGGTTTGACAAACTACCCAATGCCATTTGCGAGGACTTGAAGGGCACCATCCACCTAAATTCCAAGGTGAAACGCATCAGTCAGACCAGCAATAAAGTGACCGTGTCCTACCAGGACCACCATCTCTGGCACAAACAATCCTCCCTCACCCACCTGACAGTAGACTACGCCTTGGTGACAGCCACCGCCAAGGCTACTCTCTTTATCGACTTCCAGCCCCTGCTCTCAGCAGACAAGATGGAGGCGCTGCGTTCGCTGCACTATGATAGCTCCACCAAGGTAAGAGTTGCAGTGTAATATAGTGTAGTTTAGGTTTTCTCAATTCTAGGTCTGGAGGGGGGCCTTGGTGATTGCACATTTTTGTTCTTGCCAGCACTAACACCCCTGATGCACCTAATCAAACGCTCAATGATTAGTTGAACCAGGGGTTACTGAGCTAGCATTAACATTTGCAGTCCTCTGGGTCCCCAATACAGKAATTGGTGTATTACGCACGGTGCATTCTGATAGTTTGATCCTGTTATTTGAAACTGTTCGAATGAGAAGGGCTATTAATAAAGTTGATATCATTATGAAGGTGGTCCTGATATTCAGTGAGAGGTTCTGGGAGAAGGAGGGCATCAATGGAGGGAGGAGCATCACGGATATGCACTCTCGTTTCATCTACTACCCCAGCCACAGATTCCCTAACACGGACATCGGGGCCCTCTTGGCTTCCTATACCTTCTCGGATGACTCCACCCTCTTTCAGGGGGTGAATGACGAGGAGCTGCAGGGTCTGGTGCTGGAGGACCTTGTCAAGATCCACGGGGAGGGCATACGGCCACTCTSCATTGGAGGGCTGGTGAAGAAGTGGGCGCTGGATCCCTATAGTCTTGGGGCRTTTGCCCTCTTCACCCCGTACCAACATATAGACTACGCCTCAGAACTGTTCAGGAACGACAATAGGATCCACTTTGCTGGGGAGCACACAGCCCTGCCTCATGCCTGGATAGAGACGGCCATGAAGTCTGCTCTAAGGGCAGCTAGAAATATCAATAACCTCAGAGAGTAGAGAACGGGTGCAGTACAGTATATACTCTAATCCACCGGTGGAAGCGTATRTCTGTATACTCTGGAGAWGAGAGAACACGTACAGTTGAWGTCAGAAGTTTACATACACCTTAGCCAAATACATTTAAACTCAGTTTTTCACAATTCCTGACATTTAATCTGAGTAAAAATTCCCTGTCTTAGGTCAGTTAGGATCACCACTTTATTTTAAGAATGTGAAATGTCAGAATAATAGTGTAGAGTGATTTATTTCAGCTTTTTATTTCTTTCATCACATTCCCAGTGGGTCAGAAGTTTACATACACTCAATTAGTATTTGGTAGCATTGCCTTTAAATTGTTTAACTTGGGTCAAATGTTTCGAGTAGCCTTCCACAAGCTTCCACAATAAGTTGGGTGAATTTTGGCCCATTCCTCCTGACAGAGCTGGTGTAACTGAGTCAGGTTTGTAGGCCTCCTTGCTCGCACACGCTTTTTCAGTTCTGCCCGCAAATTTTCTATAGGCTTGAGGTCAGGGCTTTGTGATGGCCACCCCAATACCTTGACTTGTTGTCCTTAAGCCATTTGCCACAACTTTGGAAGTATGCTTGGGGTCATTGTTCATTTGGAAGACCCCTTTGCAACCAAGCCTTTAACTTCCTGACTGATGTCTTGAGATGTTGCTTCAATATATCCACATAATTTTCCTTCTTCATTGATGCCATCTATTTTGTGAAGTGCACAGTCCCAAAGCACCCCCACACCATGATGCTGCCACCCTGTGCTTCACGGTTGGGATGTGTTCTTTGGCTTGCAAGGCTCCCCCTTTCTCTCCAAATATAATGATGGTCATTATGGCCAAACAGTTCAATTTTTGTTTCATCAGACGAGAGGACATTGTTCCCAATGATGAACCAGACTTGTGGAGGTCTACCATTTTTTTCTGAGATATTTGCTGATTTCTTTTGATTTTCCCATGATGTCAAGCAAAGAGGTACTGAGTTTGAAGGTAGGCCTTGAAATACATCCACAGGTACACCTCCAATTGACTCAAATTATGTCAATTAGCCTATCAAAAGCTTCTAAAGCCATGACATAATTGTCTGGAATTTTCCAAGCTGTTTAAGGCACAGTCAACTTAGTGTATGTAAACTTCTGACCCACTGGAATTATAAGTGAAATAATCTGTCTGTAAACAATTGTTGGAAAAATTACTTGTGTCATGCACAAGTAGATGTCCTAACCGACTTGCCAAAACTATAGTTTGTTAACAAGAAATTTGTGGAGTGGTTGAAAAACGAGTTTTAATGACTCCAACCTAAGTGTATGTAAAGTTTCGACTTCAACTGTATTTGTTTATGTACACTGCAAGACCAACAGTATGTTGACCCCTCCTCGTCGAACATCTCCTTCCAAAATCAAGGGCGTAAATATGGGCCAGTCAAGTTCTTCCACACCGATCTCGACAAACCATTTCTCGCTTTGTGCACAGGGCCATTGTCATGCTCAAACAAGAAAGGGCTTTCCCCAAACCGTTGCCACAAAGTTGGATGCACAGAATTGTCTAGAATGTCATTGTATGCTGTAGCGTTAAGATTTCCCTTCACTGGAAGTAAGGGGCCTAGGCCAAACCATGAAAACAGCCCCAGATCTGTATTCCTTCTCAACCAAACTTTACAGTTGGCACTATGCATTGGGGCAGGTAGCGTTCTCCTGGCATCCGCCAAACCCAGATTCGTCAGTCGGACTGCCAGATGGGGAAGATTCATCACTCCAGAGAATGCGCTTCCACTGCTCCAGAGTCCAATGGCGGCGAGCTATACACAACTCCAGCCGAAGCTTGGCATTGCGCATGGTTATCTTAGGCTTCTTTGCAGCTGCTCGGCAATGGAAACCCATTTTTGGAGCTCCTGATAAACAGTTATTGTGCTGACATTGCTCCAAGAGGCAGTTTGGATCTCGGTAATGAGTGTTGCAACCGAGGACAGACAATTTTTTACACACTGTGTGCTTCAGCACTCGGCGGTCCCGTTCTATGAGCTTGTGTGGCCTACCATTTCACAGCTGAGCCGTTGCTGCTCCTAGACGTTTCCRCTTCACAGTAACAACACTTACTTAATCTAYGGAGATTGCATGGCTGTGTGCTCGATTTATACACATGTCAGCAATGGGTGTGGCTGAAACAGCCAAGTCAACGAATTTGAAGGGGTGTGCACATACTTTTGTATATACTGTATAGTGTATCTGTATGCTTCAGGAAGTCCATGACAAAATGTTCTATCCACGATCTTCATAGCAATGCTCCTTCCATAGAATGACAATGAAAAACAATCAAAATAATAATGGCACATTATCAATATTAATAAAAAGTGTTGATAAAATTCTCACAATTTGAAACGTTAACTGTGCTTATTATGTGTTAAGAGTGTTATTGTGTTCATATGGTTGCTGCTCATCTACATTCATATATTGAACTGTTTTATATGGACTATTTTATACAGTACCTCTGCATAATCATGAATGAGAAACTAAAATAGGTAATTTACAGTGCATTCGCAAAGTATTCAGACCCCATTCCCCTTTTCCACATTCTGTAATGTTACAGCCTTACTCTAAAATGGATTAAATACATGTTTTCCTTCATCAATCTACACACAATACCCCATAATGACAAAGCAAAAACAGGTTTAGAAATGTATGCAAATGTATTACAAATAAAACTGAAATACCTTATTTGCGTATTCAGACCCTTTGCTATGAAATTGAGCTTGAAATTGAGCTCAGGTGCATCCTGTTTCCATTGATCATCCATGTGATGTTTCTATAACTTGAATGGAGTTATATTATATAAATTCCATTCATWGGACATGATTTGAAAAGGCACACGCCTGTCTATATAAGAACAAAAACCAAGCCATGAGGTCGAAAGAGTTGTCCGTAGAGCTCCAAGACAGGATTTTGTCGAGGCACAGATCTGAGGAAGGGTACCAAAACATTTATGCCACATTGAAGGTCCCCAAGAACACAGTGGCCTCCATCATTTTTAAATGGAAGAAGTTTGGAACCACCAAGACTCTTCCTTGAGATGGCAGCATGGCCAAACTGAGAAATCGGGGTAGAAGGGTCTTGGTCAGGGAGGTGACCAAGAACCCTTTGGTCACTCTGACAGAGCTAAAGAGTTCCTCTGTGGAGATGGAAGAACCTTCCAGAAAGACAAGCATCTCTGCAGCACTCCACCAATCAGGCATTTTTAGTAGAGTGGCCAGAAGCCACTCCTCAGTAGAAGATAAATGACAGCCTGCATGGAGTTTGCCAAAAGGCTCCTAAAGGACTCTCAGACCATAATAAATGGTGGTGGCGGCATCATGCTGTGGGGAAGTTTTTCAGCAGCAGGGACTATGAGTAGACTAGTCAGGATCGAGGGAAAGATGAACGGAGCAAAGTACAGAGAGAGATCCTTGATGAAAACCTGCTCCAGAGCGCTCAGGACCTCTGACTGGGGCGAAGCTTCACCTTCCAACAGGACAACGACCCTAAGCACACAGCCAAGACAACGCAGGAGTGGCTTCGGGACAAGTCTCAATGTGCTTGAGTTACCCAGCCAGAACCCGGACTTTAACCCGATTGAACATCTCTGGAGAGACCTGAAAATAGCTCTGCAGTGATGCTCCCCATCCAACCTGACCGATCTTGAGAGGATCTGCAGAAAAGAATGGGAGAAACTCCCCAAATAAAGGTGTAAATGTCATATTTCAGTTTACATTTTTTATAAACTTGCAAAAATGTCTAAAAACCTGTTTTTGTTTTGTCATTATGGAGTATTGTGTGAAGATTGATGAGGGGGAAAAAACKATTTAATCCAAGGCTGTAACGTAACAAAATGTGTAAAAAGTCAAGGGGTATGAATACTTCCTGAATGCTCTGTACATAATTGTAATTACATATMAATTATTCTGTTATGATCAGTACATTTACTAATTGTAACTATTGTTGCTTTCAAAATAAAACTTTTAACAAATCCAATGGGAGAACCAAATTGTTGTTGATCATGACAATTACTTGAACAGTCTGGACAGAAATAGAAACAGATCTACTTACTGAATATTGCACGCAGAATGACAATATGCCATAGTTGTTCCCATTTGCCCCATGTATTTGGCAGCCTGTATTAGGGTGTCTGAGACTATATTGATAATGTAAGGTTATTAATATAACCACTGTTCCCTGAAGGATGGAAACTAGATATAACATTGCTATGGGGGATCGCTCATCAAAATGCGAGACCGGCTGAAGACCTTTCAACATGCCTGTAAGGGCCAATGGAATTGCAGTGTCCGAGGAGGTCCCACTCTCCTCGTTTATATGAAATCCATAAAATTGTCCCAAAACCTTCTGGTGTTATATCTAGTTTCCCTCTTTCAGGGAACAGTGGTTGTATTCATAACCTTACTTAACTTTTCAGTCGGTCCACTAGATATAACATTGCTATAAGAAAGTACAATGCAGGGAAATGAAACATGGGCCCAGGCAGACCTACCAAGGCAGAACCGTTTATAAGACAGGAAGGCAAGGGCCTCCCGAGTGGCGCAGCGGTCTAAGGTACTACATCGCTGTGCTAGAGGCGTCACTACAGTTCCGGGTTCGATCCTGTGCCGCAGCCTGCCGCGATCGGGAGACCCATGAGGCGGCGCACAATTTGATCAGCGTCGTCCGGGTTAGGGGAGGGTTTGGCTGGCTGGGATGTCCTTGTCGCGCTCTAGCGACTCCTTGTGGCGGCCGGGTGCATGCACGCTGACTTTGGTCAAATCAAATCAAATGTTTTGTTGGTCACATAAACATGGATAGCAGATGGTAATGCGAGCGTAGCGAAATGCTTGTGCTTCTAGTTCCGACAGTGCAGTAATATCTAACAAGTAATCTAACAATTCCAAAACAACTAACTAATACACACAAATCTAAAGGGATGGAATAAGAATATGTACATATAAATATATGGATGAGCGATGAGCGATGAGCGGCACAGGCAAGATGCAATAGAAGGTATAAAATACATATGTGATGAGTAATGTAAGATATGTAAACATTGTTAATGTGGCATTATGTAAAGTGACTAGTGATCCATTTATTAAAGTTGGCAATGATTTGAGTCTGTATATAGGCAGTAACCTCTATGTGTTAGCGATGGCTGTTTAACAGTCTGATGGCCTTGAGATAGAAGCTGTTTCAGTCTCTCGGTCCCAGCTTTGATGCACCTGTACTAACCTCGCCTTCTAGATGGTAGCGGGGTGAACAGGCAGTGGCTCGGGTGGTTGTTGTCGTTGATGATCTTTTTGGCCTTCCTGTGACATCGGGTGCTGTAGGTGTCCTGTAGGGCAGATAGTTTGCCCTCTGTGATGCGTTGTGCAGACCRCACCACCCTCTGGAGAGCCTTGTGGTTGAGGGTGGTGCAGTTGCCGTACCAGGCGATGATACAGCCCGACAGGATGCTCTCAATTGTGCATCTGTAAARGTTTGCCAGCTGTATGGTGTTTCCTCCGACACATTGGTGCTTCTGGCTTTCGAGTTRAGCGAGCAGTGTGTCAAGAAGCAGTGCGGCTTGGCGGGGTCGTGTTTCGGAGGACGCATGGCTCTCTGTACGGGAGTTGCAGCAACGGGACAAGAAGGAAGTCCAGGACCTCTATACCAGGCGGTGTCAGAGGAAGGCCCTAAAAATTGTCTAAGACTCCAGCCACCCTAGTCATAGACCGTTCTCTCTGCTACCGCACGGCAAGCGCTAGCCGGAACACCAAGTCTAGGTCCAAGAGGCTTCTAAACAGCTTCTACCCCCAAGCCATAAGACTCCTGAACATCTAGTCAAATGGCTTCCCAGACTATTTTCAGTGTCCCCCCCCCCCCCACACACACACACCTCTTTAACCGCTGCTACTCTCTGTTGTCATCTATGCATAGTCACTTTAATAACTCTTCCTACATGTACAGTGAGGGAAAAAAGTATTTGATCCCTGCTGATTTTGTACGTTTGCCCACTGACAAAGAAATTATCAGTCTATAATTTAAATGGTAGGTTTATTTGAACAGTGAGAGACAGAATAACAACAAAAATTATCCAGAAAAATGCATGTCAAAAATGTTATAAATTGATTTGCATTTTAATGAGGGAAATAAGTATTTGACCCCTTCTCAATCAAAAAGATTTCTGGCTCCCAGGTGTCTTTCATACAGGTAACGAACGGAGATTAGGAGCACACTCTTAAGGGAGTGCTCCTAATCTCAGTTTCTTACCTGTATAAAAGATACCTGTCCACAGAAGCAATCAATCAATCAGATTCCAAACTCTCAACCATGGCCAAGACCAAAGAGCTCTCCAATGATGTCAGGGACAAGATTGTAGACCTACAACAGGCTGGAATGGGCTACAAGACCATCGCCAAGCAGCTTGGATGAGAGGGTGACAACAGTTTCTGTGATTATTCGCAAAGGGAAGAACACAAAATAACTGTCAATCTCCCTCAGCCTGGGGCTCCATGCAAGATCTCCACTCGTGGAGTTGCAATGATCATGAGAACGGTGAGGAATCAGCACAGAACTACACAGGAGGATCTTGTCAATGATCTCAAGGCAGCTGGGACAATAGTCATCAAGAAAACAATTGGTAACACACTATGCCGTGAAGGACTGAAATCCTGCAGCGCCCGCAAGGTCCCCTGCTCAAGAAAGCACATATACATGCCCGTCTGAAGTTTGCCAATGAACATCTGAATGATTCAGAGGACAACTGGGTGAACGTGTTGTGGTCAGATGAGACCAAAATGGAGTTCTTTGGCATCAACCCAACTTGCCGCGTTTGGAGGAGGAGGAATGCTGCCTATGACCCCAAGAAACCATCCCCACCGTCAAACATGGAGGTGGAAACATTATGCTTTGGGGGTGTTTTCTGCTAAAGGGCCAGGACAACTTCACGCATCAAAGGGACGATGGACGGGGCCATGTACCGTCAAATCTTGGGTGAAAACCTCCTTCCCTCAGCCAGGGTATTGAAAATGGGTCGTGGATGGGTATTCCAGCATGACAATGACCCAAAACACACGGCCCAAGGCAACAAAGGAGTGGCTCAAGAAGAAGCACATTAAGGTCCTGGAGTGGCCTAGCCAGTCTCCAGACCTTAATCCCATAGAAAATCTGTGGAGGGAGCTGAAGGTTCAAGTTGCCAAACGTCAGCCTCGAAACCTTAATGACTTGAAGTAGATCTGCAAAAGAGGAGTGGGACAAATACTCCTGAGATGTGTGCAAACTGGTGGCCAACTACAAGAAACGTCTGACCTCTGTGATTGCCAACAAGGGTTTTGCCACCAAGTACTAAGTCATGTTTTGCAGAGTGGTCAAATACTTATTTCCCTCATTAAAATGCAAATCAATTCATAACATTTTTGACATGCGTTTTTCTGGATTTTTTTGTTGATATTCTGTCTCTCACTGTTCAAATAAACCTACCATTTAATTCTG